>NW_027411755.1:113489221-113954221 GCF_047663935.1 Musca autumnalis
AAAACGTGGACCTATGTTGACAATTTTTTTGTCCATATCTACATTAGGCAATTTTCCGTGCCTCAATTGCCAGTTTGATGGAGAGAGAGGTGAGGCATATGGTAACACTTTGCCTTTCAACACACCCTCTCACCGACAATCTGACAATTGCCGCAAGGAAATTTTCCTAATGCAGATTTGGACTTAGATACGTTTTGTTACAACTGGAAACCTGAAATGACAAAATTGCCACTGTTTCGGTAAAAGAATTTAGCTAAAATCCACAAAATACCTAACATCCGGAGGTACCGTTACATGGTGGCTATACCAAATTGTAAACCAATATTGATAATTTTTGGTGGAGAAGTTTAGTGACCACTGGGAACCTCAAATGTCAATTTACAGGTAATTCGGCCAAAAAACTGTAGCGAAAATCCTCTACATATCTAACATCCGGATATACCGTTATATGGGGGCTATACCAAAACACTGACCTATGTCGACAATTTTTGGTAGAGCTATTTTTTGGACAATGAGAACATCAAATGTTAAGTTATAGGTAGTTCGGCCACAAAATGTAGCAAGAATCCTCAAAATATCTAATAGCCGGAGGTACCGTTATATGAGGGCTATACCAAAAGTTAGGCCGATATAGTCCATCCATAGCTCAATTATTGCGGACGCTAGAGTGATTACAACAGGTGGTCATGGCTTGAGCGACTCAGAATTTTACACTGTATGTATATTAGGGTTATGACTTTTTGACTTTTTTTCTGAAAAATGATTTCATGTAGAGGGAATGAATGAACTTTTGCCCATTAATGACTAAAATGACGTTTATCCTATTTATGTTATAAAAAAGGTCGCGCACAAAACACAAAACGCTTGGCTCTCGAATCTCATATTTAATGTCCAAGGCGAGCATGCCAATAATACTATTATTCTCTCAAAACATGATTGCAGCATTTATATTATTTGTGTTCCCATGCAAGCAAGTTTTGTTAGTCTTTAGAAAATCTAGACCGGGAATATTCCTACATGCCACTAAAATTAAAGGACCCAACGAATTGGGCCTTGAATAAATCGACCCTAAATTTCCATCGACTCAGCGGCAGTCTACAATGTACCTATTCTACAAAAAAAAAAAAAAAAAAAAAAAACAATATTATTATATCCATAACCACCAACCTGGCATCCTCTGTCCGGTCATTTTTAGCTATGGCCCACCACTACACACTTTAATGTCGAACAACACAATTTCCTTGTAAGCCATCAATTAAATAACTTTATTTACACATGAATTGATGATTACACAACAACCTTGTTTGTTTTCCATTTGCATCAGAGTGACGGGGGCACAACCAAATAGGTTCTGCGTTTTCAGCAATTGAAGAGAGTGGGTGTGTTTGTGAACATTCGCGTATCCCTTTCCAGGAGAACATTTCGATTTATCTTTTTTATTTATTTGCGTACACAAAGCTTTTCACATGTGCGTTTACCGTTTTTGTTTTCGTTTCCTATAAAATTTGCCATAGACATCCTCACTCTAGCTTCTGTATCCATTTTTTTTATTTGATTTCTTGTACACTTGTACAAATATATACATATGTATTAACCTGTGTTGAAAACCAAAGGTATGGCAGGGTTTGCAAAACTACTTTGAATTGTTTTTCATTTCATTTCACTTTACATTGGTTTACTGGTTGGCGTTGTTATGTATTTATTTTATTTTTTTTTTCTGAGTTCTAATGGCAAACAGCTTTGATAACAAAATACTTAAAAAGGGATTTAGGTTACATGAAAAACCCATAAAAAACACTGAAACATATACGACGACAAACGACTGGCTGAAAACACAAGTACAAGAAGAAGGTAACAGCATGGACAACAAGTACTACATACACGTAGTACGTATGCAGAAACATACATTTCCAACCAATATAGTGTGATTGTATTATGTTGTAGGGAGGACAAAGTTGTATAGTAGTATTTCATCCCGTATTTACACACACACACATGGAGAGACACAGAGAGATACAATCCGCATTTCACCTTTAGACACTAAAACAAGTTCCACAAACACACTCACATACTTAAAGGTGTGAAGCCACAATCCTTTGGACAAATTGTTATCCACAAAATAAACAAACTATCTTTAACTCTTGCATTTACTTATTTGCTCACACATGACTATGACTAGTCACTACAAATATATACCGAGAGAAAAACAGATAGGGGTAGGGATGTCAAATCAGAAATAATACATTCATAAGAAATTTGCAAGCACAGTAAGTTTGAATTTTGTTCTACTTGTTATGAATCCCAAAAGTGTTCCTTCTGTAAATTACATGGCCATCCCTATTTTGTGTTTACAAATATTTTCATATGTATAAACTGTTGTAGTGACTGTTAGCACTTCTCCAATTGCATTGCAAACATAGCCCATTTGAATATTCATTCGATACACTCTAAACTTTTTACTTGTGTTTTGGTTATATATATAAAAAAACATTTTTTTAAAGTTCTTGTTTTCTGTATAGCTTTCAGGAAGAAAAAAAAACAACAAAAAAACAACATTGTAAAGTTACCAAAAAGGATTGTATAAAATTAAATTTTGAAATATGTTTGGTAAAGAGTAGCAAAAGTGTCTGGCAAACAGGCCAAACCAAACCCTAACAAAAAAATTGTATCCCTGCAATCATGTTGTAATATATTAGAGCTTTGATTGCATGTTTTTTGTGGAGTTTGTCAGAAAGTGGGCTAACCGCATAGCGCAGATTTATATGGTAACACAGTGAATGAAATGTGGTGAGTGAAACTACTTTCCAAAATCATAATTTGTGATGTTTTCACTTTGGTTTTTTGTTTTTTAGTTGGGATTGCAACATAACCAGAGGTAATGTGGTTATGGAGTTTTTCTGAATGGTCGAAATTTTAACACAATGTGTTGACAACATATAACATTGTGTAATAATATAAAGATTCGATGCACTGTGGAAAGTAGGAAGGCATGGGAGTTTGACACTTGGACATATGTATGTATTACAATTTATTGAAGGTATTCCAAAAAATTACTAAAATGAATGCTTTTGTATTGTTTCTTCCTTTTCATTAGATTTTATCCAATTGAATTAAAAACTATTTGACCAAATTTAGGTAAGAGTGTTTATATGTGAACCACGACTAATTTCTATTTCGTCATATCAATTCGACCGTTTAAGTCCTTATCTATGGAACAAATGTTTCCAATACATTATATACATACACATATGTTCCCACAACATACCCGAAGGGACAAGGTTTTGCGACACCACTTGTAGAGAAGTTTTTCGTGGCTGAAATACTCAGGATATGGAAGCCAACATTACTCTGAGGGTATTTGCTATTTCCGAAATTATGATGTTCTGTTCACGGATTGACCCGCAGACCTTCTGAGTGCACTGCACCACGGTGTCTCCCAAAACTTTAGTAACTTACAAATTGAACGCTCTTTCACATTTACAGTGACACTGATGACAAATATAAAAATTTGTGGTAGTGCCAAGAATGAAAATTACTATCATTTTTTAATATTAATGTTAAAATTCTATCCCTTTGGTCCCTTACAAGTTGTGTTTTACACCCATAAAAACCATCATCAGGTGAAATAAAATAAAATATGACACTTATTTATCATATGTAAAGTATGTGTTTATTATGACTTTTTCTTCTTCTTCTTCAGCTTAATTTTCCTTGGCACAAAGGATAATGTGTAACCAAATATATCCCAATGTAATGTTCGTCGTAGTACCATCATTAACACCAACTAAAGAGGTGAAATCTTTTGTTGGCAGCCACTATAATGGTGGTGGCATCATGGTATGTAAGTTATTTTCCATCTTTTCCCACTTTTTTACGTGTTGGCATAGCCTCCAGTTTTTCTGGCATTTAGAAGAGCGGACCCAAAAAAACTACAAAAGAGATATACACAATTTTAATGGTAAATGTCTCATTTAAGCCCTCATAAAATTTAAGAACAAATGTTAAAGTCGTCGTTTGTTGTAACACCAAATACACAAACACGAGAAAAAAAAATGGGAGGAATGAGAGCAGCATCATAGTTCGTTCATTCCATGGGTATAAGCTGGAAAATTTATGGGCCGTTTGGTTCCCTCTTTTGCCAAATGCATACATACACACACACACATAAAACACAATTTAAATTAATGCAAACCAAAAATAATAAAAGAAAAGAGAAAAGCAAATAGCACAACCCATTCTGGAACACATTTAAAATAATGTAACACCTTGGCAGGAAATAGTGGTTTGGGTGGTGGTTATAAGGCAAAGGAAATGTTTAAAATATGCTAGCAGTTCTTAACACCCACTAACACTAATGCTGACTGGTGACCGACCATCAAAGATTAGGTGGACACCACTGACCTCCAACAACACAAATGTACACATGTATGTACGTGCATACATATGTTCTGGCAGAGGATTTTTTGGTGTTAAATTTTTAATGAATTCCTGTGATAAGAATAATGAAAGTGGTTTAACCTCACTTTACATAGTGATCTATTGACTTTGTGGTTTTAAGTGAAATTAGAAGGATATGTTGTTGTTACTATTGCAATTGTTTTAATTTTTATAATTGTTGAATGAATACATGCAGAATTTTAAGGGAGAAAGTGGTAAAGCGGGATCACATAAAAATTACTAAAAACGAAATCAAATACTAAAAAGAATACTCAAAACAATGGGTGATTGTTGTTACAGTGGGTGGAGTTGATCATTGTGTATCGTTTTTTTTAATAAATAGGTGAAAATGTCAAAAATTTAAAACTTTTATTTATCAACACTTTGTTTAATTTTTTTGACGTGACTGTAAGCCGGTATATAACTTTGGAGAAACACGACATAATAAAATGACATAACCTTTTGTTTTTCACCAATTTTATTATCATATCATTACATATATATCATTTTATCTATAATTTTATTTCATATATCATATCAATTTAAAGTGGTTTATGCGTGACCTTCTTCAATATTTAAATGGAGTAGAAATTATTTTAGTCATTAATAAGCAAAAGTTCATTCACTCGTACAACAGGAAATAATTTTTTGAAAAATAGATTTTCATTTCATACAATAATTTTAAAGCGGTTTGTGCGGAACCTGTTTTAATACTTAAATAGAATAAGCGTTATTTTAGTCAATAATAGCCAAATGATCAATCATTCGTGCTACAGGAAATCATTTTTGAGAAAAAAAAGGCAAAAACTTATAACCCTAGTGTACATGTTACGAATTTCCTAAACTAGCCATTAATGGAACTCCCTAACAGCAATAGAGAGTTTATAATTTAATTTTGATTATAGTCTGATATTAATTATTATTTATTAACGCCTAAATGTATGCAAACATTAGAAAGACGCTACCAGCGAATAGTAATAAAAGTGAAGTATAGATGGCGTTAATGATCATTTTTATTGTAATATCGAGGCATTTTTGGCAAGTTTCCCTCTCGAAAAAAAAGCAACTATTGGTGATACACATAGTTCCTTGGCGTACAACAGGGAGACTTCACTGAACACAAAGAGTGTAGTCCAGCCTTGCCCACAAGATATCTTTTAAGAGAAATTAAGAAAAAAATGATCGATGTTTATTTATTTTTGAACATTATTTTTCTCAAAAATGGTTCCATATATTATACAATTAGAAACAAAAATCAAAGATATTCACTTATTTCTTTTTCACCAAAAACCGAAAAAGAAATGAAGGTGAAAAAGTCCCTTTTTTGAGCAGGGTTGGTGTAGTGTGATTCTATATTTAAGGGATTACCCTTTCTTGCCGTTTTCGAAAAATAGAAAATTTTTTTATTGGCTTATTTTGGGCTACTCTACTGGGGGTAATCCCGTAAGTCAAAAATATACGACCTCCGCTTCTGTGCCGAGCACGAATCACTTATAGATAACTTTTACATACTTGACTGAAAGGATGCTGAAAGGATTTTCCACGGCTGATAATTTTGATGTTGTATGCTCTGGGAACCCAGGCATTCAGCATGCCAGCTTCAAAATCCCACATTTTATCTTTATTAGCACAAATTGTGACCCTGATGAAAATTCTAAAGTTCCAGCTTTAGCCATTAAGCTTAGGCGTCATACCTACATTTTCAGTAGATAATGACAGTTATATTTACATCTAATGAAACTCAGGATCAAGTTTGTCTTTGTTCTCTCAGATATCAGCTCAATACATGCTATCGTAACATGTTAAATAAAAGTAAATCTGACATTTACTACATGAAACTACACGATTGAAATGTCAACAACAATTATTGATGGTCATGTCAACAGCTACTACTGCCATCATCGACCGCTTAAACGAATTTATTAAGAACGATAAGAGTGGCTAATTTCTCTCCTATTATAATAAATTTAAATTTCACTTCTTGCACGCAATGCTTGGCGAAGTCTAAAAAGTTACAGCGAAAAAACTCTTACCCTAATGCATTAATGAAAGACGTTGTCCATAGTTGTCCACTTGGGAGAAAAACTAAACCTTTCCCTATGATAAAACCTCCCCCTTTTAAATGAAATTTGTAGTTTTATAATATGCCCTTCTAAGAACTATTTCACACTCACCACTAACGAAGCAGAAAAATCTGTGGGAAGGCAAGTTGTTGACATGCAACCTCAATCCAAAACCTCAAACTAACAAAACCAACAACGAAACATTGTGACATCTAATTGACGATTTAATTGAAACGCCCATACCACCCTCACGTTTGGGTTGTCCTTAATAACCTTGTGTGCATTATATGTACATACATCATAAAATAAGTTTTACTTATTTTATGATTTAAATAGTTTATTTGAACGTCTTTATGTTTTTTTCTCAAATAAACTATTCCTTAGGACCGGATGGCATCTTCATGTTTATATGGTCCGTATTCGGTTTATATATGAGTCTTTTAGCTATAAAGATTTCGATAGAGTTAGGAATAGGCTTCTCGTGTCCAGTATCATTTTAAATATAAGACGCTCTTCTGAGGCAGCTTCGCCACTATGCTTGGCCAAGTTTATCGAAGATCTATAACTTTTCATTTGACGATCTTTTGTGGCACCAATAAAATAGGCGATGGCGAAGGCTCCCCTTGTTACCCTGCTAACATGAAGAATAAAAATAATAATGAAAAATAATGGATCTGGAAAATTCCTCCACACGTATCTGTAATGGGTATAAGGACATCAACAATGCAAGCATAAATATGTATGCTACCTTTGCACTAACTATAATTGGTAATGACAACTGTAATTTAAATACCTTAACTATTATTATCACCTTTATTTGATATTGCATGGGTAGTCGGTTAATACGACAGAACCGGTAACATACATATGTGTAAACTGATTATTGGGCGTAACTTCTAAATTGAATTTAAATGAAATGACAACTCATGGATATGTTGTATAATTTTAAAACCTAGTTATATGCCGGACAACATGGGGAGCCAAAGGTGAATTTTCACGAAATTGTACTAAAGTCCATATTTATTGTCCAAACGATGAGAAATTTTTACCAGTTCATTGCTGTGGCTAGAAAACGAATCCTGAAAAGATTTATGAAAATAGGGAAAGATTTTGATATAGCTCCAATAGTACATTTGACCAATTGTGGCCCTATAATATAGCCTTATATTAAAATACCGCGAATTTTCACAAGTTTTTGTAGGATTACTTTTTTAGCCACAGAAATGAAAAAAATTCTCTTCGTTTGGACAATAAATGCTGCCTTTAGAGCACTTTCGTGAAAATTCATCTTTGGCCACATACATGTTGTTATGATAACTTTGAGGCCCCAGTGACACGTGTTGACATATTCCAGATCCGACATAGATTTTTTTCCCTATGAGTTAAAACCACTCAAGTGTGAAGGCACCCCAAAAGCGAATAGGATATACCGATTGGTGGTTCAGGTGTTATTTTGTAATCTAAAAAGTTTTCAGTTTACGTTTTTAGTAAAAAAAAACTATATAATAATGTTTTGGAATATCCATTGAATATTACTTTCATTTTTGCCTGAAGTGAAAAAAATTAAAAATCTCTTCTTTTTTGTACCGATTGAAACATTCTTTGGACACCTACATACTTCTTGCCTAATAAAAATTTCAATTTTTTTCATACATGTTACAAAATTTGATATCAAAGTTGGCCAATGAGACAAAAAAGTGACCACCAGCAAAAAAACAACACCAAAAGTATAACATAAAAAGTTTACTTACAATTAACATTTAACGTGGCTGTGGCTTCCAAACGTTCACCCTCGTTCATGGCACGATTCCAAACAACACATTTGTATTTGGCAGCATCGTCCTCGCGACGTGGCACTATGGTCAACGTTGCATTGGTGGGTTGATCCTTTGAGCCTCCTTTAAGTACGACAGCTTGCAGCATTGTATTGCTGCCTTCGCGATACCAGCTGTACGGGGAAGAAAAAGAAAAAATAACAATAAGAAACGGGAACACTGAAGCGCCAGCCAAAAATAAAACAAAAAATATATATAGAGATACGCGAAACGGAAATGAAACAAAAACATGAAAAATTATTTCGCATTTTTTCACTTTTACCCTGATGGTCGTCGTTTGGACATTCGAACAACATTCTGTTCAACAAACCAAAAAATACAAAAAGCAGTGAAACACGTAACAAGATTTTTGTTGTTTTGATAGTGTTTGGAGTGAGTTGGACATGGGTGGCCGCGCTATGGATATATACAACAACTATTGCAGATGTTTGCCTCCAGAAAATGCGGTGGGTTACGATGTGGACGTATCTATCTATATGTTATGTCTGACTAACAGCCAGCCTGCAAGTGGATACTTTATCATCATCAGTGGCTGGCTGCCGAAATAGTTGTTGCTGTTTTTGTTTCTTTGGTCGTTAATGTTCGTAGTACGTTTCTTTGCCTTTTTTGCTGATATCGTTAAGTGGCATCATTCGGGTTTATTTGTATTTTCCATTTGTTTGGTGTCTCTCTTCATTTAGTATTTATCCCCATATTTTCCGCCAGAATATTTGTTTGTAAATACATACATATACATATATGTCCATCTATATGTATATAGCATGTGTGTATGGACTAACTCACACAAAGAGTATGTGGTTTGGTTTTAAAGTTATTTGTGTGTGTGTGTGTATGTTGCAACATGTCCTGTTGTTATTGTTGCTGGTAGAGGAAATGCAGGAAAGGGAAAATCAGCAACACTATTTTTTGGCAAGCATTTAGTTTTGCTCTCCATGTTTTCTGGTACTTCCGTTGAGCATAATTTTAAATTGTTTTTTGTGCTTCTTCTCAGTTTTCTCTAAATGAAATCTAATTGTGCTTTTAAATGCTGCCTGTCGTAGTGATGCAGAGAAGGACTCGTGACTCTAAATTAATATTAAAATTCAATTCCACCCTTTCTTATGCTTGCTGCTGTTTCTATTACAAGTGATATGAAACTTTGCTTTGTTAATGACTTTGTAGCAACAGTTTACCAAAAAAGAGCGTAAAGGAAGGAACTCTTGTGTAAAGTTTTTAGCAATTATTAAAGGTCATTATAAAACTATGTAATGCAAAACAGCAGCAGCAACAGAGAGTGAAAAGATGAGGAGAGATGACCCTGTAAAAAAGGATACAAAATATGAAGTTATCTACATTAATTACACCAAATTCTTAAGAAACTTAAGACTTGACACATGTCATTTTATGGCAGATTTTAGTTCAAAAAGAAACAAGAAAACTTTCAGCTTTAAAAGTGTTTAAATGAAGCATTCAGCCTTTTTGGTTTCAAAATTGTATAGCAGTAGTGGGATTCTCTAACGCATTTTTTTGGTTACCGACAAAAATCGGTAAAATTAAAACGCAAAATTATGAATAAAAATTGGCAACACTATTGCTATCGGTAGGACTTTATTTTGCATTTTAATATTACCGATTTTTGTTGGTAACCAAAAAATGCGTTAAAGAATCCCACTACAGATATAATTTTTAAAATTTTGTCAAAAAAAAAAAAAAAAATAAATAAATAAATCAATGCAACGAAATTTAAGAAAAGAAAAGCCGTCGGAAATTTTTTCGTTTTTATACAGTGTTAAATTGAAAACCTATGCACTTTAGGGTAATGACTTTTTTACAACATTGTATCACTGTATCATATTTTGGTTAATTTTTACCTAAGATAAGATAAAATCTTAATTATAAGGTGATCACGTAAAAATTTTTTACTAACTTTTGAAGTCACTAATAGAAGATATTTAACTGAAAATAAGCTTTGGAATCACGCGACAAATGACATGACAATTTTATATCATATATCATGTCATATATCATGGTTTGTGCGGATCCTTTTTCAATATTTAAATGGAATAAAAGTTATTATGCCGGGAAAGCCGAAAAGTGTGTGTACACTTAAAGAGTTCGTTTTTTTCGCTAAAAAAACATCATTTCAAAAAGCTGAAAAGCCAATTGATAATTCTCTTCGCCGGGATGAAATCATGATATTGGTAGCGATCAGTAAAATTTTGCAACACTGTCAATTGGTTTTGAAAAACATTACTCTCTGTAACAAAAGGTAATGATGCAGTTTAAGCTACTCCAGACTTAAAAACAATCAAATGAAATTGGAACTTCAACAAAAACAAAACAAACAAAATAGTCAATAATAGACAAAAAGTTATTCATTCGTGCAACAGGAAATAATTTTTTGAGAAAAAAAAGTATCAAAACAGGAAATCGTTTTTCCGAAAAAGGTCAAAAAAGTCATAACGCTAATCCACCTACACATTTAAAGCTCCTTAAAATATGTAAGAAAAAATTGACAGCCGATAGTGTAGTAGTGGAATTATATAACTCATTTTTTGAGTTACCGATAAAAATCGGTAAAACTAAAACGAAAAATTATCAATAAACAATTTTAAATAAAGTTCACAGCACTCTTGGTATCAGTAGGAAAAAATCGTTAATTACCGAAATTATAGGCATTTTAATTTTACCGACTGTTGACGGTAACTCATAAAATGCGTTACAGAATTCCACTTACTGCTATAGACGAAGAAATGCTTTCACCGGATTGAGCTGGTTGCAACTCGCTTAAAAATGTCAAAACCAATCTTATAAACATTTCGTTTTGCAAAGATTATCTATTTATATGGGTTTAATTTTTGACAGAAACTATATCGTCAGACAAAAATATCCAAGAAAAGCTTGCCATTTTCCCAAAAAATCGTCTTTGACATATTTTGGATCTTGAAGACGGAGATTCTTGATCGTGCAAACATTGACAATTCCTTCCTTCGTCTATATCTTCATTAGCCACATATATACCGAAATAACATCCAACTATTTTGTCTGGCTTTTTGCTTATCACAACTGAAATTGTTTCCCTCTTCAACTGACAATAATTATTTATGTTTTTTACTCTTTTGTAGTTATTTCGTAGCCAATCATATCATCACCTCTTCTTTCCTCATTATTTCTGTCTTAAATTGGGAAGCTCTTCGACACAAACACACACAAATACAACACACATGCCGCCATCATCATTTCAAATTCCCCTGATCCTGGCTACGTAAACAAGGATTTTTGTTGCCATTATTCCCATGTTCTTCTTTTGAGTAGTTGTGGTAATGAAATGAAACGAAATTTATGCCATTTATTTAATATCACACTTTTCGGATAACGGATAGCGAGCGTTCTTGTCGTCATAAGGGAATTAAGTGTCAAATTTATTATGCAATGTAATTTCTTTTGTCGGTGTTTGTCTTATTTTTAATTTTTATTATATTCTTTCACATTCTTCGCTCTCTGTCTCTCTCTCTATCGATGAGTTTACAGTGTAAATTAAAATGGCACGTATACGGTGAATACGTTTTTATACGAACGTACAAACGTGCGTATAAAATCAAAAGCAAATGAGAAAACGTTGCAAGAAAATGGAAAACCGAACGTTGCTTAAGTCGAGAAGACACAAATGCTTTCAAGAAGCTCAAAAAATATACATATTACAACAGACTCGGGACCAATTTCTTTCTGGCTTTCAATGAGTGGCTCATGGTTCGGTAACAGCAACTGCGGTAGCAGCAGCATCACCAGCAATATCAGCTCCACGGCTGCTGGTTGGCATGGCAGGACTTTTATTTCAATTAAATGACCACGACTTAATATAAAACGACACAATTGCAGGACTTGCAGCTTAAAGCATGCAAAAAAGTGTCCAGCAAAAGTGTTCTGTTGGTATACTTACGTTATCGTTGGATCGGGTGAACCACCAATACTACTGCATGTCAATTCCATGGTTTTATCTTCGGTGGCTACAGCTATATTGCCGGGTGATATGACAGGCGGATGTGGCGGCGTAAGCACAGTTAAATTGTAAAATTCCTGATGCACATCGGCACCTGTGCCTTTGGCCTTAATACGACACTCGAAACGACCATTGTCACGAGCGTAGGAGGCATTTTTAATTTGTAAATCGTAAATACCGCTTTTAGGACGAAAATCAAGCCTGCAATGAAAAAATGGGAAATGTGAAAAAGGGAAATGAAAACAAGAGTAGTATAGGAAATGAATACGAGTTAAAAATCAAACTGCTATTAAAAGTCACTGTCGTCATTCCATCGGCAAAAACAACCAATTACAAATACAAATGCACAAAGGCATCGAAACATTTATCGTGCAGTTATGCGAGATAAAAATAATTGAAAGTGTTTAACATGAAGGTGGACAAAGGAATATGGAAGTTGCAAAGGAAAACCAAATGATACCTAGAAATCGTGATGTTATTTCTCTTTAATTAGGATGACTTCCTTAATGGCTAAGTAACAGACGAAAAAATCTCAAATCTGGGTAAGGCATTCTAAATGTCCCCCCAAAAAGTAATAGTAGAAAATTATGCCATTAATTGTCTTATTTCTCTTTCAATACGTAGCTAAGTAACGCATAAATTCAACATTATAACCGACAATTGACAATTTGCAATTAAGGCACCAGTCTAAAGGTATGCCTTGATAATTTTGGCTTCTTAAATGTAATATGTCTTGTTGTGATTTCCCCGCCATTTGAATGACCAAATAGAAAAAAAGAGAATAAGTGAAGAAGAAAAGAAAACTTCTTAAATTACATTGAAATAACCAAAGTAACCGTTTAGAATGGCAGCCCACTTTCCAAGAAAAATGAAAAGGCAAAATAAATTAATGTGCATAAACACACATACATATATTTAAAATGTCCTTGAAAGTTATCCGTTTTTTTTTCTAACATTTTGTTATTTTTAGTCTTCTGCTCTCAGTTTTTGATAGTCTTATCGTTATTTCTTCTGTTTTCTTTTTTGTAACAGCCGAACAAGAAGCAGATAGCAAAAACAGTCACCTTACAAAAGGTACATTCCTCAGGCTACAATGTTAATGAAGCTAATTGCCATTGCCAGTATTCTTCATTCTATGGCACAGGGAATTGTCGAAGAAACGCGAGACTTTGGCTGGAAATGAAATAAAACCGTTGACCATTTTTTGCTTACAATATTAATTTTTAATCGCATTAAATTAAGCTATGGCAACCATAATAATGTAACGGACAACCAGCCAGACCGGAAAGCATATCTTTAAGGTAATGACTTCTAGTGAAGCATACTTTCAGGCTGTTTTAAGTTCATAAATCCCAGTTACATGGTCATAACAATTAGCATGGGCAGGAAATATCATGTTGGAGTAAGAAGGCAAAAGGAAATAACAACGCATTTAAATTTCCTCTCTTCCAACAAAACTCTGACAGATGTTAAGAAATATTTATGTATATGTATCCCTTGGCAACTTGGAAACTATTTGTTTTATTCTATTAAATCACAATTCATTTTTGGGAGAAGAAAACCTAAAATTTAGCAATTAAAACAATCTTTCTTATGGCTAAACCAAACAAAGACATCCTCTGGAGCATCTTCAGAGATTTATTAAATTATGTCCATACCATAAGAAAATATATTTTGTTTAAATTTTCAATAAAAGAAACGAATGGGTTATTTCAATTACCAGAAAATCCAATTTTGTGTTTTTTTTTCGATACGTACATATTTATCATTCGAATGGAAATTCATATCGATAAAAGTTTTCAGATATTTGCACTCGACATTTTCGAAAATGTATATTTGTTATTGGTTTCTACATCTAATGGAAATAATTAAGAACTGTTCAGGATGAAAATAAAATTATAACAAAACCATAAACGGAGGTCATGTATTTTGTGTCATTTTGGTGTTTGACACCAAATATATGATTGCTCCAAAAATATATATTTTACATATTAAAAATAAGCATTTTTGCCCTCAGAAAATGTTAGCTTCCAAAATATTATTTCTATGTGTATATACGATTTTAATTTAGCTGCTCCTCCTAAAAAAAGCACTAAATCTTGCAAGTACAGGTACGACCGCCACTAATTTAAATAAGGTTATTTTAAAACTAGTAATTTTCTGTCCTTTTTGCCTAGACAGTCCTTATGGTAATCTTTGCTGTTACAGTAGAGCAATTACTATGTTCTATGTTCTATGAATTTGAATTGTAAGTAATATTATAGTGTCTTTTCAACATACATAAACAAAGTTCTAACTAAGAAAAACAGAAGAAAAAATATTGTGTTTTATTCTATGAGGCATAGCAAAAATAAGTTTTTACAATTAATAACAAAATGCACTCTACACAAAATTAAGAGGCATTAGACTATATTTAGAAAAATATGGCAGACAGATCTTTAGTGGAGCAAAGTAACAACATTCCAGCATTTACCATTTTAACAAAACTTAGAGGCTTTACACAAAATATAAATTGTTCATTACATATACAAAGGCAGACTAGATGACCACGTTAGGTCCTTTGTTTCAGTTCAATCTGTCTTGTGGCGCTCTCTCCAAAGAACAAATCAGCAGTATAAAAATACATCGTGGCAGGTAAACAAATTAGACAACTTCCACGAATTTAACTTTGGAAATACATACGAAGTTCAAGTTGATGCCACAAAATGTGTGCTAATGTTTTAGCCAGCTAATTCAGAACTACGGTAGAGCATTAGTATTCAACAAACCCGAATTTATATCATTCTTTCATGGGAATAAACCAAAATTATACTCTTTTCGGGTTCGAAAAGCGGTAGTCCGATATATATCTATATGTATAAATGATTTGAGTGATGATTGACTGACTCATCATTAGACATCGGATTTTGCATATTTTTCAAAATTTCAAAGTGAAACATTCTAATATTTTTGGTCGATTTTTTTTTATTTTGCATTTAATATAAAAAATATATAGTATATAAATAAAATATATTCAAAATCAATTAAGAATATAAGAATTTTTGAAAAATAAGCAAATTCCGATGTCTACTCATCATCAATGATCAGGCAAAACGATACTGTTGGTGCGAAATAAGGCTGAGATTTTGGGATATTTGTCCTTGAAGGGGACTAAAGGGACTACGTACAACATAATCATATATGTATGTATGTAGTCCACTTATATAATCAATTATGTTGATAGCTTTAGTTGCTAGTGCCTTTTTAAATGCAGGTTTATTGTAATTTTGTAATTATAATAAATTTTTCAATTCAATAAAAATTTATTTAGTTTACCGATCAGAGCTGCCTCCTCTCATCAAGTCAAGTCAGCGGAATTGTAAAATTAGATTAGTTCTGATCAATGCAGTACTATGACATTGAACAATATTAAAGGACACAAGTGGAACAATTCATGTTTGATTACATATCGTCGGTGTCATGCTTAAGTGTTCCATACGCCATTTTAGACTTTTTGAGATACAGGTGGTTTCTAGGGTTTTCCGGTATGCTCTTTCTGAATTTCTAGTCGGCTTTCTCCTATCTGCTCTAGTTTTTGAGATATCCACTCCTCGACAGGAAAGCATAAGCTTTTTTCAGTTATGAAATTAATATTTTAAAAACTTACAAGTTTAAAAACACATTTCAAAAATCAGAATTTCAATTTTCGATTTAGAAGTATTTCATTTATTGAGGCAAAGATGGAAAATTTTGTTGTCACTTTGTTCCATGTGATTTACAATATTTCACATTTGTGTCATAAGTGCGGATATGGAACAAATCGACAAAAATTCTTTAAAAAAAAAAAAAATCTCTATAACTTTTATATTTCAATACATATTCCTCTAAATTTTTGCAAATATATTCTATATACTATTATTAATATTTCAAGTCAAAAATATAAATATTTGCTCTAGCCAGCTCCACACAGTTGTGACGCAAAACAATAAAATGCGATTATCTCAAAACAGGCAAATGGCATATGGAACACTTAAGCATGACGCCGACGATATATTGATAACAATAATGTATAAAATAATCTCTAATGGTATACTACAAAAATAAAATAACAGAGACTGGTAATCATTTTGGAGCAGCGTCAGGCAAGAGAGCGAACACGTGCTCTCAGTAAACGGTTCTCTCCCATGCATGCACTCACACAATGACAACCCCAAAAGTATGCAATAGAAAATTTTTGCCTATCGCTGTTTTGGAGGCGAAGGCATTTGAGCGGCGAAAGTTGAAGATGTATGTTTCAGCCGTTTCTCCTGAACGTTGATATTCATTCAGTCACTCATCTCCTACGCTTTTATATATACAGAAGAATTTATTCTTAAAAAACAGGTACTGTACAAACCAAACCAAACAAGTCGTCTATTATCAATTCTTTCTGTTACAATCCCAGTATTTATGCTGAGTTGGCATTTAAAACAAAAAAAAAAAAAATAATAATAAAATTGTCTATTTACATTTTGCAAATTGTGTTATTTTTATGTGGTTAACTACAATTTGCAATTTACAAGGAAAATCTGTTTCGAAGAAAGTTGAGAAAAACTAAGAGGGTAGACACTAGGGTTATGACTTTTTTACAATCTCGTATCACTGTATCAAATAATTTGCCAAACAAATTTTTTTAAAACAATCGAATTCAATGAATTTTAAAATTGGTTGTAGAACATTTGCATGGAAGAAATGTTTCAGTTTCGCAATTAAACAAACATTAAATCATATCCACAACTGGATTATGTGGATACACCTTAACACTTCATTAATTTTTCGCGTTTTTTATAAAATGCTCAAAAAAGATTGTATAAACAAACCCGCTTCTTGCTTTTGTGTTTAGTAATTTTAAAGTTTTAGGAATTAAGAAAACGCCAGGGTTCTATAAATTGTTTTATCTAGATCTACCTCTATACTTATACCATGATTACATATGTATATATCATTTTATGTCATATATAATTTTATTTCATATGTTAACCAATTAAAAGTGGTTTGTGCGGGACCTTTTTCAATATTCATATGGAACAAGTAAAAAAGGATCAGTCGGCTTTGCCGACAGAGATATACCCTCAGCCTGTGTGAATTGAAACACTTTTTTCCAAAAACGTATATATTTGAGGGGTTTTGAAAATTTTAAGACTATGAACCGACAAATATCGCGTGTACTATTTTAGTTAATGTTATCGAACTTTGGTGGGGGAGGTACCGGAAGGAGTGGACCTACAAGCACCGCCTTAGAATTTCATCTAATATTCGAATAAATATTACGATATGCAAAGTGTGGATCAACTCAGTATTTGGTTCGGGAGTTGTCGTGCTCTCCAGCCACTACATGGTGCCATAGAGTGTTTTACACTTTTAGGGTTGTTTTCTCAAGAAGTATGGACTTGCCCCTGAAAAAAATTTTACCGTCGTAACTGAGGCAGTGAATGAAAGTTGCTTCAACAAAAATCAAATTGATTCCAAAGCAGTTCTTAAAGTGAACTTATCCAAAATTTTGTGTGGGACGTACCCGAAGGAGTGGACAAATGTAGTCCATATTCGAACCTGATATATATTTGGTAGATATACTGGGGTGGGTAAAGCATGGACCAAATCGATCTCTACCATCAAGAGTTCTCATGCGCAGAATTTTTCCGAACATTTTTGAGCTCTTGGGGTGAGGTACCTGAAGGAGTAGACTGATATGGCTTATCTTCGAACTTAAACTAAGTTTGAACAAAATATTACGAAGGCCAAATTTTGGACCGAATCGGCAGATCCGTTCATGAGTTATCTTGCGCTCCAACCATTACACACGGTGTCATAGGAGTTTTTCGTAATTTTCAGGCTATTTTCTCAGCAAGTATGGACTTGCCCCTGATGAAACTTGTACTGTCGTATAGAGGACAGTGAATAAAAGTTACTACAACAAAAATCAAAGCGATTCGTGAACAGGTCTTAAACTGAACTTTTCCGAAATTTTGTGTGGGAGGTACCCGAAGGAGTGGACAGATTGAGTCCATATTGGAACCTCATCTAAGTCTGATAGAAATTTCACGACGTGCTAAGTATGGACCAAATCGATTACTTCCTTCAAGAGTTATCGTGCGCACAAACTTTCCGAACATTTTCGAACTTTTGTGGGGGAGGTACCGGAAGGAGTGGACCGATGTAGCTCATCTTCGAACTTAAACTAAGTTTGGGCAAAATATTACGAAAGCCAAAATTTGAACCGAATCGGTTCATCCGTTCGAGAGTTATCGTGCGCTCCAGCCAGCAGGACAGACAGACAGACAGACGGACGGAAATGGCTAGATCGACTCCAAATTGTCTGAAACACATTTCGTCCAAACATACTTGGGGTCTAAAACCATTATTTCGATGAGGCACATTTTCATCGTATCAAAATGTATATACCCTCCTTAGCCTAAAGGCTGAGGGTATAATAAGAATCATTATTATTGTCAATAATGGGCAAAAGGTCATTCATTCTTGCTACAGGAAATCATTTTTGAGTAAAAAGGTTAAAAAGTTATAACCCTAGTAGACACATTCAAAACTCTATCAACATTTTCTTGTAATTGCACCAAATGATATTTTCATACATAAAACTGTTTCCTTCCTCCCTCGTATAAATGAGTTACATCCTTGCTATGCCCGTCTATTTGTTTTTCATTGAAAAATATTTAAGAAGAGAATTGATTGAATATTTTACAACAAACTATAAAAACTATATGTATGTATAAGAGCATGGATGTATTGGGTAGAAGGGTAATTTATAGAATTCATTTAAGAAGAATTCCTAATAAATTGTTTTAGCAATTATAACAATGTTCCACACACACACATATATCACGCACATATGTATACATCTTCTGGTACAGATAGATAGTCAAGCGTATGCTAACATATTAATTTAATTGATTGCTTTACAAGTATTAAACAACATATTTTCAATAAGCTATGGAAAATAAGAAAAATTCTATAAAATTTCCCCTATGTATTATTGAGTATGTACAATGCTATGGCCATCAGCTCGCCTTAGGCTGTATATGCATCACTACAAATCTTCCAGGACCTCTGCTTGTTAATAATAAAGTACCATGTCCTTGGCTACTATTGATTTGGTTAAGTCAAGAGTTTGTTGCCTCTTACTAACATGCATTCATATATAAATATGTATACCACAAGAGTACTCTGCTGTTGTCTGGTCATAAACTACAAAATGCATTTGACGTTCACAAAATATATAGCTGTTCAATCTTCAATGGAAGTTATGAAAGAGGAAGGATTAAGTGTTTTTACGATTCTTAAAGAAATTGACGGAAGATATTTTCGACTCAAATATATCAAGAGGTGCTACGAGAGGCGAAGGTATTTTGTTTTTTAATTACATATGGTGTTAGTTACCAATTATGTACGTATTGCCACATCTATGAAATATATTTCCCCATTGAATGCTTGATTGTTTGTATATTTCTGAGCGATAACTGTTTTTGAAAAAAGCGAAATACTTTTGTGTCTGCAGATGGACAAGACATGATTCTGAAATGGTCACCCATTTTGGTCCAGATTTACCTGTTTAAAATGCCGAAATTATATTAACAGACTCGTATTATATCGTATGTGTTTGATTTAACATACATACGCACAAAAAACAGCAACAATGGCAACTTATTCCTGGAGTGGATAATGCAGTCAGTCATAAATGATGATTCTTGGCTAATGGCTGTAGTTTTGAATGTGTAAATGTATGCGTGTCCGTATAAGGTTTATGTATAGTGGGTGCACATTTCATTTCCAGAATTGTCGATTGTTGTTGTTTTTTTTCGTACTGCATTGAGCTTGTTAAAATACTTGTCCTTCTTTTGCTGATGTTTCTACTCTTCAATTCTTCTCCATTTCATTCAAGCTTCAGTGCTTTTCTTGTATAAAACAAATGTAAGCATATTTGTATGTATGTATACCTTTAGTGATTTATATGTATAACACAGTATGTATTTATTTTGTTGTTGTTCTTGTAGCTGTTTCATTGCAACGAAATTATTTTGTTTTATTCTTGTGTGTGTTTTTGTTGCACTTTTTCTCAGGTTTCCTTCTACGTGTCTATGGTACTCGAGCATCGGCTTGTTGTTTTTCTGCTCTTCATACAGGGGTTAGCAACTCCGGTTCGGCAAACGAAAATGACGAGTTGTTTCTTCTTGTCCATGGAAACACAATGCTACTAACAAAGGAAACCATGCATGTGCTGGCTGGCTGGCAATGGCAGTAATGGCAATAATAGTCGGAGTTGAACACCAAGGATATTCCGGTAAAGGCTTTAACAACGACGGTAACTAAGAACGGAACCTCATCAGTAGCAGGCAGCTCTACCTACCATCAAGCTACAAGAATGGCAATAACAACTCGAGTGCATTGCAGCCAGCCTCAATGTATGCTACACTTTTTGTGGTCGTCTGATTTTTTTTGTTTTTCTCAGCTTTGGCTTTTGTACCAAAGCCCACTTAAGGACAATAAGAAACGTTTAGGGTATTGTTTGTGGCTGACATGAGATGAGCCATGAATGAATGAGGTTACGTATGTGAGAACAAAACCAACAACAGCACCAAAAGCTGCTGCAGCAGAAGCTCGAAACCAAATTAAAGTTTATTCAAGTACAACGCGGTTTTTTGTGTAACTCTGTTGTATTTTGCATTCCTTTGCATCGCCTGTATTAATGGTTTCCCCCTTTTGGTTGAAAAAACTACAACAACTTGAAGTGCTTAAGAACTTAATTATAAGAGAATGGCAACAGCAACAACAAATTCATATAGAACAAATATTGAGTTCATGGTAACGTACGAGTACAACAAATATTTAAGAACAGTATGAAATTGCCGACATTCTGAAAGCCTACATTTGTTTGGCATATTCAGATTTAATGGTGCAAATGATTAAATGTCCAAGATAAAATTTGAATGAAAAAGAAAATAATTGCTTTGCAAGAAAAACTGGGGATAACAAATTATTTTTCATGGGATTTTCTGAAACAAAAAACAACAATTATAACAGCTAGATGGTATTTGTAAGTTAAATTATCATTCAGCAGACACTGATAAAGACAATCTAATATTTTTCAAATACAAACAGTTAAGAACTTTTTCAGAAAAGTCTTGCAGTTGCTTCCGTAAGGTGCTTTAATTTTACTTCACTGGTCCCAGCTTCATTTAGAAAAACCGATACATATTATTTAATGGTTATATGAGTTCGGGTTGTTATGTATATGCTTGTGTGTAGGTTAAAACACCATTAACAATAAATATCTATCATAAAAAAATCACTCCAAGTCAATTTACTCATCAATATTATATGGAGTCTCATCTATCCCCTGAGATCCTTCAAATGGTGCATTACTTCCTTTGCTTGGCATTAGAGTAAATCCACTTTTTACATAAAATTCGCGTGAGCACACACACACTCACTTTTAAAAGTCAATAGCTTTGGTTTAGATCTGCTTCATTCTTCGCCATTTTATGTCCCACTCACACTTTCGTCTTTACGCGTTTTATGCTTTATATCAATATTGCACTAAAATCATTTTATTTACTCATAAAACTTCTTAACACTCAATACAAAAGAATTGCAATTTATGTGAATGTAAGCGTTTTATTCAAACACCCATCCGCAAACGACCGCCCCGCCTCTCCTTCTGCTACAACATGTCTCCGTGATTTTCTACACATAAACAAGACAAGAATGCAACATCAAGCAAAAACAAGACAGCCTGCAATGCAAGAGAAAGAAACAAAAAAAAAAAACAAACAGCAAAAAAGACGAATAGAGACTGCAATCCATACAACTGAGGTTTCACCAGTGAGACTGTGCTTGGGGAAAATGCTCATTTAGTAGCGTTTATCATAATGTGTACATGACTGAGCGTTGCCTGCCAATGCTTGGCTATATTTTAGCGAAACGAATCCTAGTTCAGTTCAGGCATTATTCGGTTTTTGTTTTGTTTCTCTTTTTTTGCCTTTTTAGTACTGTTTTGTTAGTATAAAAATCCCTTAAGGACCCTGGGACTAAAGTAGCATTTAGAAGCCGGATTTGTCTGTTCTACTGAGTTGTGTGTTTGTGAAAAACTTCATTGCACAAACTGCACTGAGACTTAGTAGCAGTGGTTTCTTGCACTAAAGTCCTTGCTCACTCGCTTGCTTGCTTTGTCATAGCAAGGATATTTCATTTTGTTATTTCTCAGTAAGTTTGAGTGCTGTGCTCGTGTTCTTGCTCTGGTCCAAGTATTATTTACTCGCTATTGGGGATAAGCATAAATAAATAACATAAATAAGTAGACTCCTAGTCGTGAATGCCGTTAGCATCTCTATATCATTACCATCCCGAAGGATTGTTACTTTTGCTGAAATATTTATGCATATCTTACTGGGTGAAAATGAAATAAATATCATTTTATTTCATAAAAACTATACCACAGAGATATGCTTTATGCGATTTTATTTTGTTGCAGGGTTTCTTTTGTTTTGTTTGTGAATACTAAAAGTATGCAACACATTGTGTTATACAGAACTATAAACAGCTGTTTCAAATGACCAACAGCAAATGAATTATTTTAATTAATTCAAAACTTTTTTAGAAGTGAAAGCAAGAGAAAATCCATTAGTGGAACTAAATACACATGTAACATATTAATAAAAATTTCTATGAATGCCAGTAGTGGCATTCTCTAATCCATTTTTTGAGTTACCGACAAAAATCGGTTAGATTAAAACGCAAAATTATGAATGAAAAGTATCAATAAAAGTTGACAAACCTGTTGCTATTGGTTGGAATTAGCTACAACTTTATTTTGGTTGTTAACTTACCAAACATTTTTGTTAATTACCGAAATTATAAGCATTTTGATTTTACCGATTATTGTCGGCAACTCGAAAAATGAGTTACAGAATTCCACAACAAGATTAATTTATGGAAACAATTTAAGAAACAACTTTAATTTTCTAAACTTAGACTTGATTAAATAAAAATAAACTAAAATGGTTTTAAATGAAAATAAATGAAAAATATTAAATTAAATTGTATTTCTTTATATGTAGAGACGTTTTAGGTGCTGAGGCCAATAAAACAGTTTCCCATGAACATACAAAGGGGAGCAAAGATGAGACTTTTCTATTAACAATATTTACTGCCGATTCAGGGGATACCTACCGCTTATTATTGCAACCCGGTTGGTTTTTTTTAGAAATTCGTCCTAAACGTATACGAAATTTCCAAATCGATCGTTAATTTTGAGTATGAGTTATCTAATTTATTTAAAAATTAGCTTTATTGGACCCGATGGCTAACAATCTTAAGTATATATAGAAGACAGTAACGAATTAAAGTTTTATTCAAGCGAAGAGTTGATATATGACTGGTTTTTGAAAAGGAAAATAAAAAATAGTGAAAGCAAAGCGGGTCTGTTCTGAAAAAAAATGCATTTACACCTTTTTCAGATGTAATTCGAAATATTTTAGTTGTAATTCGTAACATTTCATTTGTAATTCGAGAATTCTATTTGTATTTATAAATCCAATCAAGTAAGATTACTTTTAAAAATAATATAATAGTACTTTGTTAAGCATCACCTTTGAAAAGGAATTTGATTTAAGTTACCCGATATCGTTGAACAAAAATGTGTACTTTTTCCATTCTTTAAATGTTCCTGAAGAAAATCTTAATTACAAATGGAATAATTCGAATTACAAATGGAATATTTCGAATTACAAATGGAATAATTCGAATTACAAATGGAATTCTCGAATTACAATGAAATGTTACGAATAACAAATAGAATTCTCGAATTACAATTAAAATAATTCGAATTACATCTGAAAAAGGTGTAGATAAAACAAGTCATTGACTTTTCTTTGATTTCATATTTCAGCCCATAAATATGCAATAGTTATGAAATTATCCTTACATCCCTTTGATAAGCAACTTCCATCCAATTCAAAGTCATTTAGAATACACAATTTCTGCAAAGCATAAAAAATTAATACTTCATTTTTTTTATACCAAATTATAATATTAATAGCATTTTGTCGAAAGTCAATGAACTCAACTATGAAAATATTAGAGAGCATTAAAATTAAGATTTTCTTCAGGAACATTTAAAGAATGGAAAAAGTACACATTTTTGTTCAACGATATCGGGTAACTTAAATCAAATTCCTTTTCAAAGGTGATGCTTAACAAAGTACTATTATATTATTTTTAAAAGTAATCTTACTTGATTGGATTTATAAGGCAATACAATAAGCTTATTACATGCTTTAGAAATTGTCAAAGTTTCCTTCAGCTGTCGTTATGTACCATAATCTTTAGAAATACTCGACATTTATCTTTTTTACAGCAATAATCTGATAATTTCATATCTTCAACTAATGTATATTCCTTATTTGAACCTAAAAGTATACTCATCTTACACAACAAAATAGTGAAAATCGAATTTTGAAGTATAGATGGCGTTCATGTTACAATATCACGCATCTGAATTATGACTTTCTAAACTTTCTAATATGAGTTTCCACACACAAAACGTTGTTCTCAAGGTCCTGATTCGGTCACCCATCCAAATCATTTACATGTATGTAGACATTTTCTGCAGAAGGGAAATAATAAAATGAAGTAATTTAAAAAGGAAACGGCAGCACATTCTTTTATGGGCAGTAATTTTTGGTATTGACAGTCGCTTCTAAATAAAAATAAAATCTAAATATAATTTCAAAGCTATAATCTGATAATTTGATATTTCCAACTATTCCTCGTTTGATCCTAAAAGTATGCATAGCTTACATAAAGACTGAAAATATAATATTGAAATTGAAGAATATGTATAACAATATCATGCTTCTGTTTGAAAGTTGCATGAGATTCCATATGAATTTCCAAAAAAACGTTGCTCTGATAGTCTTGCTTCAGTCAATCATCCAATATATTTATATAGATATTTCCCGCAGCACAGAGGGGAAATTTGTGTTAAAAGTTGATTAAAAGCCCTACAAAGCTCATTTATAGTTCGATTGATATACAATTTTGCACAAAGCATATCTTCTGTATAAAGATAAATCCTATTGAAAATAATGAAAATCGCTCCAGATTTGGATGCAGCTTCCATATATATTCGCATCTGATATGAGATAAAAATGCACCAAAATCACTGAAATTTGACACATGCACCTGAACTAGCCTAAAAAAATATTGAGCCAATTTTCAAACAAATCGGTACAGATGTATATATAGTCCCATATACATATATTTCATTCCAAATTTTATTTTTTGAAACTTATTTAAATTGAATTTTTCTCAATTCACATGAGAAAAGCCGTGAATTTTTCTGAATAATGCAAACATATTTTATAGGTGTTGGTTTAGTCTGATAAATAAGAGCCCCGGTTATAAGCCGGAGCAAAATTTAGTGTGAGTAAACCTTGCAATTCCATATAAAAATCTTTTATATTTTAGTTGAGAAAAATTAGATTTTTTCGGAATGGCGCAAATATGCGCAATTTTTTATGATTGAATCTGATATTTGAGACTCAAGCGCATAAAACATTAGAAGAAACTATGGTCGGGAAACGACGGGGAAATAGACTTTTTCACTATTGAAATTGTAGTAATCTTAAAAATTATCATAAAAAAAATCCATAAAGAGAATATGTATCACCATTATTAAAGAGCAAAGATGTAAAATAAATCTGAAAATTTTAAATGCTAATCCTGTTCGGAGACTTAAAAAAACAATAAATCTTGAAAAATATAAATTTTCGCGAACATAATGTCATTTTAATGTTCAACTAATTTCTTAGTTTTCGAAAATTTACTTTTTGTTTTCAGTATGGCTGAGTTCAATCGACTGCTGCATTGGATTGGTTAATCTTACAAAGTCGAGGATGGTTATAGCAAATGTAGAAAAGAGTCTGGTTGCCGTTTATTAACAATTTTTCATAAAAAAAGATTTTCATATTTTGAGTTTTGAGCAACTTTAGGCCTATGTTTCCCCTCTGTGCGCAGGAGGGAAATAATACGTAATGGCAGATGAAATAATTTATATATTTTTTTAATTTGAAGATCCAATATTTTGTATTTATCACACTAAGGGCCATTATTACATGTGTTCTTTTACTATCTGATGGATTTGAAAACGCAAAATAAACCATTTTGGAGGCATTAAAAATATATTTTTTACATTGAAAGTTAATGCCAAGAAGCTCCTCCTTGAAATTCAATCATCACTTTTAACTTTAAGTTAACCAGGACACTATAAATCTGTTCGGTAAATCCAAACTATAACAAAAGAATACTTATATTAATGGGGGTATATTTACTTGTTGTAAGATTTTAATATATATTTTTTTGTGGGATTGACAGTGGCTTTTGAGTAAAAAATAATATGATTAGCCAACAATTAACTTACCGATAACCCGAATTCAGTTGAACATCACCAATGGCGACATTTTCGAAGAGGGCCGGATTCGCTGTCCATCTGGCCCAGTAAAATGTAAAATCATCGGCATCGTATTGTTCTGTAAAACGACATTTTAATGTGAGATCTGTTTTTTCTCTTGTATCAAGTGATTCATCAGCATTTGTGGAGGAAAGAACAGCCAATCCTGTAATGAAAAAAATTCAAATTATGAACAGTGAGTTTAATAGCAAAACAAAACTTATCTTTACACAAAAATTAATTTTAATTTTTAAGGTTATTTGAAAAATGCCTGGGTTTATAAATTAAAAAATGGAAGTCGAAGTTTCTTCCTAAAAAAGTACAATACATTTTCCACATTTGAAGAAAATCAAATGAGAAATCTGATGACTTGCAACTGTAAACATTTAGTAAATCTAAGAAAACACTCTGGTCTAGTTTTGGCAAAATCACTCTAAATCAGTACAATTTCATTTGTTTCGCAAATATAGATGATTTCATCAATAGAAAAATGTAAGTCCTTTAAAGTCATATATCCAGTAATTATAGGCACAAATAAATACAATTTAGATAAGGAAAGAAAGCCAATCGAACTATTTAGTTGTTAGGGTTTCATATTTTAAGTACATATTACTATCTATCAAGCTTCCATAATCCCTAATAGAAAGGGAAAAGTTCTCACACTTTTTATAGCGCATAAAAATCCGATTATCGTATGGCCATGTTCAAGAGGTGTATTTCCTTCCTTTTTAGTGTAGAACAATTTTCTGGTGCCACTTAACATTTCGGTGAAACATGTTACCCATATGAAAAATCTTCACGGAATTCCATGACCTTGCTGCTTTTCTTGTAAAACTTTATTCTCTAACATTGAGGTTTTCGAAAAAAGGTCGTCTCTGGGATACGCACCAACGCTCCATGAAAATGCCAATTTTGCAATTCATCAAACATTTCGTATAAAAAAGAATTTATACTAGATTACAATATACAAGAACATAAACTAAAACCTCCTCCCTCTTATGAAAATAGGCTAGGAAACTAATTCTTAGATTATGTCGTCGCTAAAATGAAAAAAGAACATCTTCCAAAAAAGGTTGGTTACAGTTTTTTGTTTGTCCGAAGAATAAAAAACATGAAACCAAGAAAACAGTTGACCGTAAAAATTGTTACAAACGTATTATGAATCTCAATCACCTGGAAGAGTCGTTAGGTATTATGGCTAAAGCCCTATACTAACTTACTCTCTCTTACACACAAACACACACACCCATACACATTATACCATTTGTCCTCAATGGATTTTAGTTTAAACCGAAGATTCATTGCCTTTTTTCTGGCCTTTGCTTAACCGAGAAATCAAATCGAAATGCAAACCCTGTCCTGGTATAAAAGAGAAGCAAAAGAAAGGAAAGTAACACGAATAACAAAAACACACTTGTGACTGTAGCTTAGGGTTTATTTCGTTCGATATACCCATTTTTCGGGGTAAGTAAGCAAGTGAATGTCCAAGAGTCAATGTTTTATTTTGCTGATTAAGAAGATACGTGTCTACAACTGCTGGTCTTGGTCGTGTGGCAAATCCCCCCTAAGTAGTATCATCATGTGGAAAACTTATTGCCAGGGAGAAGGAGCAATCAACATTAGCTAGTCACATGAAATATTATGGGCTGTGTGAGAGAATTTTTTGTTTGATTTCTCAATTTGGTTTTTGACTTAACACACAAATTTCTTAACAATTTCCGTTATTGATTTTATCGGCCGATTACTTAAGAATTTACTAACGAAAAAACAAAACTTTTACTACCCCACCGATCGACCTATGAATAAAAAGGATTTTCATCATTTTTATGGTTATAGACCCAGTTGTTGCCATGAAGGTCACTCTCTTAACGAAGGAAGAAATATTTTTTCTTTCAGCTTGTAAAATGGTTTGTTAAGCATTTTTCATGGCTGTCAGGCATAAATAATGTGTTGGGAGGGGGAATGGCAAAAAACTCACCTACCAAAAAATATGCAACAACAAATAAACATAGAAAGAATATGCTTGACCACCAATAAAAAATTACAAATAGAGTAACACGAATATTATTGAGTAAAAGGGTTGTCCATTATTCATAATGGAAATTTTGATAAGATTACAAAATGAATTATATATTCACACACATGAATGGGATTTGGTAAATGAGTTCATATATTAATTTTGAAAGGTTTGATTTAAAGCAAAAAAGGAAACAGTTTATCACATTTAATGGTATTTGTTATGGACTATTACTTTTGAGGCAATGAACTTTGCCGCACGGAAATGATGTGGAAAGCTAGGCAGCTTAAGTGTTTGTATTTCGCTAATGTGTGTAGCGCATTGGTGATAGGATGGCAGTATGAGAATGCTTGACATTATTTACCAAAATCGATAAAGAACACCAGTTGATTTTTATAGTCATACACTTCCTTCATTCAGTTTTCTACTAACCAACTTTACGACACAAAAAAGGAAAAAATTGAAAACTTTGAAAAACTTCAGAAAATCGTACAAAACTCTGGAACAAATCGGTCATAAATGGTGGAGAAAACTTCAGACTTTTTGCCGATATGTCGAATTTGGCTTGCTGGGATGCCATTAGAGATGTATAGTTCACGAACGAACTAGTTCAATTGAACGAATCAACCAACTTTACGACACAAAACAGGAAAAAAATTGAAAACTTTGAAAAACTTCAGAAAATTTTACAAAACTCTGGAACAAATCGATCATAAATGGTGGAGAAAACTTCAGACTTTTTGCCGATATGTCGAACTTGGCTTGCTGGGAGGCCATTAGAGATGTATAGTTCACGAACGAACTAGTTCAATTGAACGATTCATTAGAAAGTTATACGCTCTTTTTAATGAATCGTTCAATTGAAAGTAGAGCAGTCGATATAGTTCAGTAGTTCACTGAGCACCAACCGAAACGTAAAAGAACGATCAACGAAGGAACGATAAAAGAACGAGCGATTGCCAATCTTATTCAGAAAGTCATTAACGTATCATATTGTCGTCTATGTTTTCCTTTAACTTAGACGACGGCGTCACTGTTTTCTTTACATTTTGTATCTTACACACATACGCTCACAAAAAATTTGTAATTAATATTTTCATTAATTTTTAAACTTTTTAAATTACAAATTCAAATTTTTAAAATTTAAAATTCGCTTTTTAGTCACACCATACCTATTTTCATTACGTTCATGTGTTTGTATACAACTGAATGAACTTGCAGGCGAACGATTCAGGGCCGGCGAACGAACTAGAAAAAAAGACAGCTGACTGACCTTTTTGGCAAACGATTGAACTACTGAACTAAAAAAACTACCTAGTTCGCTTAAAATAGCTGAACTAAAAAGAGCGATAAGCTTAAAGAGCTAAAAACTTCAACTCTAGAGGCCATGACTTGTTAATGTCTGTAGTTTTTATAGAAAACAACATAAATGGAAAGTTAATATAGTTCCATAATTCCGAGACCGATACAGTACAATGAACCTTTCTCTATCGTCGTTCTTTTTGTATCCTTAGTTCTAAATAGTTCTGAGAGCGAAATAGTTTAACGAATCTATCGCTTTCATCTTTTTGTTTTTATCGTTTTGTAGATGAAATGACAGACACAAAATGTCCAAATGAATAAATTGCAAATGAAAAAATTTACTTTTAATTTACGTTTAATTAAAAATTTACGTTTAATTAACGAGCAAGAAATATCGAAGTGAGAGTGGAATTAACGGAAGGAGATGAAGCTTGATCTAGATAAAGATCCAATCGTTGCTTCTCCAGAATAGTTCCTTTGAACTATTCATGTTTCGCAACTACACAACTCTTGTTTGTTTAGCAACTACACAACTATACACTATGTTTACATTTACGAAATCCACTCGATTTCATCTGTCAATTCCTTTACGTCAAATGAAATCTCATCTGAAATCGATTGGATTTCATTTGACGTTTGAGCAATGAAATTGACAGTTGAAATCGAGTGGATTTCGTAAATGTAAACATAGTAATAGTCGGTACTAACTAAATAACCGATTCGCATTTACATTTATGGCAAACAGATGGCGTTGCAATAATGCATGTGTGTTTCCAACACAGGGTAGTATTTCATTCACAATTAACAGCAACTGACATCTTGATAGTTTTGCAAGTACACTTTCAATAGAAAAACCAATTTAAGATGACAAAAACATATTGGAATTAAGTCACTTTCCGTTCAAGCATTTTGAAAAATATATATATTTTATTTTTTAGATTTTAGTCATTAAAATATTCCAGGAATATCACACACTCGAAATCTATACAAAAAATAAACAATATCGCCTTTGTTCGAATTCCATTTCATTTACAAAAATATATACAATATTTTACCTATTTGTTCAACCACCATCAATGTCCTTGACGCAATAGAAACACGTGGAAAACCTTGGGGTAAATATGACCCACACCCTCTAAATGGTGTTTTGTTCTTCGAAAAAGAGTTTTGATAGAAATTTGTAAATATGTATGTTACCTAGTCTTGGCCACCCGCCGATCCAAGTCAACTATGTAAGCCAAGTGTTTAAGAAGTTTATGGCTCTCAATATTTTATATTAATAAAAAATGAATTGACTACCATGATGCTGATGTGGTTGGTGATGATGTGGTTGGTTGAGCTTTTCCCTTAAAGGGAAAATAACTCAAAAGTCCCACGCAAAGAGGATTAGAATATTTTTGCAAAAGTTTAACATTTTCCATGAATAAAACAATAATGGCCAATATGTTTTCGAGGTGAATTTCAGACATATTTTGTAATGAATAAAGGTTGTAGAGTCACATTTATAAACTTTAAACGGTTGGCTGACTTTTAATGTTTGTAATACTTTTACGTAAATTGTCAAAAATTAAAAGTGGACAAATTGTGGAACTAGACTATTCCAATTTACATACGGAAAACTAAGAAGTTCACATTGCTTGAGGATAAATGAGTAAGTAGCATCTTTCTGGTAACTACAAAAACACGACTATTTAAAGCGAAAGACAAATTTATTTCACATTCTTTTTGGCATTTTTTATTGCCATATTGTGTAAGCAGACACGCAATAACTTAAAGCTGCAAGTGATTTACAAAGCTGCAATGTAATTGTCATTTCTCTACGTCATCGAAAAATACTTTCTCCCCCTCTATTTTAAACATTAGCAAATGTAACTTCATCACAAACTTCAATGCTGCACCACGTCGTCTTCTAACAGTTGGCCAAAACGAAAATTTATGTTGGAACTTCGTCGCATCACAAGATTTAAAGATTTCAGTTTTATGTTTTCTTTACTAGGAGTTTTTATTCCTCATTTTATGAACAGGAGCGAGCTGTAACATCATGAATTTACCAAAAATGAGCTTAAAGGAATGGCAAAAATACGGTTTTAAAGGCAGTGAAAGTGGAATTACATAATGTTGAGCAGGAAAGGAAATACATTTAAACATTGCGATTTCGAAGTGTTGGGTTTAGATCATGTTCACAGCATGTGTCACATTTAACAATTGACATTTCCTTGGAAGTTGAAAACTCAATAATAAATATTGGCAGGATGTGTGATACTCTGATAATAATATAAGCTTCGTTCCCGTACTTTTTAATAGTAAAACTCGTAAAAGAGAGAACTGCAAAAAATTTTTTCTCACACACAAGTTTTTTGAAATAGTTCGGGAACGGCAAAATGGAAAATACGTCAGAAAGTGGTACAAATGTCAAAGTCGGCGTATCAGCCAATCAGACGCCGGCCACGATGTTACTATTTTTATAGTCACCCAACTTTGTCGTGTAAAAATTTTTAAAGAGAGCGTCATTCAGCGCTATTTTTATTTAAAGAGAAGTGAACATTGTACAACTTTTTTGTGTACGGGAACGCTTTTTCGGGTAAAATGTGTAAAAGTGGTAAAGATTGTAAATACTTTTTAGTTCTGGAACAAAGCTATAAATTGTAGGCAGTTCATAATAAGGAAGAGTGAGATATCTTGAATGTGCTATCTTGTTATAAATATCAAACTACACAGATTATAATTATAACTGTTTCAGTTGAGATTCGAGGGTTTACTCTCTTCGTGAATGTACGTGGAGATTAAAATTAATCTTAAAACAATTATTTTAATTTGACATGAAGATGGATGAAACATAACCAAATCATATGCCACATTATTCCAGCATTCGGATCAAATTCTGTTCGAACAGAATTTCACACGACTTTACTTCAGATTTCGAATAGAAATAATACCAAACACTCCATTAATTTCCTTAAGAGTTCGGATAGATTTTCATTCAATCGTTCGGCCAAAGAACACTTCAGCAAAAATTTGGAAGCCAAATGAGCCGAATAACCCATTACAGAATAATGTTAAAAAGCAGGTAGCATTATCAGTCCTATTAAAACTAATGCGGTATATCTCATAAATTTTACAAGGCAAATCTACTTATTTTACTCATTACTAAATAATGTGTAAGGTAAAAGCTCACCGTCGGCAAACGAATTTTTGCACACAAAAATACGATGTGGTACATGCATGCGCTTTAAAGTAGAATATATACTAATTTCGTATGACATGCCATTTTTAAAATAATGGGTTAGCAGGTTGATTTTTAAGTAGTTACGGCTACCAAAAAGTACTATATAAACCCGTTATTTGGTAGTGGGAATGGAACGCCAACCACTCCATGTGACTATAGGTCGACTTCCGATAGACATCAATCCGAAAGTTGGCTAGGAATTGGTGGTTCACAAATATACTTTGGTTCGTGCATACACAAAAAAGCATGCATTTTTACATATTTTCGTTCATGATGTAGTTTTTTTCAGGTACCTCACATAAGATACATTTCCAGTTTCTTATATCCAACCGAAAGCTACTATTTTTTCAAAAATATGTGAGATTTCTATGAGATTTAAAATCACTTTCCTAATTTTCCCCACATTCCCATTATTTGCTCTCTTGTTTTTTAAATGTTTTCAACTTTAATCTCGTTTTCTTTTGAATGGTCTTATCCCATTGACCCTGTATCAACAAACCACAACGCAACAACCTGACTGAAATACAGCTAAAGGCTATACGCTAAACTACCACCGTCGCAACAACTAACAAACCAAACACATACAGTGCGTTTGTTGTCGAAAAAACAAAGTGATTGACTGCACGATATAGTTCGATCTTTACTCACCAAAATTGCTTTTTTTCAATCTCTCAGAAAAACCAGTATTTTTTGCTCTATGAAAGGCGTATTTCTTATCTGTGTATAAGGAGCAAAAAATTACATAACCTACAAAATGACGAACAAGAAAATCGTTTCCTTAAATGTCGAAAGAACAACTTTACTTTACAGCTTTGATGAGACAATGGCAATGATTCTATGTTATAAAATTACAACTCGCCAATATGGTGGACAAAAAACTGTCTTTACTGTCACACAAGCTGCAACGAACGACAAGGAAACCCGGATTTTGACATCATGTGGAAAATGCAAAAGACGATAAGAAAAACAGAAGAAGAAACAAGAAAGCGTACTTATGCAACTGCAGTAAAACGTTTTCCCTTTATGAAAGTGAAACGTGAAACTGCACATTCAAATTGTTCACATTGCAAAACTTTTCCCAACTTGCCCAAATGAAAGCCTTCAATTTACAGAATGAATGAATGAAAAGAGCAAAAAACCCTTTCAAAAACTGACATTAATTTTTCAATTAACATCAGTGAGACGACTGTCAGATGCAAAAACAAAAGGAACGCGAACAAAGACAAGAAAACGAATTTGTAGGACATTTAATTGAAAAATATCATAATTATACAAAATAGTTGAGAAAGAAAGAGGTGCAGAGGTAGGTAGGTGGGATGGTTGGTTGGTTATCTTATGCCAATTTCAATAATGGGAATTGAATTGAAATGAACGAACATTGTTGCATTGTGAGATAAAAATTAAATATATATTACTTATACATATATTACAATTATATTAATTATACAATGCCGATGGCATGCTATATGTATGTATGTATATGTCTACCCTTATCGAATTGTCCTCGAGTGTTATATTAATGTGGTTCATTGACATAATCGAACAGCGCAAAGCTTTTGGGGAAAAAGGACAATTAAGGGGTTATCCCTAGTTGTGCAGACCAAAAAACTCATTTTTCATCAATTTTTTTTCAAAGAAACTACCAATATTTTTTGTTATTTCTTTTTTTATCTAAAAGAACAGATCTTATAAAACTTTTGGAATTTTTGTTGTTGAAAAATATTGCGCAGTTTTGTGGTAAATGGCTACCTGCGAAACAATTTTTTTTTTGTAAAAGCGTTTTGCGGTGCCAGCGATAGCTCGAAAACGAATGGGCCGATCTTCGTATATTTTGTGGTCGTTTTTAATCAAAAAAAGTGAACTGTAAAAGTCAAAATTTCGATTTATTTACCGTTTTTTGCCCAAAAATCGGGCAAACATTTTTTTTAAAAATGTTGTCTCGCTTAAAGACAAGATTCTTATGTATATAATAAGCTCACCAAAATATATGAAGATCGGTCCATTCGTTTTCGAGCTATCGTTAACACCGTCTTCAAAAATGCCATTTTGAGAAAAACGTGATTTAAGTTGCGCCTCTACCCACAAAACACAACGAGTTCTTCATTTTGAACGGTCATATCTCAGCCAATTTTGCTCCGATCGACTTGAATTTGTTTACGGCATACTATCTATCATAATACTTAATAAGCCAAATACATTTTTTTCGATTTTTTTTTTAAGTGATAAGTAGAGGTAACCCCTTAATGAAAAATATGTAAAATAAATTATGTTATATTTATTTCAAAAAGTAGGTATGAATTTCCGCTACATAATGTAACAAAATTGATGATATTACAGGAGAGGAGATACATACTTATTATATACGCTGGCGTGTAAATGGACATGCACATGTATGTTGAATTTATACACGCAGAAAAATTTATGTTAGAAATATGTTTGGATCCAAACAAATATATGTTTGGGACCGGTTGCAAACAAATTAATGTTTGGATCCAAACATAATATGTTTGGGTCCAAACAAATATATGTTTGCAACATTTTGTAACATATCTCAATTTGATATGTTTGGGTACCAACATATTTTTTATGTTAGAACATTTTTTTCATGGGTGGAGAGAGGATGTTTGTCAACGAGAGTAATAACAGTGCTCTCGCGGCTGTGGATTGCTGTTTTATAATGAAGAGTTGTGTGTATTGTATAATAGAAGACGTAGAAGCGAAGAAGGGGGCTTTGGTGGCGTGTATGCGACAAACTCGTGTTTCTTGTTTTGTTGTTGTTAACCAACTTAGGAGGAAAAGAAGAACAGAAGAAATGATATGAATTATATTTTATTTCTTTCTTCAGTGTTTTAGATGCCTTTGTAGAGTCAAGACGGTACAGTGAGTGAATAAATCAGTGTTTTGTGTTTTCTTAAAGAAATTGTGCTTTTTAGTAAATTAAATGCCCAATACATTTTATAATTGAATCGGAAAGTTGAATGGAATTACATATTTTATTGGACAAGGAAGAAATCGCATTTAATATTGGTAATTACATACATACTTATGTATATTTGAAATATGGTATATCCATATTTATTTATTACATTACATTATCATTTGATTCTAGATGCCGATTCCCCGCTGATAATTTCAACTATGAGGACAATTTGTTTTATTTCACAACAAAGGAGAAGCGTTCAACTACGTTTCTATATATTTTTTCTTTTTAAAAGTGTGACTATTTACAAATTATTTCAATCAGTTTTTCTTTTATTAAATTGTGTTATGTATTTCTTTGGAATTTTGTATGTACCTATGTGTTTGTTGTTCTTTTGCCTTCCAATAAACAACCTCAACATTTGTGTGTATACTATAGAGATAGCCAGTGAGTTCTTACTGAGAGCAAGTGAGCACACATTTTAAAGTGTTTTACATTGAATTTTACGCTCCCTTGCTCTTAGTAAGCGCTCACTGGTGCATGTGTTTGTTTTTTTGTGCCTTTTGGGTTTGTATTTTTTTGCACCCAAACATATAAAATGTTTGCACCCAAACATAAAATTGTTTCCACCCAAACATAAAATTGTTTGCACCCAAACATAAATATCTTTGCACCCAAACATATATATGTTTGCACCCAAACATATATTTGTTTCCACCCAAACATAAAATTGTTTGCACCCAAACATAAATATCTTTGCACCCAAACATATATATCTTTGCACCCAAACATATATTTGTTTCCACCCAAACATATATTTGTTTGCAGACCCAAACATATATTATGTTTGGGACTGTTGCAAACATATATATGTTTGCTGCAAAATATGTTTGGGACATATGTTAGAGAGGACGATTTTTTTTTGCGTGTAGTATATAACCCAACAAACCTAATTGAGTGCAGTAATCATAGTTTTCAAATGTGACAAATGTAGTTTAAATCCCTTGAAAGCACTCCGGACAGAGGAATATGCATTAACTTTAATCAGTACCGCGCTTTCTTTAAATGTATTTTTATATTTACTTATTTGTTTTATTTATTTAAATACCGCGCTTTTATTTCATTCATATAAATGCCCAGCCTTTCGGAGTTAAAATATCGGGAGTTATTTCTCCTTTAAGATGAAACGGTAGTTAGACAAAACTAACGGGGATCGATGGGAAAGTAAGTTCATATGTATCTCGACAAATAATTTAGTTCTATGACATGTCCGCATTAAACTAACGTGTAAAATAATGGTAGTCTAATTTTAGAATAGTTCCGAAATATGGTGATTATTCATATTCAGCATATTCCATATTAACATAGAAATTTTTGCTATATATACATATCACGGTGCTCTTGAATCAAATTTAAATGGAAGGTGCTTACACCTGGGAAGTTTTTGCGGATTCTGAAACTACAATGTTCATGGATGAGAAAAATCAAAAAACTAAAAAAATCGCCGGAGCGCTTTTTAAATAAATCGCGATTCAAGTTCACATTTTTAGGGTTTGTTTAGGTTTTTGCAATTTTGCTTAGAAACCGCAAGTCGTATCAAAATGGGAATAAAGGAAATGTTGTAGCTATCAAAATTCTCTACAAGATTGACCTTAATGATATTTTCATAGGTTTTACAACTTTTGAGATATAGAAGTTGAAATTGGGACAATTCAAATTCAATTCAATTCTGTATCGTCTCCTTATAAAACAATGTCATGACTGTAATTTCCCAACTTAAACTTATATATCTAAAAAAATGGTACAACCTAGGAAAAATTAGATAAGCCAGTCTTGTAGAGAATTTTCACAGCTATAAGATTTTCTCAGGTCCCATGCCGATAAGACTTGCCCTATTCAAGCAAAATCGCGAAACCCTAACCAAAAAACCTAAAATTGTAAACTAAGCTTCTTTATCTAAAAAATGGTACAGCCTGAGAACAAATCATAAACGTCAATCCTGCAGAGAATTTTCACAGCTACAACATTTTCTTTAGCTCCATTTCGATTGGACTTGCGGTTTCCAAGCAAAATCGCGAAAACCTAAAAAACACCTAAAAATGTGAATTTTGACCGCGATTTATTTAAAAATCCCTACAGCGATTTTTTCTTGTTTTTGGATTTTTTTCATCTGTGAACATTGCAGTTGCAGAATTCACAAAAATTTCCCCTGTGTAAGCGGTTTTCATTAAAAGTTAGTTAAGGCGTACCCTTCATGACATTTTCTTATAAGGGGGCGATACAGTCAGTGCATTGTCCCAATTTGAACTTCAATATCTCAAAAATGGTAAAACCTACGAAAATACCTTAAAGGCCAATCTTGTAGAGAATTTTTATAGCTACAACATTTCCTTTATTCCCATTTTAATACGACTTGCGGTTTCCAAGCAAAATCGCAAAAACCTAAACAAACCCTAAAAATGTCAATTTGAATCGCGATTTTTTCAAAAAGCGCTCCGGCGATTTTTTTAGTTTTTTGATTTTTCTCACCTATGAACATTGTAGTTTCAGAATCCGCATAAACTTCCCAGGTGTAAGCACCTTCCATTTAAATTTGTTTCAAAAGCACCGTGATATTCCATATAGACATTTGTTCGATATAATATAGTGTAAATTACAATACATATTATGCAGCAGATCGGTTTAGCATCGTCCGAGCAGGTTAAAGATTTAAAAATTTAATGCCAACAGGGATTTTATTTGTAATTAAAAATATTTTGTATTAAAAGAAATACTATTGCGTATTAGTAAATAAATACTATCATTCAAAACTGATAAAATGTAGTTAATACGGAATTTGAAATAAAAATGTCCTTAAATCGATCGATATTGCACAAATGTTGTCGACACTGCTGAGAACAGTACAAAATTATTTTGAAAGGATTATTTTCTCCCCAAAAAATGTGTTCTTTTTTTTGAAAATTTGCCAATAGATGTAAAAATACTGAAATGATTATTTACGATTAGTATTGATTGTCGTCGTGTGCAAGGAATTACTTGCCTGTGTGTATGTGTGAATATATGAAATGGACATGTTAACAATTGAACTATAACTGTATTGTTGTTTATTGATTGCATATTTCCTTTTTGCATTTTGTTTAGATTCTCTTGACAAAATGCCAGAATAGAAAAGGAAAATCGTCCATAAATATGTTTATGAACAAAATGGAAAATTACTGCAATTTTTTTGGGGTTTATAGGAAAATTTCAATAAAAAATAATAAAAAAAATGATAAAATGTTGGTTTGCTAAAGTTTTTACATACATATTAATGTGCAAATGGTTTTTACATAGAATAGGAGAATATTTTTTAGATTTAAAAAAAGGTTTATTTAAAAATATTACAGACAATTTATTAATACCGTTTTTGTTTATAAATATTTATGTTGCAATATGAATGTATGTCTGTATATGCAATATAAATACCTTTATAACATATTTTATTTTTATTCATCCTCTGCACGCATGCACACATGCGTGAATAGGCCTCTGTTAGCTATTGCTATTGTAAGCTATTTAAAATGCTAGCATCATTTAATAATTTTCCCTATTTCATTTGACGTTTTAGCCCCATATTATGATAAAAATCTACTTACAAAAAATGAAACTCTTTCTATCCATTATTCAGCAATGAAAAACTGCAATTCGTCCATTGTTAACTGCCTGCATATCGTAAATGTGTTTAGGAAATATAACAAATAATTGCTGCAATTATTTTAAATTTTGAGAAAAAGAAAACATGTTAAATACACGCCAATACATACAACAATGAACGAAAACAAACGAAACGATTTCCGTACTTATCACACAAAGTGGCAAATTTGTTATATAAATTTGTTCAAAAAATAAAAAAAAGGAAAAGTGGAAGAAATTAGAAAAATTCAAGCAGAAATGTTAAAATCATGCCAGCAAACACGCTGCTGGATTCAACTCGGCCAAATATGTCCAGCAAAAAATAGGAGAAGATATCGTAATTTAGAGCCCTTTTTTAAAGAGAAGTCCATGTTTTGAAAGTTTTTAGGCGGAGCTGTTTTTTGCGAAGAAAACATAGTGAAAAGTTTGCAAACGTTTGCTTACAAATAGCATTACTTCACATATCATTATTTTATTGTTTATTCACCAAAAACTTACTTCTTTCAATAACTATGTATGAACGTAGTTTAATTTAGTTCCTTCAATGAGTAAACAAAAGCAAATATTAGCTGTGAGTATTGTAAAAATTTGTTCGATTTCGAGTGTACTTTACTCCCACTTGAAAAAGAGCAACACAAAAAGTGGCATAGACAAATGGAGAATACTCGATTTATTTTTTTAATCGGAAGAGCGGGAGTACGATTTTGAGCTAACATCACTCTCTACTCGAATTCGAGCAAGCATTTCGGAGCTCTGCTTGTGCCAAAGTGTTCTCGTGTTTCTCTGTACCATATTTTCTGTTGCATACGTTAGGAGGTTTTTATTGTGTAAGTGAATGGTTTTCAATGAGCTAATAGCTTCTGAGTACTATAATAATTAAGGATAGCGATCCCGAAACCCCGGGGGTTTCCGGGGTTTCCAAATCCAAAATCCCAAGGAGTCCCGGGATTTTTAAAGTTACTTTTTTAATGGGAGTTTTTCTACATATGGAAAAAGTCAATCACGCTAAGATGGGTATAACTTTAAATACATTTAGAACATGTTCCGTATAATTTTAAATACATTTATAACATGTTCCGTAAAGGAATGTATCAAAGAAAAATAAAGAAAAATAATTTTCAAGACAAAAATCAAAAGAAAGTTAAGGAAAACTCAGCTGTGAAAAGTACTTCAAGCGTAAGGCTATTCGCATCTAAGACATATTCTGTTACTTTAAAAAATACTCCTATAGTGACAAGTCCCGAAAAATCCCGAAATTGAAAACCTGACCCGTTTGACATTCCTAATATTATGTCATTATTTGGTAATGGGATTTTTTGCTGGAAAGGATTGCTTTAAGTTTTAAATCTAATAACATTATATATCGTATATTTTCTGTTTATTTGTTTCGAACTTACAGACCTCAGGACACACACACAATGCCTGATATCGTTACCCAGTATCTTGTAATGAGTAAAGTAAGTTCTTATCTAATTTTGGTTAATAGCCCATTATTTCTATACTACTGGTAATGCAAAAGGTAAAGCGGTGCATTACTTTGCAATGTGCTATTAGGCTTATATTAAATATGTTCCCACAACATCCCCGAAGAGATTGATTGCACGACGATTCGTATGGGTTAAATGATATGGGAACTACTTTTTATTCCGATTCCGAACTGCTATTATTACGTCATCACTTGAAGAAAAGTTTCTCATTGGTGATACACTCAGGAAATGTACGACAACATTACGCTGAAGGGATTTCCCATCGCCGAAGATTTTGATGTTCTATCAGGGATTCAACCGCAGACCTTCAGAGTCCAAGTCGGACGTGCTTGCGACTGCACCACGGTGACTCTCCCTGGCATATAGGTTTATTGCTCCTAAATATTTAGCAGTTACATGAGCAGTGAGTGTATGTATATGACGGCAATATACAACAATGGAAATATGAAAAAAATCTCCTGTACAAATTTCACGTAGTCAACATATACAACAATTTAAAATTGATTGTAATATTAAGAAATTTTACTTAAGAGCCTTGAACCGTATAGGGGTAAGGAATGAAAAGCCATAATTTAGTGGCATGACATGTGAACCAGTTGACTGGTGGTAGTTGCAATGCAATTATTACGTGAGAATTTTTAATGCAAAACAATAGCTTTTTGTCATTTTTAGTTGGTAAACTGCACTTATTTCAGACGAATAAGAAGAACTTTGTGTATGTGTGTGTGTTTGCAGGCGACTATACACAACAAATCTTCAGTATAATAAATACAATATAAATTGTTTTGTGTGGTTACGTACACAATCATATAAAAATGGTAGGGAATATACACTCTTCTAATTCGACACGTACAAATCTCCTTGTGGAGCGCGTAGTACAGCAAGTAAACACAGATTGTAAGATTACCAACCAACAATTCTCTATAGGGGTTTGAAAAGCGAATTACATATATTGTGTAGGTGTAGCAAGCAAAATTGGGGTGGTGCTGTGATATGCTGCTGTTCGATTGTGTGTAGAAAGAAAATTGCAGTTGGATCAGAAACATGTCACGTTAAATGTTTTCATTTCCACAAAATGCATAGCAAAATTATAGTTGTGCATTTGCAGTGATATTCAACATCGTCGCCATCACCATCATCATCCAACTTTTATGCATATATGTATGTGTATGTATAAATTAGGGCCTTGAAGAGGGCGCACAAGATTTGCTGGCATCGTGCTATAGCTTTTAAGGCGAGGGAATTGTTGTTAATTGCACGTTTTTTGGCATAACACCCGGCTGCTTCACTTCACGTTGTCTTGACGCGGTTTCATGTTGGTTGGCTTGCCGCTGCTGAGCTGGTGGTTGTAAGGTTTGTTGGTTTCTTGCATTGTTGCTGGAATGCGTGCAACAGCAGTTTGTTATTGGTTTTGTTGCAAATTGGCACAAGGGAACTTAACGTGTCGTACAGTTTTGGGTTCACTTGAGTTGAGCTGCTAGGTCGGTCGTTTGTTCTTTCCAACGTTTGCTTATTTTACTTAACTCCTTTTAAAGTTTTTTTTTTGCGTTGCATTCTTGAATTTTCATAAGCTTCATAATTGGATTTCAGACTTAATTACCGCCAACAATGAAGGGAAATTCAAGACAAACACCAAACAACAGCAACAACAATAAATGCGGTAACAGGCGAAAAAGTGGGGGAGGGCCAAACCAAAATGAAAATATCGCAACGAAACAGAGTTCATTTTTAAATGATTTTCTATATTACATGAGGGTTTTCTCTTGATTTCACTATGGATGTATACAATTGTACATACATATGTACCACAAATGCATATACACAGTTAAACGCTTGACTGACTTTAAATCTCAAAAAATTGGCAAAATGGCAAAGATCCTTAAATTGTTTCTCTGTTTGAAAAATAGTAAATTTTTTTCAAAGAAAAATATTCGTCTTATAAAATGTTTAAGATTTTAAAATTCACACGTGTGTAAAAATTTGTATCATAGTAAACATATGTATTTATGCTAACGTATAGTATGTGTGAAGAAATAACTGAAATTCTGTAGAGCGAGTAGCAGTACATATGTCGCTAAAAGCAAAAATCTTTGTCGAGTGACACGTGTCGCTTTCAATGACAGTTAAGTACAAAAAATATAATTTCAAAAATTGCTTTAAACGACTGCTTTAAGCCGATGGCGGCACAAGAAAACGCGTAAGGCATTAAATCCTTTCAGATTTTTATGTTTTGTTTTTCTTGTTATTTGTCTGAAGTATTCAAACTAAAACACGGTGCCCCTTAACTAATTTTAAATGAAAGGTGCTTACACCTGGGAAGTTTTTGCGGATTCTGAAACTACAATGTTCATAGATGAGAAAAATCAAAAAAATGAAAAAAATCGCCGGAGGGATTTTCAAATAAATCGCGGTCAAAGTTCAAATGTTTAGGGCTTTATTATGAAGGATACAGTCAATTTGAACTTCTATATTTCAAAAATGGTAAAACCTACGAAAATGACATTAAGTTCAATCTTGTAGAGAATTTTCACTGCTTTAAGATTTGCACTAATCCCATTTCAATAGGGCTTGCGGTTTTAGAGCAAAATCGTGAAAACATAATAATGCACTAAACATTTGAACTTTGACCGCTATTTATTTGAAAATCCTTGCGGCGATTTTTTTTTTCGTTTTTTGATTTTTCTCATATGTGAACATTGTAGTTTCAGAATCCGCAAAAACTTCCCAGGTGTAAGCACCTTTCATTTAAAATTAGTTAAGGCGCACCGTGAAAATTGATAATAATTTAAAAACATACTTCGAAAAAAGCTTCTTAAAGTACTTTCTTTACGTTGCAATTCAAATGGCAACTGTATTGAAAAACCATGACATCTTTGTAAGTAAATTTTTTTCTTAAGCTTTTTTGAGTAGCTCTCTGCCACTATTTGGCCATTCTCACCATCCCTCAAAAATATATAGCTACCCTTTATGCACAGAGATTCATGACAATCCATGCATATGCAAAATAGCATAAAAAGGATAAGAGAGCTCAAGACTCTAAAAAGAAAAGAAAAACACACTACTACTACAACTACTACTACTGGCAGTGTATAGTTTATTGAAATATCAAGATTTATAGTAAATCCTTTAAGTTTGTAAGTGTTGGCAAAAAGATTTATAAACACATAAGCAAAGCTTTTGGAGCCTTCTTCAGGCATCTCTCGGTTTTGAGGACAAAGTAAGTAGAGGAATATTGAGAAAGTTATATGGAGGAAGAAAGTAAGTGATATGGTATAAGGACATACAACTTAGTCAATACATGTAGGAAAAATATTCAATATGAAAACATACCCAGTTGTTCAAGAAATAGCAATTGTCTACATTGACATAGTTATGTAACTAGTTACTCATTGATCCTAGTTACTTTACACCCAAAAATGGCACACAAAATAGCATATAGCCTCTTTTGTCACTGGAAATGGGCTTCCCTGCCTACCATGTTAATTCACTAGTTACTGGTAATGCGGAGTGTAACCTATTGAATATTTTATAGACTACCGATGGATAGTGTAATCAACAATGTTTTTCTCTTGTAATCTCTTTTCAAAATTATTATTTCTCTTTTTGAAAACAAAATAGAAAAAATGTCAATTTAATTTAATTTAATTTTTTTCTGAATTTATAAAAGACGTATTTTGATGCGTTGATGTGCAAAAAGTTGTTGTTAAATAAAGATTCGTACAACAAACGTGAAGAACAGAAGAATATTTGGTAAGTATCGATATTTTTGCGACAATAGATTTTTTAATTATCTCATTACATTTTGTACATTTTATTTCAGGTACTTCTGAATTATCTGAAGGACACTTGAGATGAACATTCCCAGGACCAAATATACAGTTCTAGTTCATGGATGCACACACAAGTTTCAATAACAAGAATCAAAAGATTAACATTAAATTGTCCTTTGTGATATATGTATGTATGTATATACACGTTATGTAATTAAATAAAGCGTGGTTAGCGCATATACAGATTAACTGTTATAATAATATTTTTTAAACTTACACGTTAAGCATTTACACATTTAGCTGATCAAAACATACTAGTGAATTTGGCTATCATTTCTAACTACCGATTTAACTGGTTACTGGTAATGCAATGAAGGGACAATTGAGTTTCCCAAGACTATCCAATTGCCTGGTTACTGGTAATGCAATGAAGGAACAATTGATTTTCCAAGACTATCGAATTGCCTGGTTACTGGTAATGCAGTGAGGGGGCAATAGACCCCTTCCTATGACATCCCCATGTTAAATTCACCAGTCTATAACATTGCGAGTAGATTGGGCGGTAACTAGGGGTGTTTACCAGTAGCCAGCAAAATTGCTAGTTATTCCCTAGTTACCCGAACAACTGGGTAGTGTCTCAATACACATACACACATTTACATAGTTATATATGTATGTATGTACATAAAACAAAATTTCCACCTAAACATGTCTAACAAAATTTCGATTAAAAAAAAGTGAAAAGGTTTCCCATTGTTGAGCACAAATACTTTGTATCAATTTATGTATGTTTGTATGAATGTATACATATGTGTGAAATTGTAAGAGCCGCCCAATTGATGTATTTCATTTTCAACGGCACGTTTTTATAGAAATTCTATTTTTCCCTTTTCAATGGTGAAGTAAAATCTTTCGTTATATTCAAAACTGAAATACAATATAGGTATGTATGTAGAAAAAAATGGCAGAACATTTTGTAAGGCAATGGACAAAAAATATAATTTTCTGTTTTTGATATTATTGTCACACGTTGAGCATTTTTTCTTTCTTTCTTTATTCCTTTGTGAAGCTGAAATTGCAATATTTTGTGTTATTTTATTCGATATTGTTACATCATAGCTTACAACATTCAGATCGACTCTATGGGTGGTATTTTTAGTTATTTAAAAGAGAAAATTAACAATTATTGAATGCCTTTACTTTTCAATAGAGAAAAAATATTATTAGAATTTCATCTGTGAAATACGTTTAAAAGGAAATGTAGACATTTCCTAGCGGTAGGAGAATTTGTCTCATATAAAAGTTGAAAACACCTGAGTTAAGTGTTAATATAAATGAACAGGGAGTTGCCTGGGGCATTCCAGTTTTCTTTAAGATTGTGTTTGTCCGGTATATTTACAAATGTCACCTGAGATAACAATGCTAAAAAAAGAAAGAAATTGTATCAGGTGTGGAACGGAATTTCAATTTTACCCAAAAAGCAAACAATATTTTATTGAGAAGCTTACCCTCCCCTTTTTTACAACTGATAATAAATGCATAAAAACCTTAAAATATACTGCTCGATTATGTATCCATACCTGCGAAAACTTCACAATTAAGAAAAGTTACATTGATACTCTGGAATCAGTAATCGTTCCATAAATGCTTCGACCAAGTGGCCATGTTCGCGGATTCATAGCGGCGTAACTAAATAATGAAAGACTTCACCAACATTCAAATAATCATACAATTTAGTAACAATTAGAAAAAAGTTTTACCCTCTAATCTCCTGAATCTGTAACTGCAACTTGTTTGAAATGAGTCCAAACATCAAGCATCAAATGAAAAAACAATCTATTAACAAAAAACAAAATTAAACATAGAATCATTTTCAGTCCTAGTAAACAAAAAAGTAGTGGCAACTTTGAAAACTGGAGCAGAAAAAAAACTTTTTTCTCATTTGCTGGCAAACAGTTTTCATCAACGTAGATATACAGATTTTTAGCTAGCTTTCAATTGCAGCTGTTGAAGCAAAATGAAGTTTCTTGTTGTTGCTTCGTTTTTGTAACTCTCAGTTGTTGATATGGACAAGCTGATGATAGTATGATGAGCATGATGCTATACTATGGCTGTCACTTTTTTCCCTCTGTAGTTCCTAAAAGAAGCAGAAGGCAATGGTGAATGGAAAAACAAAAACACTGGTACTGACTTTAAACATGTAAACGAAAACAAAAAAAAAATAAAAAAGAAACCAGTTACAGGCATATCCGCTGAAAGTATTTTCCGCCATTACGTGTGTCATTTGATACTAAAAAAACGAACAGCTCCACACTAGTGAGAAGTGAGTTAATACTAGTCGAAAAGGAAAATAACTAAAAGAACATTCGTTGTGGCAAAATGTAAGAAGACGAAAAGCATCACTGAGATTTGAGTTATGAAAATGTATTTTTCCATTTATGAGACGTGAATACATAGTCAAGCCAATGAATTATAACTGATGAAAACACAGTCTTCCACATACATTCTCGAAGGGACTGCTGAGACTTCAGTCATATCCAAGGGACCTTTACACTTTGAATGCAAGGACCTGAAATTGAACTGTTTTTCCCCGTCTAGAGATAATCGCACTTTAATGTCTGTGCCACAACTACGTGGAGACGACTGAAAAAAATATTTATATTTTTGAATTGAATATCTTTTGCAAAAATTAGAGGAATATCTGTTGGAACATAAAAGTTATAGAGGATTTTTTTTAAATAGAATCTTTGTCGATTTGCTCCATATCCACACTTATGGCAGAAATGTGAAATATTGTATATCACATGGAACAACTTGACAAACAAATTTCGCATATTTGCCCAATAAATTCAAAACTTCTAAATTGAAAATTAAAATTCTGTTATTTAATGTATTTTTAAACTTGTAGGTTATTAAAAATATTAATTTGATACCTGGAAAAATGTAAGCTTCCTCGTCGAAACGTAGATATCTCGGAAACTATAACAGATAGGAAAATGCCAAAAGAGCAAACGCGAAACCTTAGAGACCACCTATATCTAAACATGTAGGAAAAGCGTTAAGTTCGGTCGGGCCGTACTTTTTATACCCTCCACCACATTTCAACCAGTTCGGTGGATTAATGTGGCCACAACCTTCAAAATACCGAAAATCGGAAGGTACCGTTCTATGGGGGCTATATGATGGCGTGGACCTATACCTACAAATTTCTGGGGGAAAGTTTTATACCCCAAACGAAGACTAAATACCAAATTTCAGCCATCTCGGTGTGATAATGAGGCCAAAACCTTCAAAATACCGAAAATCGGGAGATATCGTCCTATGGGGGCTATATCAAAACGTGTACCTATATAAAAATTTTATAGTAGAAATGTTTCTTAGCCTCTGGAAACACAAAATACAAAGCTACAACCGATTCTGTTGTCAAATGGGACTAATACATTCAAAATATATTAAAATGACGCGTACTTTATATGGGGCGTTATATGGGGGCTATACCAAAACGTGGACCTATATAAACCAACTTTTTTGGCCTCTGCATACACAAAATACCAAATTCCAACCAATTCAGTGGTAAAATGGTACAAATATCTTAAAAATTCCTTAAAACGATGACGCGTCACCCGTCATTTTGTATGGGGACTATACGAAAGCGTGGACCTACATAGCCCGCTTTCAATAGCAAAAGTCCTACGTACATATAATAGATTTTCCCATAATTTCATGCACCTACGTCAATCCGTTCGGACGCTAGAGTGATTTCCACAGACGGACGGATATGGCTATATCGATGTAGAATTGCACGCTGATCACGAATATATATAGTTTGTGGAGTCTACAATGATTATTTCGAGTAGTTACAAACGGAATGACAAACTTAATATACCCCCATCCTATGGTGGAGGGTATAAAAATGAAAAAATTGCATATGGAGCACACGGTATTACGGAAACAGAGGAATTTATCCGATGGCAATACTCAGTAAATGTAAGCAATAATACTAAGGGGGTTAAACAGTCTGTGTGCAGGAAATGTAGCCAATACTACCCTGAGGGGTTTAATCACACTGCGTGCATTGTCAATCATACGACCTTCAGTATAGATTGATTGGATTGATTTATAAAATTTAAACGTCAAAAGTTAAAGCCTATCAGACATTAAAATTACTTTTCTCAGTAGTGAAATCATGTATTTTTTCGACAAAAATCTGTTAAATTCAAATCTACAGTTTTGAATAATAAGTCTCAGTAAAAGTTGGGAACGTTGCACAGTGGTCCCACGTGTATGGGAAGGTGCGACAAAAATATTTATGATCGTCGGATCAATCTGATTTTTTCAGTATATGCTGAAAATAAGTAAAGAATACTTTAGCCAAAAAATCATCAATATGGGTCCAGTTTTTCCTATAGCCCCCATGTAGCGGTGCCACCCGATTTCAGGTATTTTGAAGTTTTTATATACATTTTCGGACCTAATTGGCTGTACTTTGGTATTTGGGGTTCCCAATGGTCAAAAACCTTCTGCGCCAAAAATTGTGGTCTTAGGTCCAGGTTTCGGTATAGCTCTCATATTACGATAACTCCCGATTTCAGGTATTTTGAAGATTTTATCAACATTTTCGGCCCGAATTAGTTGTAATTTGCCATTTGGAGTTCTAACTGATCACACAGCTTCTGCGCCAAAAATTGTGGTCTTAGGTTCAGGTTTCGGTGTAGTCCTCATATTACGGTACCTCCCTATTTCAGTTATTTTGAGGTTTTTATCTACATTTTCGGTTTAAATTGGTTGTAATTTGCTATTTGGAGTTCTTAGTGGTCAAAAAACGTCTCCGACTGGTATCGTGGATAGGACAGGAAACAAATTATTCTATTTGAGTTCAGAATATTTCATAGAAGGGGATATAATAAAGTTCGGTGCGACTGAACTTTACATTTTTGCTTGTTTTTCATATTATAAGTAGCATCATACATATATGTATCAAAAATATAAAAACATAACAAAAAAAACATTGTTCCACAACATCCCATACGGGACAAGGGAGACTCAAAATATACAAATGTAAAAAAATACACTCGTAAGTAGATCCCAAAACAAAAATGTTTAAATCTTTAAAGAATAAACGAAAACAAACAATTAAAACACAAAACAAAGGAGAAACTGAGAATACAGTAATACGGCATATTCACTAAAACGACCAGAGGCATCGTCAGCATTTTTAATGTCACACACGGAAATGCAAATATATGCAGCTGGAACCAAATTTTTTGTAAACTTGACACTTTTTCGAACATTCTTCAAAAAATTTGGAGAGTGGCGAAGGATGGCGAAGTTAGTAAAACTCTACTTCAATTTTTAGGACTTGGAAAAAAAAATCCACAAAAAAGTATTATAAAAAATGTGATTTCCAGCACATTTGATGCGAATAATGTGTAAAAATTTTTATGTAAAATAATTAGAAAACCTTGTACTAAAACTTCCATTTCGAAAAAACAATAATTTTATCCTTTCAATTTTCAGTTACTTGCCTTATTAAAAGTCACAACCTTACTGGTGGTTTTAAAGTTTTTAAGAGATCATACGTAAATGTCAACTTCTTCTGTTTTGTTTTGTTAAATACCGTTATAAATTACAAAAAGAGTGCTGGAATATTAAAATATAATATGTTTAGAGAAAATTTGCTGAATTGCTGCAGAGATTTGCTGATATCGATTTTTCGATTTTTGTCGCAGGTTGGGACCAGTGTGCGTTGGTTACGTCGATGAGACGTAACTACTGTTTCATTTTCATTTCACTGAGTTTTTCATTTTTAATTTTTTTAGTTTTTAGGAAAAATCGGAAATTAGACTGAAGGAAAAGTTTCATAATATAAATGAAATTTTACGCTACCTCAGTGAAATTTGTCATTGATTTTGATTGTTCATTAATGTAATGAAACTTCTTCATCAATGCAATGAAATATTATTATAATTTAGCTTTTTCATTATTGCTATAAAACGTTAACATTAACACTATGAAAGAGTTACACTAGATTAATGAATGTGTTTTATTGCATTAATGAAAAAGTTTATTCTTATTAATCAACATATTAACAATGTATAATTTTGTGGAACTCAATGCAACTTTGACCCATAAAAATGCTTTTTTTCAAAGAAGACTAAAAACTATTTTGGTATATTTTTTTAATCTGAAAAAGCACATCTTAATCTAGTGTCTGATTTTTTTTTTTTTTTTTTTGCTGAAATATATTATGTGGTTTTCTGGCAAATGGCCGTCCACGTAACTCTTTTTTCGTAAAAGCGTTTTGCGGTGCCAGTTCTATTTCGAAAACTAATTAACCGATCGTCATTTGTTTTTTTAGGCTTATTTAGAACATAAAGATCTAGTCTTTCATCGATCTATTCTTTAAATAATATTAGATTTTACTGAAATGGTGGACCAAAAAGTCAAAATTTAAATTTTTGGCTTAAAAAACTGACGTTTTCTGGTCCAAAAAAAACGAGCAACAAATTAAAAAATAAAATCGATGGATGAAGGACTAGATTTTGATGTCCTTGATAAACTCACAAAATTGTATGATAATCGATTCATTAGTTTTTGAGGTAGAGTTGGAACTGATTTCAAAATGTAATTTCGAGAAAAACACATTTTTAGTTTCTATGTTGCACACAAAACACAATAAAATTTCCCAAAGCTCAAATCTCAGGCAATATCGTTCCGATTGACTTGAAAATTTTACCCCATATCCTAATGACAAATCCTAGCTTTCCATCAAAATTCTGCTTTGTTGGAATTTCTGCAATTTCAATGTCTATTTGGACTGGACTATTTTCATTCCACTTAAAAAGTATTTGGATTTTCAGAACATGTCTCATTTTCCTAAATTTATAGAAACTGAAGTTTTATTATAATATACAAAAATCATTAATGAAACATTTCATTATATTAATGCAACATTTCATAGCATTCATGAAAATAATCGATGAAACCGCTTTATTAATGCAACGGTTTATTTATTTTTTATTTGTTTTATTTTCTGTGAAGGAACAACCCTTTCTGCCCTCAAAAACATTACACATGAAAACTTCTAAGGTGTTAAACAAAAGTAATATGACGAGAAATGTTGTTTGTTTTCGAGGTAATCAGTAATTCCGCCGTTTAGTAATTACGAAATCTCACTGTTTCCCATTTATTTCCCAAATACTGTATTTTAGATTTTACTGTAAATTCGGCTGTCATCGTTGTTATTTTTTACGTTGCTTTTGTTGTTGTTGCAACTTTTTCAAGCATATAATTAGAGTAAAATAAACGCTAAAGTAAACATGAAGGAAGAAGAGTGAGGAAGAAAGGAACAACAAAAATTATATATGAAAAATGGGAACAAGTACTTTAGCTTTGGGTTCCTGCATACATGTAGTATGCAGGTACATATGTTTGTGTGTGTGTGCGTGAACCAGCATCCTTGTCTAAAAAACCAAAAGCAAAAAAACACATATTTGTATGTTGCACATATTCATACCCAGAAAAATCATGCATTGTAGTTATGCGTAAATGTTATATTTCTCGCAAAAAATCCACACAGACACATTTTCAGTTACATAAACTTTTTTGTACTCCGCGTAGACACATACATACATACCCAACGGTTTTGTTTTTTTTTTTTTTTTTTTTTGTTAACTAAAACACTAGCTGAAAATGTTAGTTTTATTCTTAACACACTTTTCCATTTTGAAGTGCACTCACCCCTTCTCGAAAACGGAAGGGACCTGATTCTTTAAAAGGGAAAACTTAGCACTGAAGTAGATGCACGGGTGCTTCAAGCATTTCAAGGATACAAAAGTGGAACATTTATGTTACATTCGCGCTGTCAACGATGCTGTGGCAGCGGCAGTGGGTTGGGTGTTGTGCGCCCGCAACAACAGCACACTTGTTGAATGCAAAAATAAAAACAAGCGAAAAAAAGAGAATACAACAAAACTAATGTAAATAAATTTCGTTAGCTAGCATGCAGCGACAAATGAAATCAACAACAACTAAAATCCAACTAAAAATCACAACAGACCTCTACACGCACACAGCAACTACATCAACCAGTGAAAGAAATGACGAAAGAGTCCTTAAGAGAGTTAAGCTTAAACAATATGAGGTTGTATGCCACAAAACGCACACACACATACACGCATTGTATCAAACATTCATGTACATATTTTTGTTGTTTTTATTTCCTTCCAAGTGCTGTGTCTGTGTGTGATTTTTTTCCTTATTTTTTTTTGCTTGTCTTTTGCCAAAATACAAACTTATTGTGGCTCAAATGTGGTATAAGAACTGATGCTTATGGGTATTTTGGTTTGGAGCTGTAGTAATTTCATTTAGACTTCACATGTCCTGGTCTTGTTTTTTTTTCTTTCTTGTTTCTTAGTTTCTTGGTGTTCTGTTTTCTTTATTTTTCATGCCTTGTGAATATTTAGTATGTGTTGAAATGATCCTTTATCTAAGCAACTGTTACTACTATGACGCTGATGATTATGAGGATGACAGCAAAAGTCAAAACTCATAGCAAAAATATAACAAGGAAAGTATTCGTAACAAAAACCTAAACATAAACTAAACTGAAACTTTGAAAGTCGTTTTTTTATCCAAGAAAATCATAAATGTACTCCAATGCTGTAATGGAAAATAATGATAATAAGATTTTACAATGTACAGTGGGAGAAAAGCAAAGAAGCAAATCAAAATTGCAAAAAAATATGTTTCATCAGTGTAATGCTTTATAAGCCCGTCTTGAATAAACAATTAGTAGAGCTTTTGTTTCAAAAATTTCAGCAATGAATGTATGTACGAGTATGTCAGGTATTGGGATTCCCTTTACTCGTGAACAAGCACAGAGATATTCTCTCTTCACTCTCACAATTCAATTAATTGAAAAACCATGCACTCACATAATGATACCCCTAAAGCAGGGGTGAGCACGCCTGTGTGCTAGCACACAGGTAAATTGTGAAAACGTACTCTTAGTTTTTTGTGAACCATAAACAATTAAAAGTTTATAAAATTTTTTTATTTATATTTTTTAATAATTTGCATTGTGGACGATTTTAGACAACATTAATGTTTAAAAAATGTTGAAATAAGTAATGAAACATCAAGAAAAATTAAATATTAATTCTCCCTTAAATATGCCTTTCTCTCGATTTTGCTCAGCCTTGCCCTAAAGTATGTAGTAGACCAGCATTCGGCACACAACAACAACAATTTGCCCAAACACTGTTGTCAGTGCATGGTTTTTCAATTAGTGAGTGGAGAGAGAAGCTCTCTTTGCTTGCTCGCGAGTAAAGAGGTGCCGCATTCTGATATAGACCAATGGTAGGCAATGGGGCTCCCATTTGTAGTTGTGTGTGTAAAAAATTTTTACAACCACAATTGAACTAATTGAAAAACCATAGCACTTACACAGTGACACCCCTAAAGTATGCAATATAAAAATATGTTGCCTACCATTGATAAAAACTTCTAGTTTTGTGGAATATTGAATTGGTACAGAAGAAATGACCTCATTGCATACTTTTGGGTGCCAAAATATGTATATCTAAGTAATAAACACCTGAGTACAGGGTTTCAACCAAAAATTAGTTGTGAAATTTTTTTTTTTTTTTTTTTTTTTTATTTCAAATTTATTACAACTGAGTTAAAACTCATCAAGCAATATTAAAATAATAATGTATATATGTATATATATAATTAGAGGTTGATTAAGTGATGAGTAGGTAATTCAATAATTACACTCTAATGAAATTACATTTTAAAACTTATGTTAATAAATCCATCGGCGTTAGTCTTCTCAGTCTTCTGCCGTCTCTGCTCGTGTGTTCATAATAAATGTTCTTTATTTCCGCGTTTTTGTGAAGACGTATCTTATTAACATACATCTGGGCTTGCTTTTTTATCTCGTCGGTGACAAAATTCACGCCAAGATCTCTATGTAGATCCGAGTTGCGTACATACCATGGTGCGTTAACTATGGATCGTAGAAGTTTATTTTGAAGTTTTTGTAGTTTGTGGATTTCTGCTTGCCTCGCGCAGCCCCATAACGGAATACCATATGTCCATATGGGTTTTATAATTTGGTTATAGATAAGGAGTTTATTTTGTATGGATACATTTGATTTAGTTTTAAAAATCCATTTTAGTTCGTTAACTTTTAGGTTTACTTCTTTAACTTTTTTCTTAACATGCTCTTTCCACTTTATTTTTGTATCCAGAGTCATGCCTAAATATTTGGCTGTGTTAGCAAATGGTACTGTAATATTGTTTATGAATATATGTGAAGGACGTATATTGTGCTTATTTGTGAAAATCATATGTGTCGACTTGGCTTCGTTTAATTGTATTCTCCAAATTTTAGTCCAGGTTACGACGTTGGTAAGTGCATTTTGGAGTTTACTTGTCGCTATTTCTTCTGTTTTAGCGCATGCAAGAATGGCAGTGTCATCTGCAAATGTTGCCATAGTTGTATCTGACGTTGTTGGCATATCGTGGGTAAAGATAAGGTATAATAGTGGCCCAAGTACACTACCTTGGGGCACACCAGCTTTTATTAATTTAAATGAAGAGTATTCCGATTCAATTCTAACTCTGAAGTAGCGATCTTCTAAATATGATCTTAAGATTTCAAAAAATTGTTGCGGTAAATTTTTTTGCAGTTTGTAAAGGATACCTTCGTGCCAGACTTTATCGAAAGCCTGACTTACATCCAAAAAGACTGCAGAGCAGATTTCTTTTCTCTCTAGAGCTTTTTCAGCGGTGTTAACAATTCTGTGAACTTGTTCTATGGTAGAGTGCTGTTCTCTGAAACCAAATTGGTGTGGAGGAATTAAGTTTTTGCGTTCGGCGATTTTTTTTAGTCTGGACGCAAAAAGTTTTTCGAATATTTTTGACAAAATTGGAAGCAAAGATATTGGCCGGTATGACTTCAACTCATTTTGTGGTTTCCCAGGTTTTGGAACTACAATTATTTCTGCAAATTTCCATTGAAGAGGTACATATTTCAATTTAAAACACGCATTAATTATGTACAATAACTTTCGCATAGCTTTTTCCGAAATTTTCTTGATGATTTTTCCTGTAATAAGATCATATCCAGGGGATTTTTTGTTTGATATATCCTTTTTAATTAGATTTTTTAGTTCGCCAATAGTTACTTTTTCGATATTAAGAGAATCGGGGTTATGAATATTTTCGATATTTTCATCCTCTGTTTGTCTAGCCAGTGGTGAGAACGTGTTTTCATAATATGTCGCAAATAGCTCTGCTTTATCTTTATCGGATCTGATCCAACTACCTTCATCGTTTTTTAAAGGTGGCATTTTTGGCTTAACTTGATTCAAATGTTTTGTCGCTTTCCAGAGACTGTAATTGTTTTCTTTATTTGAAGATAAATTGCTTAAGTAATCTTCCATATTTCTATTTTCTATGTCTTTTATTAAGCGCTTTAAGTCGTTCGTTAATTGGTTAAGACGTCTTTTATTTTCTCTCGTTCGATTTTTCTGCCATATTTTTCTAGCGTTCCGTTTGGTAGATATGAGATCTCTGACAATTTTAGGATAAGATTTGGAGTTAATAAATTGTGCTTGATTAGCTGGTGTGCTTTCCCAACAAGACTGTTGAATAGCCTGAGTGAATTGTTCTAATTCATTATCTATTTCAGATTTAGACCTTAGAGAGAAGTTCAAAGTAATTTTCTGATCTAGAAGATATCGGAATAAGTTCCAGTTTGTTTTGAATGATGTCAATCTTGCTTGCGTTGGATTTTCAATTATCCTGTCTCCTACAGTCATTATAAGTGGTGAATGATCTGATGATAGACCTATATAGTTGTCGACATTTATGTATGATTTCGATATGTTTTTGACTATAAAGAAGTCGATTAGATCAGGTATTAATTCTGGGTTTGACGGCCAGTATGTAGGTTCATTGCCAGAAATGACATGGCATGCATTTCCTCTTAATGATTTGAACAGTTCATAGCCCTTTGGACTAGTGAGTCTAGAGCCCCATAACTTGTTTTTTGCGTTGAAGTCGCCTCCTAATATAAAGTGATTTCCTAGACTTTTGAGCATCTCAGTATATTCATTTTCTTTAATTGAATGTCTGGGTGGAGAGTATATGGCAGCTATTTTGAAAGCATTATTAGTTTTAAATTTAACTTCTACTGCAGCAATTTGGAAAATATCAGTTTCTATTTTAAGATCTTCAGTGTGTTGTAGGGTGTCTTTGATTACTACAGATGCTCCTCCACGAGCTCTTTGCGAAGGATGGACAGAGTTGTATATTTTGTAGCCTTTGATAACGGCAAAAGAAGAATTTGTAAAATGACTTTCAGAGATTAATAAAATGTCGATTTTTTCTGTTTGTAGGAAGACTTCAATTTCATTGAGGTGTTTTAGAAGACCATTACAGTTCCATGTTGCAATGCGAATAAACGGCATATTTATGAAATGCGATTTAGTTTATCAATTATTTTTATATTTAGTTCATTTTGTATATCAAGTCTTTGATTTATTTTCTCAATACTTTTTAGTAATTCTGAGAGTATATCGTTTTGTTGTTTATTAGATACAGAGGCATATGATTCTTTTGGGAGACGTTGTTGGCTTGAATTAGTATTTCTGGGCATCTTGGCCGTTGATTTTGGTGTTTTTTCCAACTGTATACTATCAACTTTATTATTGTTTACATTATATGCATAATTTGAGGTTGCTCGGGATTTTTCTCTAATTTTTTGTAGCTCTTTTGCTACTTCACATCCTCTGTAGTTAGCTGGATGATTTCCCTGGCAGTTTACAGCCAGGGTTTCAGTACAGGGTTTCAACCAAAAATTAGTTGTGAAATGATTTTTATTATACGAGTATGTCAAGAATCAGAGGTATGGTCATACTCAAACGCTAAACTGGTGAATTAAGATTAAACTACTCAAAAAAAGAATAGTTGTTTAATTTTAATAGGCTGTCTTGATTAAGATTTTATTGCACGAAATTTGCCCATTTACTAAAATGCGTTCCCTGTCCTTTGCTGATAATAATGACATGATCGTAGAACATTTTAAATTATGGTTTATGGAAACGTCTCAACTCAAACTCCGATTGCAAATGTCAACTTCAAGAATGAATACTAAAATTAGAAATAAATACCAGCATGGAGGACTTTTAGTTATGGGGAAAAGCTAAAACGCATTTTTTTGATCAAGTTGAGATTTAGGTCTAGTAAGTGACAAAATCAGTACATTTCCCGCTTTGGGTAAACCCCTTATCTGTAGTGTATCGTTTCTATAAGTGATGTGGAGCTGTGTTTTAAACGCGCTTAGGACTCGGTGCTAAAATATCACAACTTTAAAACAAAACAGAGCACCAAATTTTAATATTGAAAAGTTTTACCTTATGTAATTTGTCGAAGGTACTTCGTTTCTTATGCACTAATATCTGGCATATTTTTTTGAAAACGTTCAGAGCTGAAATTTCAGATATCTATAACATTTAAATATATAAAAATTATAATGATTATGGATTTTTTTAAATATTATTTGTTCAAAATATTATTTTTAATATTCCAAAATTCTAGAGTATTCCTCTTCATAAACATTGTTTTGAATAATATTTTACACCAACAAAAATGATTATAATTTTCTTATGTTTTACTTTCAAACCTGGTACATTTTTCGTTGATTTCTCAAGATAATATGATTGTTTTAGCACCACTCATCATAAGCGTTGAAAATGAGTAGATAATGTTTGGTGGTGTCTTTGCTATTTGATTACAACAAAATAGAACAAGAACAAAAAGTTGAACTGAGCGAACGAGCGAGCGTGCGAAAACATTACGTGTCATCACATTTGGGGAATAGAACAGCGGCACTTACCTGAAAAGATAACAAGAAAACAAAACTCAATCAGTAAAACAAGTAGGAAAATTTCATAAAACTTTTAGACACTCATCCAACCCACCCACACACACATACAGAAGGAAGAAAACACATACATACATATGTACACAATTTGGCTAAGCACTTACGGAAGAGTTTAATGAGTGCATTTTAATGTGTGTATATGTGTGGGTGTTGTGAGAATGTGTGTAAACTTGTAAGAATAACCATAATTATATTGGCTTGAGTTTAATCTAAATATGTTTGTAGCAATTAAAAAAGTTTTTAATTTAATATAACAATCAACAACGGCAATAATAACAACTACATTCAGCTAGATATTCTACAAGGAAATAACACAAATTCTATCTGCAGATAACTGTTGTTGTTGTTTTTTTTTTTTGGCACCAATATCCTGGAGAAGAGAAAACTTATTATGCCATAATTAATTCAATAGATAATCTCTGGATGGAGTTGGTGTTTTTCTTTTTGAAAACCTGGCAACGAGTTTGACAGATGTTGGATGGGTTACATTATGCGGGTGTTTATATGTTTGGCAAATAGCTGGGAATGTACAAAATTGATCATTTAATACAAAGGATGAAAATTGTTCAATTTTTTTAACTTGGTCTGTATTTATAATTCTTCTTCATTATTCCATCAACGGAAAAAGTAGAGTTTTTTTTTGGTTCTTATAAATTTATTATTTTTAAGTAGTTTCCACATTGTAACAATAAAAATCCTAAAAATCGCCTACATTGAATCTAAACGATAAGGCGATCAATTAAGAAAACGGTCCTTAATATAACAAAAATATATTATTCTTTACATTAAGCACTTCTTATCATTGGACATATTTTTTCGTTTTTTTTTTCTTCTCAAAATCCATTATTTCTGATGAATTATTGTCTTATCGTCATCATCATTAGCTCCATTTGGGGACACTTTTAAAGTTCTTGCTCATTTACAGTACAATTCATTAATCGCAAGTAATGTCTTTTCGCTAACTAAGAGTAACGTTTGCAGTCCTTAGATAAGAACAATACCAAATTTAATTTATTGAATTAAATTTCATTTGAATTACTATGGGCAGCAATGTCCGTCTATTTGGCTGGTTGGTTGCTAGGTTCCTTTGTTAGTAGTTGATTGTCCTTTTGTTTCGGACAATTGCAATTGTGAGAAATTATTATCACATTCAGATGCTGGCTAAACCGCTTTTGTCTGTTCCGTACATTCGTTCAAGACCAATAGTTCATTTTTTTATTCTTCCACTTTATTTCCTTATGTCTACAAATGGATGTTTTTCTGAGGCCGCTCGGCTTGGTTTTTTCCTTGCACCACGCCAACATCTTTGGGGAATTTCTTAACAAATATTTGTGGTGACAATGTTTGTTGGCTGGATGGATATACACAAACATACATAAATTTTTTGCTTCAATCTCCACGTGGAATAGCGGCAGTAAGTAAAGACAACTAACTCATACCGGCACCAAGTAAGGCAACAAGAAAGAAAAAAAAACAGAAACAAACGTCTGTTTGAATGACAGTGTCCTTGTGTTAGCTACTCGAGCTGGATCTACTAGTCCCATGACAGAAAATAAAACAAACTCGCCAAAACCACCAGACCAAGCAAATACCCCTCGCCGTTGCAGCACCACCAATCACCATGAACTGAACAAAGCCTTCAGAGACATAGACACAAAAAAGGAACACGACAACAACGGCAGGAGACCACAATAAATGGACCACACCGAATAAAAAAGGAAACCAAAATAAAATTGTTAAAAAAATTGTTAAAAAAGAACTAACACAGACAACAATATTAAAAACCCTAAAAGGATAACAAAAGGAAACTGAGACTAAACTTTTTAAACAAAGTCAAACAAGTGCAAAAATTACAGTAATACAAAACTAAAATAAAGAGTCGATAAGCTCAAAATTGACACAAAGGTAGTCAGTCTATGAAATGTTTTCACGCATTTAAATTATTTATATAATGTTATAATTGATGTTTTATTAAAACCGCTCTACTATCCTTCCTCCTTCGCAAAATTTTACCACAAATCCCTTTTGATGACAAATTATCATAATTTCTCTTCATTTGTACGTTTTTCCTTTAACAACAAAAAAACCACCCGAATTAATTTGACAATATTGAATAACAGTTTCCTTTGTCCTAATGATGTAATTAAAGGATTTGTTTTATTAATGAGAATATTTATATTCTGCAACAAGTAATAATAACGTTTTGTTAAGTGGAGATAGATATCCTTGACTAATAATGAATGGCAACAAAATTGAATTTCAATAGAAATAAATTAAAGTTTAGGCCGGGATCCTAAAACAAAAAAAAAAAAAAAAAAACAAACAAAAAAAAAATCAGTAAAAAAGAAAGATCTATATTAAAAAAATCAGTCTGGAGTTATGGAGGCAGGGACATGTTACAGAAGAAAATAGCATACTTTTAGGAGCCAAAATATATATATATATGCCGTTACAAACACCGGATGACCGGGAATATTCCAATGATTTCTTGCAAAAGGATTTCTATATTTTATCATGACCTTATATGCTCATATCTGAATACTAAACTGAAGAGCTAACAACAAAGGCCTTGAAAAGGGAGGATAGGAATATTTGTTTGTATTTGTATATTTCTTAAGAAATAACCTATTATTTGAAGGCATACTTGCAGTACAGAAGTAAGCTTGTTTGCATAACTTTGTAATGGGTTATTCGGCTCATATCGCTGGTTCATTTCAAAACAAGTTCCTTGAAGACATATCTTAGATTAATAAATGATGCCTTTGTTAAATTTTCGACTGAAAGTGGCTGGAAAATAACTACTTATTTCTGGTGATATGATTCTGATAAAATAATGGCTTATTAGGTCGATTTGTAATGACTGTTTTTCTGCGTATGCTTTCATTCATTCTTTGAAATAAGTTAAAATGTACTCATCATTCCAAGAATAGTTGATATATCAATACATGGAATTAATGTCATTTCGGATGACTTACACTCGATAATCGCAGTCATTCAATGGCATCGAACATTTTGCTAGGCGTATACGAAGGCCACAAGCTACTTTCTTGGGGAAACTAAGTTTCAAATAAGTTTTCGTTAGAATATGCACTTGATGTAGAGGTGACATAATGCCTTGTCTTTGGATCAGTCATTTGTAACATATTTATTTGTGCTTTACCGAGTTCGCCTCTGGCGAAGTCACTACTGATTGACAAGTCCCTACAGCCGCAACTATTATATACAATTAAAGGCATATTGGCTGAGCTTTGGAAATATGTTTAAACTTCGGGTGGAACACTTTTAAGAGTTGTGTCTTTCATGAACGAACCAGTTCAAAGGAACGATTCCATGAATTGAACGAACATACCCAAAATTTACGGGAACGATTCCGTGGCATGAACGAACGAAACCATATCCAGCTCATTCGTTTATGTCGTTCATTTTGGTTTCCTCATTCAGCTCTTATATTTCTTTAGGATGAACGAGAGTAGAAAGTTCCATCAGTAGTGGAATTCTGTAACTCATTTTTTGGTTACCGACAAAAATCGGTAAAATTAAAACGCAAAATTATGAATGAAAAGTGATAACACTGTTACTATCGGTAGGACTTAGCGACTTATTAAAAATTATAAACATTTTAATTTAACTGATTTTATCGGTAAGCAAACCATGAGTTAGAGAATCCAACATTTGTTGATTGGAAAGTGGATATGCGAAATATTTATTATACTGATAAAACGACTATTGAAGCTAAGCATGAACGATATTCACAAGAAAATTATAGACAGTAATGTAGAGTGAAAATGAGTCAAAAACGAAATTAGAGAAGCAGTGTCATTAACGTACGAACTAGTTCAAAGGAACAATTCCGTAAAATGAACAAGCGGAACCATATCCAGCTTATTCATTTGTATGGTTCGTTTAAATGATCTCGTTCAGTTAGCTCATCTCGTTCATATAGCTGGTCTAGTTCATTATGTTGAACGGGTGAATATAGATCCTTCATGTTATTTTACTTTTACTTTTTTTCTAATGTGATTGGAAAGTGGATATGCAAAACATTTATTATAATAATAACACGAAGCTAAGAAGAGAAAGCATGAACGATATTCACTAGAAAATAATAGACTGAAAATGAGCCGAAAAAGGAAATGAACGACCTAGCTTCGGGGATGGCAAAAGCTAGATTCTTTCTCTGCACGAGTTTACCCAATACTAAAAATTATGCATAATTTAATTTATCTGTCATAACAAATAATCCGACTACTGTATAAGTTACCCTCAATTTTTCTAAATATTGAAACAAATAAATAACTTATTTCTCCCCCTGTCATATAATTTTTCAAACTTTTACACAAACAATTAGTAAATGCGTTTTAGTCAAAAATGTCTTGTTGTTTTTTATTCAAGCAGAGTTTATTAATTTCAGAAATGTTATCGCCACCCTTTTACAAATTCAGGTTAAATAGAATAGGGAAAAAATCTGGCAAAATATTTCATTGTTTTTGTTTGAGTATTTAACGTTGAATAAAAAAGAACCCATAAACTTTTCAACACTTTTGGTTAGTTTAATTTTCACAATCTCGATTCAACACACCAAAAGGGTGAGCAAACGAAATGGAGAAGGGGAAAATACGGAGACAACGACAAGTGGAAAAACATTGGAAAGGATTTGTTTGTTTACAACAACAGTAACTGTAGTTTTGGAATACAGAACGGCAGAACAACAACGTAATAACCAAACACTTTTTAAAACAGAAAATTAATTTTTATTTTACAACATTAATAGTTGAAAATGTTTTTTTTGGTTTCTGTCACTATTTGAATGGGGTTGTTTGAGTTTGCACATTTAAGTGGAATATTTTGAGATTCACAACAAAAAAAATATGTTTGAATTTAACAAAAACACAGACGGACATACTAAGTGGAACAAATAATATTTACAAACTTGGATTCACTATTATGTATCTCAAAAAGCCCGTAATATGTACTTGTAGTGAATCTAAACTATTTTACGAATTCCAATTATTCCACTCGTCTCCCATTCAAAAAAGAAGAAGAAAAATCCCTTATTTTATGAATTTGTTTTTAGAAATTCGAACGTGTTTCTAATTAAAACGAACAAGAACAAAATTGTACTTAAAAGTTAATAGAATTTATGTTAACCTTTTTGGAATATTAATCGCAAAGCTTAGGTCCTTGAAATTTTGTCATTTTCTTCTTTCTTTTTAAAGGACTGTTGTAAAATAAAATAGGTAGAGGAGTAGGCACAACGAACGACATTTACATATTTATGGAATTTTTCCCAGCATCGATACCCTCTGGTTTAAACGGAATATCCAAATAGAAAGAGAGCTTCTGAAACTTAAAACACACGCACACACTCGTACAAACACAAAATGAAAACGAGGCACATAAAAAAGGGAAAATAATGTTATTTCAATACCATAAAGTCTACAAACGGGGCATAAAACCATAAAAAATGTGTTTTTGAATACTGAACACAATATGTAAACAATGATACTATTGGTTTTTGGCACTTCCGTTTAACACGCCTCTTGCAAGCAGGGTTAACGAGGTTTAGAATGAAACGGGGGTCTGGCTATCACTGAACTTTGTAGGTGGTATGGAAAGTTGGGTTGAATGTTAATGCCTTAAACAAATCTATAATTGTAGCAGGAAGAGAGATTGAGATTTTCTATTAAAACCCTACAAATTCTTTAAATTATTCTAAATGAAAACTGTCAATGAGTTTTCTCACTTTCTCCATTAAGTTGAAACGGCAGTGAGAAAAAACTCACGAGGAGTTTTTATTCCGAATAATCCCATTCATTCATATTTTACTGCATGTTACAATTAATGCCCACTGTATTGAATAATTCAGTGTTATATTTTGATCAAGGCTGACCAAGAGAGCGCCCTTGGGTACTCATTGAATGTTTCTCTATCAACACCAGCGATAGGCACCATATTTTTCTATTGCATACTTTAAGGGACGTTATTGTGTAAGTGCATGCTTTTTCAATTAGTTGAATTGCGTGTGTGGAGAGAGAAAAGCGTGTGCGCTCTCTTGCATAACGTTGCTCTACACAATGACATCCCCCTAAAGTATGCAATAGAAAATGGTGGTGGGCACCGCTGATTTTGATACTACATGTTAATGTCAAGAATGGGTTTAGTTAAGAGGGAAGAAATATGCCCATACTTTTTTCCAACTTGAAATGCTATCACCTTAATCAATTAACTAACCTCGTATAAGGAACCATGAAATCACCTCCCTTCTGGCTGTATTGTAAAATTTATAGATGCTGGTATAAAACTAAGGCCATATATAGGCTCTAGTGGCTATTGATGGTGGTCTACACACAGCCAGCAGAGTATTGAATAAAAGAAGTGTCAGTGATACCCTTTTACAAACGTTGCCAGAATAAGTAAATTGTTGGTTAGGTTCTCCCTTTTTTGGTTATTACTTTTTAACACACAGACTCTCTCACACACACATAGCATATCATATGCTCGAGTCAGTTTTTTTGCTTGTATTTATTTGTCCTTAAAATATCGCCCAAATCGGTTGTGTCCCTCTTAAAATTGTCGTTATTTTTGTATTACAGTTATTTGTATACAAGGACTCACAACAAACACACACACGTAATATTTCCCCAGAGTTTTGGTAGTCTGGAAACTGGGTATCATCAAACTACCAGACCCCAGAGGAGAGTAAAAGTGTTTTTTTTTTTTTGGAAAGTTATTTGGTTTTTGTTGTTCTTTAATGTATTTTGTTCTAAGGCTGCCAAAGACCTACTACCAACCTACGTATCAAATATATCTGTTATATGTGGGTCAAATGGCATAACAATAACGACAAATGGTTTTTAATAAAAACGTTCGAAGGACACACACAAACACCACGCATCTTTTATATTGAAATTTGAAAAGGTATTTTCATAAAGTTCCAAGTGCATAATAAAAGGCTTCAACGAGGATATTGAATGGCAAGATGTTTAGACATTGCAGAGATAATTAATTTTTGTTGAGTCGTAATAAAAAAGAATGCAGGGGGAGGGGTAATTAAATAAGAAAGGAGTATGTAAAATAAGGATCAATGAGATTTTTAATAAATAATATTTTAAGCTATTGAAATCCGTTGATATTTTAAATTCATATAAATACGTGAAAATTTAGTGATAGACTGATGAGTGTTATCAGTTTTGACACACAATATTTTTCACCTAAATATATTCCACCACAAAAAAAGCGGAAGTCCCATAAATGAACTATAGAAAAAAAAATTAATTAATTTAAAGCTCTCTTTTTTGCATTGCTCTAAAATTAACCCCAAAGAAAATTAAATTTTAATTGTCCTTCCTCAACTAACAAGAGAAAAGGTCAAAAAGTAATGTCTAACGTTTTTTTTCGAATATTGCAAATTCTTTGTCTTCTTCCGCTTCTTCTGTGGCCTCATGATAATGATAAGAACAATGACGATAATATTTTTCTTTCTTGTTGCCTTTGATGGTAAACCACTATTATACAACAACTAAGAAAATTACCCTTTACGCCAAGGACCAACACTTGGTATTATTCCAAAGCAAGCTACAAAAAAGGAAGGTAATAACAATAATAACAACAACTAGGAGAATAAAGGAAAGAAAAAATAAGTGGATAACTTGAAACAAGGATCAACATAACAACAAAACATGGGACTAAAAGGTAAAGGGGTAAGACAAGCGGCTAAGTACTCTTCGTATGCGTGTGTTGGAGGGCAATCAAACATCAACCTACCAAGTTAACATGGTAAATAATAACAAGAACAGCAAAAACAACTTTACATGTATATAATGATAGTCTTAACAAAGTGCTTACTTTTACCTTAAATTTCCTTGAAATTAAGTGAAACGTTCGTTCAGTGGCGATTACCAAGCGAGAGTCGTTGGTAGGCCCATAAAAGTAAAAGAGGAGAATAAAAAATTTGGGAAGCTGAATGGCGAATGACATAAAAACAATGAAACACCAAAAGTATGAAAAGAAAATTCTCTGAAACATTTACTCACACACATTTACAGCACCTAACGAAAAAATTGAAATAATTTCCTTGAATAATTTCCAACTTTTTTCAAGCCAAGCCAAAGTAAGACAAGGAGCCATAAAAAACGAACCTTTTTTGGTCCAGTTAGTAAGTGAGAATGTTTGGGTGAATTTACGTTTTAACTAAGATTTCATTTAGTTTTTTAAATGTTTTTTATATAGCTTCTGGCAGTCAGCTTTTTTCTCACTTTTCCAGGTATCTCCTGTTTGGTTTCTCAAAAAAAAAAAAAAAATGTGCAAAGGAAACAAACTAAAAAAGAAACTATGTTAAAAATCCTAAACGACCTGTGGAGAATTGTGGTAAATGGAGAAACTTGCCGTTTTACTTCATCTTACCATTAAAAAATACTTATGTCATTATGTATTCCCCTATGTATGTTGATATATAATCGAAATATTTGTTAATGTTTTTAAATTAAAAATAGTTATGTAACCTTATCCCTAACTTGGCCTTTAGTTCGCCATTAAAGAATAAGTAAGGTATAATAATAACCCTTATGAGCAGGAACCAACTTTAGAAGCTTAAAGAAATTTTGTAATAACAATTCCAATTTATTTCTAATCTATACTTGGAAATTGAAATCTCATTATAAACAATATTTTTAACAGTGTTCTTAATATTTTTAACAGTTCTGAAGTATATATGTATATAAAGGTGGAGCGATTTGAAGGGGCGCTTCGCGTTTCTAATTCAAGCGATTGTACTGAGCAAAAAAAGTCCACTAGAGCATATGTCTACGGTGATAAGCGAGCATTCCGATTTTGACTTGATGTTTTTTTTATTAGACTTTTGTCACGTTTCTTTTTGCATATTTTGGCATATAACAGCCAAACCATTGAGATTTTCGATCCAATAATAAGACAAAGATTTTAGCCAAGACAATAATTCAGAACTCTCTAGTATACCGCAAAATTATTTTTGAACATTGTACATTAGGGTCATGACTTTTTATAACTCCATATCACTGTATCATAGCGTAATAAGATTACATACAATTTTAATTATAAGGTGATTCGGTGAAAAAACCTCAAGCAAAAACGATTTTAAAATTTGAATTTACCAGTTTGATGGCTAATATTTTGAAGTCACTGTAAGCAGATATATAATTGAAAATAAACTTAAGAGCCACATGAGAAAACAAAACTGACATAACATTTGTTTGTCACTAATTTTCTTTGATTCTGAGATTCATAAAATTGTCATAAACGCTGTTTTTCAAAGATATAATGGCCTTTTTATACCCTCCACCATAGGATGGGGGTATATTAAGTTTGTCACTACGTTTGTAACTACTCGAAATAATCATTGTAGACCCCACAAAGTATATATATTCTTGATCAGCGTGTAATTCTACATATAGCCATGTCCGTCCGTCTGTGGAAATCACTCTAGCGTCCGAACGGATTGACGTAGGTTGATGAAATTTTGGGAAAATATGTTATATTTACGTAGGACTTTTGGTATTGAAAGCGGGCTATGTAGGTCCACGCTTTCGTATAGCCCCCATACAAAATGACGCGTCGTCGTTTTAAGGAATTTTTAAGATATTTGGCCCATTTTACCACCGAATTGGTTGTAATTTGGTACTTTGTGTCTCCAGAGGCCAAAAAATATTCCACCCAAAGTTGGGTTATATAGGTCCACGTTTTGGTATAGTCCCCACATAAGACCCCTTATAAAGTACGCGTCATTTTAATATATTTTGAATGTATTAGACCCATTTGACCAAAGAATCGGTTGTAACTTTGTATTTTGTGTTTCCAGAGGCTAAGAAACATTTCTACCATAAAATGTTTATATAGGTCCACGTGTTGATATAGCCCCCATAATACAATATCTCCCGATTTTCGATATTTTGAACGTTTTAACCTCATTATCACACCGATATGGCTGAAATTTGGTATTTAGTCTTCTTTAGGCGTATAAAACTTTCCCCCAGAAATTTGTAGGTATAGGTCCACGCCATCATATAGCCCCCATAGAACGGTACCTTCCGAATTTCGGTATTTTGAAGGTTGTGGCCACATTAATCCACCGAAATGGCTGACATTTGTGGTGGAGGGTATAAAAAGTTCGGCCCGACCGAACTTAACGCTTTTCTTACTTGTTTAATATTTGAATGGAATAATTTAATTTTAATTATTAGTAGGCGCGTGACTTTTTTATATGTCATCATAATAAATGTTATTTTCGTGATTAATAGGCAAAAGTTCATTCATCCATGCTACTGGAAATCATTTTTGAGTAAAAGTGTCGAAAAGTCTTAACCCTAATGTTCATCCTTTATTTGTTATTTTATTTATATATTTATGAAATTCTGGTATTTTATTCTCACGGGCGTATATTTATAAAAATTATATTATTTATGGTATGACAGTTATACGCTAGAGCGTATAACTCTAATTCACCTTATTTCAGAAGCACTTTCAATGATTTGCTTCTAACTTTTATAATTCTTCATCGATTTCATTCATTCAAAGGCCATTGTAATCTTGATTTTGCAAACTTGGTAAACCTTGTACTGCATTTTGGCCGACGAAAATAGATCCAGTTGTTCAAGTCAAAATCGGGAATCTCGATTTTCACCGTAAATATAATCGCCTCACCCTAATGTACATTGATCAGTAATTTGGTCCATATTTCATTGCAGTACCCTTTTTGGTCTGTTTTCTCATGTTACAGCTCAAAAAAAAAAAACATTTGGAATCGCGTTAATACGAACCCCGGCAAATCGAAATCCTCATTATTTCGGAAAAATTATGGGTCCCTTTGAAGAGGTTTTCTTCACATTTCAATCCCGACAAAACGAAAGCCCAGACAATTCGTAAAAAATATAACCTGTAAATACTGTGGTTGTATTTTGTCCATCTTTGTTTTTAAAATGTCGCCCTTAAGCACGAATTAACCACAAATATGTTAAATTCAAAATGATTTTCCCTATGGCCCAATTTTGTGGAATACTGTGGCAGTAGCGAGGAGTGAAAAAATGAACATTGCTTGGATAAATAATAAACATTTTGCTGTTTTTATCGTTGCCCCCCATACCATTGCTATCGCAAACGATATCGCTTGCGAATGTTTCTCGATAGTTTTGCGGATATTTTGTTCGAGAACGACACACGAGAATGAATTGAAAACGATTCACTCGTCGCTCAGTTTGTGGCAGGAAATCCTTCGATTTCGAATATCATTAATAATATTATTAGCGAATGATTGACGATAGTTTTTACGATAGTGGCGAAAAACATTTTTGGTGGAGTTTCTTTGATGTTTCTGTGTTGTGCCTTCTTCGTCTTTATTTCTTTGTTATGTTTGCGATTTGATGTGTAACTGTTGATAAACATTGTTGTCTTGTATTTGGCAACCTACCCATATGTTTGCTTTATCAACACTTATTGTTTATATTATACGTAGCATTTATATCAAAATTATTTGAAAAAAGCAAATGGGAATTTTTTACAAGCTGAATAAAATTATTTTTGAAAACAAAACAAAATCCAAAGTAAAAAAATGTTTCTCGAAACAATTTTTCCTGTGAAGAAAAAACATTCACCAAATGTTCGAAAATGATATCGTTTTCGAACTTTTGACGAACAAAAGAACAACGTGCTTGTGTACACCCGAAAAACATTTGCCAATCCTTCGAATGTGATATCGTTTTCGAAAGTTGTGCCGGACATTCGAATAATATCCGCATTTGGTATGGGGGGTGTTGTAAAATAAGAATATAAAATTATGGCCAAGTGAAAATGGCAAGCAAAAAGTAAACGACAGACAGTTATCTTTGCTTTGGTTTGTTTTATGCGTAAAAAGGACACACATACATACTTATGTATATTTTTGTTTTGTATATGTATGTATGTGCTGACTGTTTTTTTCTCTGTTTTTGCCTTTCAAAGAATGTCAAAGATAAAAAATAAAACAACGACACAGGAAAAGCTCAGCGGCGAAACGTTAAACAAATTGGTCCACTTCCCATTTCGTAGTTCGACCATAAATTACCTTTTCCAAAAAAAAGGAACAACAACAACTGCAAAAACGTTAAAGGCAAAAAAAAAAACAACATAAAGAGCATCAGGCATCGTGCTATCCTTTTTGTTGTTGTTTTGGTGGCTCTACATAAAATTGTAACAATCATAAATCATTGTGAATTTTTGTTAGCTCTCGTCGTGGTTGGTGCTGGTACATCATAAATACATTGGCTGGCCATAATAATGTTATTTTTGTGTGCGTGTGTGTGTTCGGAATTTTTTACATAAAAATCAATTAAAATCGTTACATTTTTGGTTGCTTTTAGTTACGATTTATGACCATTGTTGTTTATACTGGGAGTTGTCTATTTCTAGATTTTATTCAGTTTTAAGCTTACCTAGGCATTATTTCCGCATAATACATTGACCTACGTCAACCATGGGGGGCATTGTTGCCAAATATAAGTAATAATGTTAAATGGTTAAAAGGTTTTTTAGATTAAAAACCCTGTGACTCCATGTGATTGTGCTAAGGGTATTACATATACCAGACTAAACTACACTGTGTGCAAAAAAAGTAGTTAAATTTCATTGAAAAAATTAAAGATTTTGTGATTATGTGAGTTTTTGAAGAGTCGGTAATGTTTGGTAATTGAAATTGTTTCCTTAATCTTTAAATATGTATTCATTTAAATTTGTTGCTCAAATAAAAAAGTCATATCTTCCAAAGTGACATTTTGTTAACATTATAACATACAATTTATATGTTTATATAAAAACAAATTCGTTTAAAGCTTTTCCAGAAAATTTAAATAAAAACATCCTTCTTAAAAATATCCGAATATTTTTCCAATTTAAAATATATTTAAGGTCATCAACATACACATTCCCCTTGTAAGCTGCGGACATCCCGCTGAGGGAATCAATTGAAATTATGACTCGGTAATAACATTTGGTGGTTTGTAAAAAATTCCCTTTGTTGCATCCATCCAACCAAACTGTTTGGTACACATTTTCCATGCCAATGTTCCTTTTTTGCAAAAGGCTCATAAATTCTATAAATAGCCAAAATAACAAAAAAAAAGTTCCACACACACATACCTCGTTATACATTTATGTTTCACTTGTTTCGATGGATGAATGGATAAAAAAATACATTCATTTGTTTCTATAAATCAATAAAAAAAACCCGAATGAAATGGATGGAGTGTCTATATTCAAACAAACTCATACATCAAATACAACAACAAAAACAAAACACTGTGTGCAAGAGAGTGAGCATTATGAGGAATTTGCAACATTTACCAAAAATAAAGTATGTAACAACAAACAAATAAGCAACAAACTCTTCCAACCAAACGACCAACAGGCGTTGAACCATGAAAGCTCATTTAAAATTTATTACCCAGGAATCCATCATTGTCAAATAATATTGGTTGAGTGTAAGCAACAAAAACGCTTATTCAATGGTAGGGGACAAGAGGATATTGTTGCAGCCAGGAGATCAAGAGGGAAAATTCGAATATATTGTATGATATGTGAAAATTGTTTTAAAAATTTATAAGCTCTACTTTCATGCAAACCCAAACACACACACACACTCACACATCAGATCACTCATACGGCTATTGCAATATTATTAGCCATATGAGGCCATCCATCCACACCAACCAACCAAACCAAACCCAACAAAGGAAATAAAATTCGAAAAATTAATTTAATTTATAAAATAAAACAAATTTCTAAAGAAATTTAATTTGTAACTTAATTTGCGAAAAATGTTTATAATTAAATGCAATTAGTAAAAAGAGAAAAAAACAAATTAAAAAATTTTACTAATTGAAAAAGATATTTAAAATATGTCTGTATGTATACACACATTGCCACAAAAAAGTTTCACGTGTCAAAGGGTAGAAGCAACCACAGAAAATAAATAAATCAAAAATGAAAATGGAACACCAAAATAATATCAGGGAAAAACAAAACAATGGACCATAACGAAAGATTTTAAAACATTAATTGTAGCCTGAAATAGACCTGAAAGGAGGTTAACAAATCCTATGCCATAAATAAAGTTAACACTTTTTGTTTTTGGCATTCAAGCTGAAAAAACAAGTAGAATAAAAATCCCATTTTAGCTAATGTCACTTGCCGTAGAACCGGAGAGTGAGCAGCGAGTCGACATTTATACGCCATTCACAAAATCATTACCTACACAAATGATTGCCTTGACGACCGCCAGCAGATGTTGCTGATGATGATGATGATTGTGATGGCGAAGCCATGACAGCAGCCAGCCATCAAGCCAGCCAACCATTCAACCAAGCGGTAACAAAACCGAAAGCAGCGTTGCAGACAACAACGATATCTTTAAAATTGTGACAACGTTTTGTTGGCAATAAGAATGCCAGCCAATAATGTGTTTTTTATTTGGGGATCTTTCTTTTTTGTTTTTAGAAGGCCATCCACCAGAAGGATATAGTTTGGAACACCCAAACTGTTGGTAAAAACAAACATACATAGCCTAAACAAACTTAAAAAGTCAAACATTTGTTAGTGACATCACAATTTAATATAATTTCTCTTTAGTGCTTTCAAGGGAAAGAAAGAAGAAACAAAGGACTTGCGACAAAAAAGGTCACCATAGTGTAAAACTAAGTTCTACGTTTTTGGCGACTCACTTGAGAAAAGGGAGAATAAACAAAACTCCATTAAAGATTTTTTCTTAAATATGATGATAAAATTTCCACAAAAGAAAAACTAAAATTCACAAAATTTACATGTGCACATTATCATCTGACTCACACACATCTATAACATTTACACAGACAATGTGAATCATCATCATTAGTTTCATCAAACTATCATCATAATTTACACATGTTTGATTTAGATTTGATATACAGTCGAACTTCTCCATAACAGATTTCAGGTAGTACACAAATCTTCATCGAAAAGTATTCGCTAAATCGAAGTATAACTGTAATAATCCACATGTATCAATATTTATGATCTATTGGGCTGAGTGGAAGGCATGTGAATAATAGCGCCTAAAAGTATGCAATTGTTTTTTGTAAATAAGGCAAAATATAGCACTTTAAGCATGCTGCCATTCATTGTGTGGTAAGTAAAATGATGAGTAATTTTTGCCATTTAGTTTGCATCAAAACAAAATGAAAAAAAAAACGTTTTACTGTCTTTTTTTGCAAATATAACATTGCTTTAACATGAACCAAATAAAAATATTTGATTTACAACAAATTAGTTAATTTAATATCACAATGTATACATTTCTTGTGTTGTTGTTCATTAGGGTTATGACTTTTTGACATTTTTCCTCAAAAATGATTTCCTGTAGCAGGGATGAATGAACTTTTGCCTATTAATCACTATGCTATCATTTATTCCATTGAAATATAAAAAAAGTTCACGCACAAATCGATTTTAAAAAAATTATTTTTTGAAAAAATATATGAAATGAAAAAAAAAATTTTTTCAAAAAATTTTTTTTGTTGCACGAATGAATAAATATAAGCCTACTAATAACTATAATAACGTTTATTTCATTCAAATATTAAAAAAGTCGCGAAAAAGGTCACTTTGAAAAAATTTTAAATTTTTGTTTTTTGTTAAAAAATTATATTTTTGAATAAAAGCGTTTACGACATTTTTACGATTCTTAGAATTGAAGAAATATAGTGAGAAATAAATTGTATGTCATTTTAATTATCTCATGTGGCTCTAAAGTTTATTTTCAATTATATATCTGTTCTCAGTGACTTCAAGAAATTGTCCATAATTTTGATAAATTCAAATTTTAAAATTATTTTGTGCGTGAAGTTTTTTCACCGAATCACCTTATAATTAAGATTTTATGTAATCTTATGGCAAAACTCATCACGCTATGATACAGGGATATGAGGTTGTAAAAAAGTCATAACCCTATTGTTCATATTAAACAGACATTGTCTTACCAAATGTATCTTTATTAGATATTTTGTTGTGACAAACAAAAGTCAGACTGGCAAATGTTTTCTATGTTTCAAAGAAATACACATTTATTAAGGGGTAGTTTACACTATATGTAAATGTCATATGACACAAAATAAAATCATTCCATATCTACCCACGGAGGGAATGTGGAGACGTAGTTTTATTACATAATTGCTGGTGTGGACGCACAGAGTAAATTGCGAAAGAAAAATCTCCAATATTGCACATATTAGCGAATATATAACGATGGAAAAGTTCACGTCATATGACATTTACATATAGTGTAAACTACCCCTAAGGACTATGACATTTCGTTTGAAAAACGTTAATCTGCATTTTTATCTTGTCTGGCTATATTAACATGTTGAGATAATTCAAAATTTCCAGGAATTCGAAAAGTATGAAAATTAATATATATGCTAATATTTAATTAAGCACCATATCCAAACAATCTTTGCATACTTAAATAAATTAGGAGAAGAATAAAGGGTTTCGTGGGCATAAAATCTCTTGTTTTTTGTAATAATAAATTTACATGGTTTTAAAAGAAATAAAGAACAAAAAAACGAGATGGATTCTCTTCAGTGTTTAATTTAATAACAATAGAGTTTAAACAACAAAGAAAAAACTGCAGTAAATATTTACAATGGAGAAAATTTCAATAACAAAGAACAAATTCATTTTGCCAAAAAAGAAGGAAAAAATAAAATGAAAAAGAACGCAAAAAAATAAACAGACTTTTTTGTTTGGCATATTTCTTAGGTTATTTTTATTTTTTTTTCTTATTGAAAATGCAGACAATGCAAACAATTGTCTCATATTCCCAAGTTGAAAATAAACTTTGTTAGATATGAACAATACACTTCACTTTACAAAGTGTGTTTGTCTATTGCCGTGCCAAGATGGACTTGCAAAACAGCCTAATAGCCTGTCAGCATATAGCTGCCATACCTACAAATATTGTAAATACATAAGGTATCATTGGCGTCAGACTAAGTTATTTTATTTTCTATATACATACATATACATATATTTTATTGCATAAAAAATTTACTACATGGATTAAGATTTAAAATGTCATCACCATTTTACACAACTCTTATACTGCGTAATGCTGGACTGTACATTTTCTACTTTGCAGTTCAAGGACCATGCGACCGATTTGAATGTATCAATCATCAGTCTAAGTGAATAGAAAATCTTCTCCCAAAATATTTTTAAACACGGTCCATATTTTCATTTAGGCCCCTCCTTCATAGATTGATACTGACTTATGTTAATTTAATTTTGTTTTTCCGTTTGTAACAAATTGAAATAATCATTTTGCAACCCAATAAAATACACATATTCTTGATGAGGGTAAAATTCTAAGTCGACCTATGAATATTCCCCTGTAAGTCCATCTGTGGTAATCACTCTAGCATCCACAAAAATTGAAATAGGAAGTTTGAATTTTGGAAAGGTGCATCTTCTGTGGGAGTCACCGTGGTACAGTGGTAAACATGCCCGCCTTGAACTCAGGAGATCTGCGGTTCAATTCCTGGCATGTAATGGGATTCTCTAACGCATTTTGTGGTTACCGAAAAAAAATCGGCAAATTTAAAACGCAAAATTATGAATGAAAAGTACCAATAAATGTACAACACTGTTGCTATCGGTAGTACCTAGCGGCAACTTTATTATGGTCGCTAACAAGCCGACAAATTTCGTTAATTACCGAAATTATAAGCATTTTAATTTTACCGATTTCTGTCGGTAACCAAAAAATGGGTTAGAGAATCCCACCATAGAAAATCAAAATGTACGGTGGTGGCAAATCCCCTAAGTGTAATGCTGGCTTCCATTTCCTGAGTATTTCAGCCAGGAAAAACTTCTCTATAAGTGGTGCAATAATCACGCGTTCGGACACGGCGATAAACAGTATTGAGCCAATATGAATCGACGTCCACTCATTGATATGAGAGAATACGGATACGCAGTAATCGGTTTTTCGATTATTCGGCTTTCGTGAAAAACCTAAAACTCGATTTTCCGTTAGTCGTTGATTTGAGAGTGTTCAAAAAGTCCAATTTCAATTATTCGTTAATCGCCGAAAACCGATTATAATTGAATATAATCGACCATTTTCTTTGAAGCGATCGGTGATGTATATATGTATAAAAAGTACCGTCCATTACGCGATTTTAGCACAACCAATAGTCAACCACGACTAACAGTCGACTACGAATAATAGTTGACACCGTTTTTCGAAAGTTTCATTAAGAATAATCGGTTACCGGTTTTTGCAAAGTCAATAGTCGACTACGACTTTTAGAAAGTTTACGGCTAATAATCGATTAACTGAAATCGATTCTACGTATCCCTTAGAGAGAAGTCTCCCTTGTCTCTTCGGGGATGTTGTGGGAATAATGAATGTATGCATCTTCTGTTTGTAGGAAGTTCCAAATAGGGTATAGGTCCCATATAACGGTACCACCCGATTTCAGATATTTTTTAGATTTTTAACATTTTCACTTTCAGCCCGAATTATCAATAACTTGGCATTTAACATTCATATAGGTAAAAAACTTATTGAGCAAAAATAATGGACCATGTTTTGGTATATCGCCCATATAACGGTACCGAATTGAGATACTTTGATGTTTTCAGCTATATTTTCAGAACGAATTAGCTTTAATTTGGCATTTAGGGTTTTTTAGTAGTCAAAAAATTTATCTACCAAAAATTGACGACATAGGCTCAGGTTTTGGAAAAATCCCCTTATAAATGTAAAGCCCTATTTGAGGTATTTTGAAGTTATTATCTACATTTCGGCCTGCTGTTTTTTGACCACAGGTAACCTTAAACCCTGTGGTAGAAAAACTTATCAATTTTTAACTGTGGACATAGGTCTACTGTCCGATTTCAGGTAGTTATAAATTATTATATAAATTATATAAATCCGAGTGGTAAACTTCTCTGCCAAAACAGGTGGGCATAGGCCAATGTGGTGGTATAATTTCCCAAAATAACGGTACCGCCTGATTTCTGGTATTTTCGATTTAGCTTAAATTAGGTGTTTGGGGATAAAAACTTCGGCCTAGCCGAACTTAACGCTTTTTACTTGCTAATTTGTTGAATTCTAAGAATTGGGAAACCGATAGATGTTTTTTATGATCTGCAGGTTAATTATTCAAGCCACATAAGCCATTAATTCGTAAAAACTATCGTTAAGCGTTAAGTTTACGTCGAAAATACAGGACGATGTATAACATTTTATAATATCTGGAGGAATATCACTTTTGATCTAAATTGTTAGTCAGCTGGGCTTTCTGTATTTCGCCATCGGTTCGCAGAGAGAAGAGAAGTGATTTTCTGAAGCATGTCTTATTCGACATAGATTACTTATTAAATTAATTTATGTGCTTGTATGTAATTCGCATATACATTTTCCAAATCGCTTACATAGAAATGCTTACGCTGTAAAATGCACATGTTACATATGTACTTCAGAATGATATAAAATGCATAGAATAAAAATGTCAATAAAAAATAAAACAAATTATTGATAAACTCACTAAATTTTTTTTCCCACGACGTGCTTAATAACGACTCAAAACTTCAAGACCCCAAAGTTGGGTAGATATGGGGCTATAAAAATATACACCGAAATGGCTAGCTGACTCTCGAACTTCGGGAACATTACATTTCATTTCTCTTCGGGGTTTGCCCGCTCTCTCTCCCTCTCTCTCTTCAATCGACACAAAAATTTTGCAAATTTGATTTAGGTTTATTAGCCCACCACTGAAGACTGGTGGGGTTTTGTTTGTATAAAATTGTTTCCAAATTTCTTTCTTTGCTCCTTTTCAAATGCCTATAACCCACCCGTTCGCTCTACTTGTTCAGAAACACAGTATTCGGTCTATATTTGTAAATAAATCCTTTTGCTTGTAAAAGAAAGATAGGCGCAAAAATAAATACCAGACTACTTGTTCTTGTCAAAGAACAAAAGCGGAACACAAAAATAAACCGAATAAGTTTCTACTTTGTTATATTCTACAGATTGTTAAAGATTATATATTCATTTTATATTTCGATTTCTTAAGGATGCTGTTGCCGTTGTCGCTTTTTTGTTGCTGTTGAGCTTTTTGTGTTGTGTTCTTCCTTTGTTGTTTTGGATTTGGTTGTTTATCTAAGTTTTGATGGTGTGTGTTTCGGCTTTGGTATGCAAAATAGGCTTTTAGAGGGGGTTTCGATTTTCTTCTTCGTTTTCCCAGCTAAACACATAGAGAACTTTTTTTTAAATCAACGATTTTTGGTATAATTAAATTTTTAAAAATTTGTGCCACTTTTATGTGGTATTATTTTTTCTTGAAGAAAATAAGAGGTTTCTTAAGTGGAAATTAATTAGGAAACCTTGGAAAATTCTTAATTGTAAGTAGATTTGAGGTTCGCCATCAAAGGGTATGAATTGAAGTGAGGACTGAATATTCTGTGACTGATAAATATCATTTTAAAGGTTTAATACTAATCATGAACGAGTATGAATTTAATAATTTGTAACTAACTAGTTGGTTGGAATTCCATAAGAAATATAGAGCACAAATTTCTTCATCTCTACTACGTACAAAGCCAGATCCACAACAACTTCAAAGTCAAGTGATATAGCTTTATATATTTTATTCCCACAATTATATATTGACATTTGTTAGACATTAAGTTAACCGTGAGATTTACATATTCCGCAAATAACAGACTCACACATAAATTTTCATTTGTCAATTCTTGTTTTTATAACATTTTATTTATTTTTAATTGTTAATACTGCATTTTTAGATTGAAACATTTATTTTTAATGGTAATTAGAAAAATATTTTCCCACATGGGACTTCTATTTAAATTGTGATAAATTCACCATGAAATCAAAACAATTTTCAGATTATAATCAAGGTTGCTTTTATTGCAAATCTAATTTGAATATTTACGTATTTGTTTACTTTAATTTGTCGTCCAATGCTGATTGCTATCACACAACATAACAATTTGTTATAAAATAACACAGTTTTTGCTCCTACACACACACATGCGCATACACAATTTTTTATCTAATTAAGGTAGCCTAAGCATTTCAATAATGGAAATTATATTTATTGAAAATTAAATTGAAAGAAATAAAGTGTGAACAAATGATAATAAGTTTATCCTCGTACTTACTAAATATTGCTGAAACACCTTTTTTCAGCAACTTTTCCTTTATACAACTGTAAAAATTAGCAACATTAGTAATAATAATTACAAATTATCACGTAAAAAGACACAACTATTATTACAAATTATCGAGTACACGGACAGGCATAATATTTTTCATAAAATTGGGGACATTAAATTAATTAATTAATGAATTCCTCTCATATAAATTGTTTTATTTTTTGGTAATGGCGGTTGTTTTTCAAATAAAAATTGCAAAACAAGAGGATTCACGAACGTAAAGGAACAGAGTAATTAAAGTGTTAAAAGCAAAAAATATTATGGGCTATAGAACACAACCACTTACAAACATAATCACGAAAATGTAAAAATAAACAATAATTACTCCTAGTAAAGTAATTCAGAATATTAGAAATTATTTGTAATCATTCGAGAAAAGAACAAATATTATTTCTCACTCAGAACGGAACGACATATGTCCATGCAATTCCTCTATTATTTTATTTTTTTTCTTTTATTGGTTTTCAATGAATAAACGAAAAGATGCATGCCCACATAATTGCAAAAGCAAGATCAAGTAATAAACATCTCTTCTTTTTCGCATTTGTACTCTCATCATATTCACTTTCAATTACTGACTTAACTAATGTTGCATAATGATTTTTCATTTTGCTTCATTATTGTTTATAATCGGCTTTTCCTATAATTCTCTCATCCCCCCTCTTCAATTTACACTTTGAAGGAAGATATAAAAACACATAAATAAATCTTTAAACAAATGTGTAAATGAAGTATTTTTAAGCATGGTCGTTAATTGTAACGATAAAATGTGTAGACAAAAATAAACATGCGATGCTTTTCCGTTTTAGTTACATATTGTTAACGGTAACAAGTGAAAAAGTGTTAAGTTTTGCCGGCCAAACGTTTTATACCCTGTGTTCAAATATTCTGAACTTATATAGAATAATTACTTTTTTTTACGAATGTCTCAATGCCCACAATATTAGAAGGAGGAGTTTTTTTACCACTGAGATCCCCCTTACAGCTTATTTTAGCTAATTCGATCAGTTAAGAACTTGAAAACATGGGCCTATGTCCACTATTTTTGATGGAGAAATTTTTAACATCTGGGGACAATAAATGCCAATGAACATCCAATATTGGTCGAAAATGTAGATGAAAACTAAAAACCCTGAAATCAGGAGGTAACAGTAAATGCCAAAGAAATACCAATCTTGCCCGAAAATATCGATAACTACTAAAAATACCTAAAATCGGGAGCTACCATAACGTGGGGACCATACCTGGACCTATGTTTGGGGGAACCTCAAATGCCAAATTTCAAGTAGTTCGTTCAAGAAATATAGCTAATATCTTGAAAATACCTAAAATCGGCAGGTACCGTTATATGGGGGCTATAACGAAACGTGGACCTATGTTGACAATTTTTGTTTGAGAAGTTTTGTGACCACAAGGAAACTCAAATATCAAATTACAGCTAGTTCGGACAAATATGCAGCCAAAATCCTCGAAATAAGTAAAACCGGGAGGTACCTTTATATGGAGCCCATACCAAAACGTGGATTTATGTTGACAATTTTTGTTTGAGAACCTTTGTGACCACTGGGAACCGCAAATATCAAATTACAGCTAATTCGGAGGAAAATTCTATACCAAAAGGTGGACAGATAAACCTAAATTCAGGTTCGAATTTGAAAATGCCCATTGAAAAACACACTCGAGCTCAGAAATATAGAGGGTGCGGCCTGATCAAGAATATACCCAGCAAAAAATCATTACCAAATAATTGGTTTTCATAGTACTCTTTGGTAGTCGCAACTACTTCCAAAACCCCCTACTCACCCCTTATTTTAACAAGCGCATGTCGCACTGATTAACTTCTACGACCACTAGTTATTCTATGGCCACTAGAAGTTGAAAAATAAGCTTAAAAACATATCGGTCATTTACTCAAAGAGTGGCATAACTTTAAAAATGCGTTTTCTGAGCTACTAATTTCTATTTTTACATTTACTTTATCTTGTGTCAAATTTTCATGCTCACATCTCTAAAGTTACAGCTCATATAGAGGGGTTGGGCGTAATCCAACAAACAAGTTTTTTTTTTAATTCATGAAGCACTAAAACACTTCAAAACATGCCTGATCTTGCACAGAATCTGGCTACCTGTTTGCAAAATATGGCCCAGTAATTATTTTAGTTTTTATGTAATACCCTTTTTAAACGCTAACATGTGCACCACTGTTCTTTATTTTCCCAACAGAAAGCTAGCGTGCCAACGTTGAGAGTGGAACACACAACCCTCAGATTTGTAGTCGGACACGCACGCTCTGTACCACCGTATTCATTAGTTAGTAAGCAGAGAAATAGGTAGTTTTTATATAGATTACTTTGTAATGGGTTACATAATGACTGACGGATCCGACTCTTTGCTGGGTATATACTTTATGGGGTCGCAAAAAAACTTAACATACCCTCCATAAAAATCTGAGGGGAATATTGATTCTCGAAACTATTTGCAACAAAATTACTAAAGAAACATTCAAACCCCGACAGAAAATAAAACTCTTTGTCGAGATTTGCACCGAAATTTTGAAAAAGCCTTTAACAAATTCTGAAAAATTTCCTAACAAATTTTCAAAAATTTTATCCGAAAATCAAAAATAATTCGAAAGTTGGATTCGACATTCTGAAAATTTTCCGCCAAATTCTGAATCTTTGTTACTTAATAGCTGCGAATTAACTAAAATACAAGCTACAGCTTGCAAACAAAACAAAATTAATGTCGGAATAGCTCGAATAATAAATCATCAGTTGCTTCACAAATGACTGCAAATTTGCGAAGTATTATGTTTCTTAACGCCGTTGTACTTAACAAATGCGAAGCTACATGTTTCAAAACATCAAAAATAATCATTTTTAACGCAGGTAAAAAGCAAACATGTATCATTTTTGTTTCTGATGCATTTAGTTGCATTTTCGGGGAACAATGTATGAGTATGTAACTGAAATATTTTGACGAAGTTTAAAAAACACAAAGCAATTGACGATACGGAAGTCAGCCAGACCTAGACAAAAATTAATAGTACAAAACTATTGTAGGGAAGTTTAACAAGGTTGAAATACTCGGGAAATCTAAGCCCAAAATAACACTGACAGGCAGGTGACTCAATCTGACGATAATCTGTGTGATTAGAGTATATGCATCGTTATATTTATAATATGAAAAATCATATATTTTTATATTGCTAAAACATTAAGCACCCGACTACCTAATGTAGTTATTTTACACTTAAACGATTTTGTTAATCCACAATAACTGAAAGTTTCTACATATCCTTGAGGTTTATTAACTGTAAGTACTTTTGTGGCCAGTTGAACATTAAAAAAATTGAAACAAATTATTTAATATGCAATATTTTGTATTTGAATAAAAGTTAATATTGCGCCCATACAACATACGTATTACGTTAAAGTTTTGAATTGTCTGCAACAGACCAGAAAAAAAAACAAAAAATAAACTAACAACAAACAAACTGAAACAATTTAATAACGTTTTGTTTGCTTCTTTGCTTGCAATGTTTTATTATATATAGTTTTGAAAAACGAATTCCATTAGAAGTATTTTGTGTTTAGAAAACGACACAACACAGCATCATGACTACATTTATGTGATATTTCATAATTTAATTTAACACAACTGGTTGGTTGTTTGGAAGAGTGGCTGAAAGAGGGCGCCTACATTGATGTGTGTGTGTTGGATTGTTATTTGTGTACCTAACAAATGCTTGGTTGCATGTCCTTCCAACTCACAGAGGGCCAATAGACCGTTTGCTCCCCCTAGAATTGCTGCTATAAGGCCACCACGTACATATATTGTTGCATCAGATACTTTTACTACATACTTATGTGAATGCTTAGCAACAACAATAACAAACAATTGTGTTTATAATTTGCAAGCAGGGCCAAAAGAAAAACTTTTTCCGTCTTTTTTGTCTGAGAATAAGATGAAATAAAAAAAGTTTTAAATACAAAAAAACTCATGCTTTACAAAACTATGAAAAAAGAGAGCAAGTGAGTATTTATTTATATAAGACTTGCAACAAAATCGAGTCACGTACAAATTGCATTTTCTGCACTGTTTGTGTGTGTGTAGCCCAGCCTCTGTTACACATTCATAATAAAAGTTAGTTCATATGATGCCTCCCAAAGGCATCATGGCATGCAGCATCTTTCCCCATGTGGTATTAGTGTCTTTTAAGCTTGTTCACAACAACGACGAGTGACGAGCGAGTGTGTTTACAAAAACAATAACAACAACATGATATTAATGAAATTTTTATAAAACTATTAAATTTAAAAGTTGTGTTCTCCAGTTTTTCATTATTTCTTAAAAGGGAAATTTACTTGGTTTTTCATTCATATTTTACTCTGGTAAAAGGTTTTGCATGCAGCTACTACAGATGGCTCTCGTGGAATGCGTATGTTTCTTTTTGTTTGGTATGGTGGTTTGAAATAACTTAGCAAAAATACTCATTAAAAAACACCTTACCAAATCATTATTTTAACAAGGATATGCGGCGCGAAATAAGTGGTTATTTTGTTGACCACCAAAATAAGTAGTAACGACTTTTAGTAACTAATAACGTAACTACTTATTTTAGTAGTAAAAAATAACCACTTATTTCGCGCGATATGCCCATGATAAAATAAAGGGTCAGTAAGGGGTTTTGTAAAGAGTATTTTTTGCTGGAAAGTAAGAGTTCGTTGCGTGTGTTTAGATCTATCTGTGTACCTAGGTACATTATTACATGTCATCCTGTTTTATTTCTTTCCAGAATATGGGCATACCTCAGCCGAAGTTTATTGTTTTTCATTTCAAAGCAAACGTGCAAATAAAAAAGTGAAACAACAACTAAATTACAACACAACTTTAAAGTGTTCTTTATTTAAAAAAAATATGTAGGTATTCACAAAAAATACATACACATACGTAAATTCAATAATATTTTCTTTTCTTTCACTTTCATAAAGCGATCACATCAACAATGAAAAACGTAACAAATTATTAGTCACAGTTCATAGTTATTGCATTGAAATATTAAACAGAAATAGTAATTGAATTCCCTTATTGTTGTCTCTTGCTATCTTTGACCAAGTTTGGAATATCAACAAATTATTACATAGTAATAAGTTCCAGTTTTCTGTTTGGAAATAAAATTAGTACCATTCAAGAAATTGTAATAAACCCGTGGAAATTGGTGGTACACAACCAAGTCTAGCATTTCGTTACCGTTTTTTTCGCTCATTTATGCCAGCATATGTATTTATGCGAAGTAAAAGTTGCTAGTAAAGAAAGTTTCATCACAACAACTTTTAACAACTATGAATGTTATTGTTCATCATCATAAAAAAGTTAAAAAATAAATATGCATTTGTTAGAAAAACAAAAAGCAAATATAAACAAGCGTTTTGTTGTCAAGTTGTGGTAAATATGGAGAAAATACTTCGACAGATTCAATTATTTATACGAGAATATATTTAAGTTGTGCGCAATAATTTCGATATGAACATTTTGTTTACGAGACAGTGATTTAAACAGCAGCACTGCCCTATTTTTTTCATTCAAGCACTGGAGTAAAAGACAAGCCAAGAATATGAAAAAATCAAGACAATCCAATCCAAGGAAAAAGTCAAGACAATCCAATCCACAAAGGGACTCTACGCAACCCCTTAGCTTAACAAGATAAAGACACTCAATGGTGTTGCATTAAACGTGTCTTAGAGGAAAGGATCTGATCCTTTTTATCTTCGATGTACTCTCCTCTATGTATTTTGTCATGTTTTCGAAACTATGAACATAGATATCAATATCTAACCTCAAATACGTATCCCTGTAAAAGACATGGAATTAGATGGACATGGATAAGAACGTCCAAATTGACTAAGCTAATTTGGAGAGTTGTTGTACCTACTCCAAAAACACCGTGTTTCGGGGTGTCGTGCCGAAAGATTTGTGGGCCGTGTGCGACCATGCTTTGTTTGTAAAATTGAATCACGTGCAAAATTTGTGGATATGTATTTTAAAGGCCTTTAAAAATAACGTTCTAAACACGAAAATTGTACAAATTTTACAGCCCACAAATATTTCGGCATGACACCCCGAAACACGACGTTTTTTGAGAAGGCATGACATCGGACTGGGTGCCACCGTGGTGCAATGGTATGCACACCCGCCTTGCACACATAAGGTCGTGGGTTCGATTCCCCGTCCAGGCAACATCAAAACACTTTTCAACGGTGGCAAAATACCCCTCAGTAATGTTGGCGATATTTCCTGAGTATTTCAGCCATGTAAAACTTCTCTACAAAAGTGGTGTCTTAGACATGCCGTTCGGACTCGGCAATAAACTGTAGGTCCCATATCATTGAGCTAAAATGAATCGGGGTGCACTCATTGATATGAGAGAAGTCTCCCTTGTCCCTTATGGGATGTTCGTGGAACAATTATTATGACATCGCACTACAGCACGCGGCCTCTTTTACAGTTTTAACTAATAAAAAAGCGATGTTACTTGATATACGAGGAATGCTATAAAAAGTTTTTGGCATAATAATGAAAACCCGAATATTTATCATCAAAAATAGTTTTACGTCCGTTTATGCTAAAATATGTCAAACTTTCCAATGGAAATGTCAAACTTACATAGTATCCCTCGGCCAGTATGGTATCCCTAGACTAGAAACCTATATGGTATCCCTCCTACAAAATGTAAACCTAGAATCTTCTACCGATGAGCTGGCATTAACAATGCAATATTTTCACGAATTTTCAGATTTTTTTGAATCAATATTTGACAAAAACGTGAAAACTTGAAAAGAACAGTCTAATATAAAATTGCTAAAACAATAAGCTAGGAATGTTTTGGCTATACCCGTCAATTCAGCACATCTGGAAATACACTCAACGAAAGATGTACTAGTCTTTTGTGTTCTAAGTTGGTCAAAAAAAATTTAAAATAAAAAAGGCTTGCATGATCATGCTTTCTTTAAAATCACCGTGTAAAAATTCATAAATATGCTGATCCGTCTGTGTCTATTTTTTAGGCAGGCGCCTATCTCCATGTTACAGCAATCTTCAACAGAATGTTTATGCCTATTTGCTGGATCGTATTAAACTCTTAAGTAAATTTAATTTTTTTTATTAAGCAAGATTTGACATCGAGCAATCAATGAACCAAAAACTATAATCGTCTTTTCAATACAGAAAATCCATTAATCTAATGTGGTTTGATGTACGATAATATAGTTTTTGCAACTTTCTAATCCGTGAATATTTTATTGTCTAAAGGTACAGTTACATTAGGCAAATATTTGCTCCAGCGACCGGCAGTGTGCGCTTACTGAGAGCAAGTGAGCATATATTCAATGTATTATAACACTCATTTGATCTCAGTAAGTGCACAATGCCGGTCGCTGGAGCAAATATTTGCCTAATGTGACCTTACCTTAAGTAATTGGGGAAACTATATGAGTTGTAAAAATGATAAAAAAAATACCAAAAGGGGAGTAATTGAACAATTAACTACGTCCCTCAATAAAATCAGACTTAGTGACAAAAATCGGTACTGGTGCCACAAAATTACAACAATTCCCTCACCAGAGTTGTATTTCACCGTATCATTTTTTAAACGAAAACAAATTGAAATACTGCATTAGAAAATGCAGAAAGAAAACAAAAAACAAAACCAAAAAAAACCTTTTTGCAATCACCACAAATGCTGATCTGAGTTTTTGTATTTATTTACTTAACAAAGCGAGAAGTCAGCAGAGCAGAGTAGTCGTAGTAAATATGCAAAATATACTTCGACAGCAAGGAAAAATAGATTAAAATGTGTTTTAAATGTACATAAATATTTATATTTGCTTGCATTGTGACAACAACTGCTTGTTGGCTGGCTGCCGTAGAGAATATTTGCTTGGAAATAAAGAAAAAAATAAAACAAAATAAAAACGGGAGTGGAGTGTGTAAAAGTCACCAGGCGAATAGTTTAGACAAATCATAAATGTTAAGGTGTCGCCCGCCATATTCGGTAAACGTTTTCAACTACCATCAACAATGGCTGATGCCTGAGGGAGAGAGGGGGCGGATCAGGCCCCGCCGTTTACCTCCAGGAACAGATATTAATATTTATCAAAGGCCTGTGGGTGGTTTATGGTAACCCAACAAAACGTTACGTGAATTTATGTAAGTTTTATCCAGCCATTTTTCTTTCCCTTGGATGTGGTTTCTCTTTTGCCTGTGTTTTGTTATATGCCAGACAGATTGCATTTCGGCAACGACGTAAACGTAGCTCCAATCTCAAAATAAAAAAAAAAAACAAAACTCACACTCAAACGCACACAAAGTGAAATCAAGAATAGAATTCTAAAAGCTTAAAAAACAAGTCACGTTCCACACAAAATGCTCAAGAAAAAATAACGCGTATTTTGCGCCGCATGCAGATCGTGATGGTGGGTGTTTGCGCGCTATGCCGACTACTTGGGTTTCGGTGTTGTTCTCACTGTCAATAGAGATACATTTTGTTTTGCTCTTGGATTAGTGGGGTATTGGTATATTTTAGTATAGCCGTTGAATTTTTTTTTTTTTTTTTTTTTGGAAAACTTGTTATGCTGAATTGTGGCTTTCCTTCCATTTGTGGCTACTGGTCTTTTTTCGCTTTTTGCTACGCATTGAGAACTCAAGAAATGCAAGAAGTTTGAATGTCTGTACAAAAAGCAATGTGGATGTGTGTACCCGACGTATGTGCATTGATAGTTGCGTATTTTTATTGGATTATGTTGTTGTTTTTGAGCTTGTTTATTATAGCTACAGTGAGGTAGATGGAATTCCTTTGGAAAATACGAGTAGTCAACTCTTGATATTGCCAACAAAAACACTCATTACAAACCCATTATTTTAACAAGGTCATGCCACTCGAAATGAGTAGTTACTACTTAAATAAGTAGGATCTACTTATTTCGGGTGACATGCCCTTCCTAAAATAATGGGTTTGTAATGAGTATTTTTGCTGGCTAGACCAGGAGTTGACTAAATTATTCTCCAGACGAATTCAATTTAATCTCACTAACTTATGAATAGGCTGAATAACTCATAACAAAGTAATCTAAAGAAGCTACAGGGGGTTAAAAAATATGAGTAACATATTTTTTAAAGGCAAAAGTAATTATTTTTCGCATTACAAAGCTATGAGTAACTGTGGCACTGATTATGAAACTCCGTCTTGGCAAACAATGAAAATTATACGGTGCGTATATAAAAAATCTAGACAGAATCCTTTCAGAATTGTCTGACCAAAATCGACATAGAAATTATCTTTGTGTTTGGACCAAAATCTGCAAGGTTTGTTGAAGGGATACAGATTTTTTGGGAAATATTTGGTTTGCTGACATGTATTTTTAATGTCTTTGGTAAATCTTTCAGGCTTGGCTGTCCCCAACAATCATAACTTCCAATCAGTGGGACAGATTATACGTTTCCGACCACAAAAAGGATGAGAGTACATAAAGTCAAGATTTCTTACAGAATCTCTTCAGAAATTACTGACCAACATCCACATAAAAAATATTGGATATTTTAGACCATTGTTAAAGCGTACTCTTAGTTTTTTGTAAACCGTAAACGATTAAAAGTTTATGCAATTTTTTATTTATATTATTTAATAATTTGCATTGTGGACGATTTTAGACAAATTAATGTTTAAAAAATGTTGAAATAAGTAATGAAACATCAAGAAAAATTAAATATTAATTCTCCCTTAAATTTTCCTCTCTCTCGTCAGGCGAGAGAGCGCCCATGGACGCTCATTGAACGTCTCCATACTTTTCTATTGCATACTTTACGGGGTGTCATTGTGTGAGTGCATGCTTTTTCAATGGGTTGAATTGTGTGTGTGGAGAGAGCAACGTTAAATGAGAGCACACGGGCGCCTGATCGCCTGACGCTGCCAAAGAGAGTATCTCTCTTCACACACAATTCAACAAATTGAGAAACCATGCGCTCACACAATAACACCTCCCTAAAGTATGCAACAGAATAGATGGTGCGGATGGCTACTTCATACCATAAACTTAAGATAATTGAAAGACACTAATTTGGAAATTGAATTTCGAAACTTATAAAATTGAAAGATATTTACAAAATTTAATTTACTCAATTGAACCCACTGTCTATTGATATGCATTTTCACTGAAAAAAGACTACATAAATATATACATATTTATGTATAAAATGCAGGCGACGGCATGACTTTTGATTTCGCTGTTAAAAGGGGAACTCTTAGATAGAATGGATGGCATATAAATGCCGTTGATGTTAGCGTTAGAATATGGCAATGCATATGAATTTAGGAAAACGTTTATTGATGTTTATTTTATTTATTTCCTTTCACTTTGCGTTTGGGTTTCGTTTTTTTTCACTCCTTTCAATTTTTCACAGATTTTCAGTCGTTTCACGAAGAAAAATAAACAATGTTTGCATATTAGTTTTGCATATTTTATTAAACATGCAATTGGTTGGTGGGCTAAAGTGTTGAAATTGATAAAAGAAATGAAACGAAAAAGAAAACAAATGATTGCATGATTTGTTGTGGTTTTTTGAAGAAAACGCTTTGTATTTCCAAAAAAATACAAATATATTTTAAGATTGTTGATTGCAAAATTTGGTTTGGTGTTTGATTTAATATTGAAATCAAGGGAAGTAATGTTTTAAGGTGCTTAATAACCGTTTTACATAGAGGAAAATATTGTTAAAGAATTTGTCACATCAGACCATAACAGGTATTGTAACCATATGAACATATATATTGTTATCTATGTGTTAAGGGTTATGTACAAAATATATATGGTTGCGGCAAAAATATATACATTTTACTTAGATACAATCCGATTTTTTTCTGAATTCGGAACGAAACTCTGCCTGCACAAGTTTCCGATTCTGATGCCGAATTCGTTCCATAATCGGAACAAAATTGTGTGTGAAGGTGCCCACGAATTCGGAAAGTTTTGCGGATGTTTGATCCGATATTCCGCAACTTATGGTACGTTTGATCCGTTATTCGGGAAAAAATCTGAATATTTTCGAAAGTTGTATCCGAAAATCGGAACAAACTCCGAAAATTTTGAATGTTTGATGCGAACTTCTCAATAATTATTTTCCTTATTTGTTAAACTATATAAATTGCATTGCTGCTAATTACAAAATTATATGCCATCACGCTGTTGTTCTTTATTTAACGTATCTAAAATAGAATTAACACTATTAATTATTATAAATAACTTTTTACAAAATTTATATAAAACTTCCCATTTTCGTCCTACGTCTTACTCACTTAACAGCGAAATAACTAAAAAACAAGCTACAACATGCAAACAAAATAATATGAAGAAAGTTCCCTTGCTGAAGTTCGGGAATTTGGCTCGCGAGAAAAAGAAACGAATTAATATTTCATTTCAGAGTATGTGCAGAGACTCGGAAATAATTCGAAAAAACAAAATTTCCCTTCAGAGAATCTCGGGAAAAAATCTGATATCAGAGCCATCGGCAAAAATTGTTGGCTGCGATGTTGCTTTTGTGCGAACTTCCCACTAAACCATTCTTGCCGAGAACTCTAATATTAGAATTTTATACGAGATTTTTCGACGTTTGATCAGAAAATTGATAGATTTCTCCAAATTTCCCTTAAAAATTGAACGCATATTCAGCAAGATTTCTTTAAGGAATCTCTGCACATTTTCCTGCACTTGCTTACGAAAATCTTTGAATAACACTGTGCAAATTTGTAGATAAGGACAATAACGAAATATTTGGGTAAATATTTAACTCGAAAAACTACATTTATTGCCTCAAATTTCAAAATATATGCGTATGCAATATATTCTGAATATATTCTTTTGGAAAATTATTCCCTGGTATATAATACACAACTCTTCTGAACATGTCATTGTTATAAAATGCCTCTATGCCGCTGTTTTCAGTACATTTTTCAACGACGATTAAATAAAAATGTCAATAATGTAGTGAAATCCGAAATGCGGGAATAAACTGTTGGTGTGAACTGTGTTTGAAATACGCGTTGTAAAAGATATGATGCAAAATACCGCTGAAACGACATGAATTAAGAATTTTAGAGTTTCAGAATGCTCTAAAGAATTGTTGAGAACTTTATTTTTGCAAAAGCTTACTTGGTTCAACTCCCAATATTTTAGCCGATACTGACCAGAATTTCAGCAATTATGTTAAATTTTCTACATTTTATAGATTTTGATGCCCTAGATGGAGTTTTTCTTATGTGGTTTTTCAAAAGATATGTTCTACTTGTTTAGGGCTACAATATTGCTAAAGACAGCCAAAGGCCAAATTCCTATTTGTTTCTGAGATAAAGGCCTGATAAATGCAAAAAAGTGTAGATTTTGCCCGGTTTAGATAAGGCCATAAAATCCAAACTGGATCTGACAGGACAAAACCCTACTAGGATTTTTGAAGTCTATATGTCTATATGTACATTCAAAAATGCATACTAGAAGTTGTTTGCATTTTCAGTGTTGCATAATGTAATCAGCACATTTTTTGATTAGTTTTATTCTCTCGCGAGCAATATTCCCGAACTGTGGTTGGGGGTTTATTTTAAGACAGCGATGCTCGCCCTCATACCTAAAAGCATTGGTGCTCGCGCCTTTACGCTGCCGTAAATGCAAGATACTCTTATTTCTTGATAATCCAGCAACACATCGAAGTTTGTTGTAATATTTGCATTAATTCTCTTAGACCATTTTTAGAATCACCATTATGTTTAAAAAATTTAAAATATTTTATTAAATCTTAAAAATAACGAAAATATACATAGCGATTATGAATCTTCACGTAGGGAGCTACTCACAAGTGAGTTGCAGTTCACTTTCACCTGCTCGAGCTATTATGATTGAGCAGGGAGGAGCACAAAAAGTGAACAAGGGTTGACAAGTCGGAAAATGGAAAATAATGGCGCGACTTGTGAACCCTTGAAATAATAATTTGTGTTGCCATACCGTCATTTTTTGCACAAATAACTTTGAGATTAATTAATTCTTATTTTTTGTATAAAAAATAAATAAATTTTCAAATTAATAAACATTTCTAGCAAGAAAAATGACAGTTATTAACAATCCACTGTAAAAGAACATGGATATTGGTAAAAGAAAATACAACATTAAAACAACATGGCAACATCTGTAACAGCTGTTCTTTTGTTTTGGCAGATATGTGAAAATTGTTTATTTACACTGAAGAGTTCGTGAAATTTATTGGAAAATCGTAAAAAAGTGAACAAATGTCGTTTAAAAACGTCATTAAATGGCTACAATAAGTAAATGTTTAATGTTGCATTTTGGGTGATAACAGAAATGGCAAATTCTGAGGAATACCAAGGAAATGAAGTGGAAGTTGTGTTTAGCACCATCTCCCATTCTTTCCAAGACTGCGACCCCAAAAGATCCAAATCGTGTACATTACTCTCTCTAGGAATAACAATTGCAGACATGGGTTGCTCCTGATTGGGTCCTTGTATAGTTGTGAGCCGCTTTATGCAGAATGTACCTTTTTGATCTGTCCATACCTGAAAACTCGATTTAGGCCTTCCTTCACTGATACATACCACGGGCAACGTTTTAGTTACAGTACTTGCTCGAGCATTACCGTGAGATAGGGATGGCTCTCACGATAATGCCCGAGCAAGTACTGTAACTAAAACGTTGGGTGGGTTGGCCCGACACACTAGGTCCATCAAGAATGATCTTGACGTTCTAGAGAGGGAAGCCCAACCATACTGGATAGAATCCCTTGCTCAACAAGCATTTCAAGTAGTTTTGAATAGCTTTCACATAGTCGCAGGTTCTAATGTAAACAAATATAGTGTGAATAAAGTCCACAACAAACCAGAGTAGTTTTTGCTCAACTATACTTGGGATATTGCAGTCGTCTAAATTCTTAGGCAAATATTGATAGCACCATGCACAGCACTCTGCGTCTTTTAATGGTGCGATGCCAAACCTAGTCATATAACTCCAGTGGATAGTTACATGCCATTCTTGGAACTGAAGGTAGACCCAATTTTGTACCAAATTCTGAAAGAATTCAGAGATTCGTAAAGAACTCTGAAAAAATGTTAGCGGTCAATGTCCTAAGCTTTAAAAAACAAGAACATTCGTTTTATGCAACTATAAACATTATGGTAGAAATTTATAATAATGATATTTCTTTCTTTTTATAAGAATAAAAACAAAAACGCCCATTTGTTTTTAAATTTTTAAGTTGACCTCAAGCCAAATTAAAACCAAAGAAAATAGCGTCCAAAGGTCAACAATAACCTCACAACATAAAAAATCTCTTATTATTTTTTGTTACTTTCAACATAAAATACAATTAATTATCATTACAGATACAAAATATTCGTATTTTTTAAAATAAATGTTCACACTTAAATTTTTTTGTTCAACTCACTTTGATTTCGGTAGTGAGAAATTTCAGCAGAATTTTGCCTCTTTTTCTCACTTTTTTTGCATTTGTAATAGCTAATTTTTTCACGAACGTGAGTTTTGCTCGCCCTCTTGTTGTTTATAATAAGGGAACAGTGAGAACATAACATCACTCATGTTTATAATAGGGGAGGAGGTGAGAAAGAGAAAACTCACGGTGAGAGGCCGTTCATAATTGGGCTGATAGATTCCTCTTAAGTACAGTTGTGAGCAGCCCTGCTTAAAAGTGTAAACAAACCACACTTATTCTCTCTTTATTTTTACTACTAATACACCAACTTTTCTGAGCACCAATGTTTTAAGAGTACAACGACAAAGGAGAGTTTTTGTGTTTGCATGCTGTAGCTTCCCAGTTGGAAGTTGTCTGCTATGTGTCTTCAAAGTTATCCCCAATCCATTGAAGACGGCTTGATGACAGCCCTTTGCGATCATCGACGACATTTTCAAACAAATGTCGCAAAACTCGTGCACGACCAGTTGAGCGACAAGGTAAGCGAAATTGTCTTCACGGATGATAGAATGAACATTGACTACCAAGGCACATTGCAAGACATTTTCGTTGAAAACGTCACGCATCGCACATGGAAGAGTGACAAATTCGGTGACACCGCCTTCCTTAAAGACAAGTTTGAAATTTTTCGTTTATGAAATGGTCATCGCAGATTCAATTTCCAACTGGGTTGTATTTTTGTTATCTTGTTTTTTAGTTATTTCAAATTGTTAAGTGACAAAGTCTGTCAGTTTTAGAAGATATCTTCAGAGTTTTGTCCGAAAACCAAAACCTCCCTCCGAATTTTCTTTCGAATTCTATACGAATTCGTCTAGAAACTCGAATATTATTTTCGAATTTGCCTCGACAAAACGTCCCGATTTCTGCGAACCGCTTCATTCAAATTCGGAAGTGTTTTGTATGCGAGTACAGAATCAGAAATGGAAACTTGTGCAGATATTTTGTCCGAATTCGGTTATGTTCTCAAAATACGTTTCGGCGTTTACTGATGCCAATGATTTGTGGCCAGTTAGGTATATTATAACTTTTTCGAATGGTAGGAAAAGGTTTGAAGTTGCTGGCAAGGCATTTTCAGTACTCACTGAAAAGAGAATTTCATTGCCAGCTGAGCTGTTGGTTCAAAAAATATAATTGTGATTGTAAAAAGGTGTGAGTGTATTGAGTTTTTCGAACTGTCACTGGCATGTGTCAACGCAGGGACAATATTGTCGAACTTCTTTATAACATCGCGGATGGGGATGTAGATATACACAGTGGAGGATATTCTGTTGGAGAATTCATACTTTTGGTTTTACAAAAGCATTTGTTGTAATTATGTATAGGGAACCACAGAGTCGACCTCAGCCAATTTCAACCATTTTCCTACTTATTTTTACTACAGCACACCTACAAAATACCTCCCCCCTGTTTCTTCGATTAAACTTTTTTTCGTTTGCATTTTACATACAACAATGTTTTCTTCACAGTTTACTTCCGCACCAACAATAGTAGCAACAACAATAAAAGATCGGAAAAACTTGTAAAATTAAAATTGAAAATAATAACCAAGTTTCTCATTTTTTTTGTTATAGTTACTGGTGATTGTTGTTGCTGCTTCGTTGGTGGTTGCCTTCTGTTATTATAGCAAAGATAGATGTATTTGCATAAAAATCCTTGCACAAAAACAATAACAAAATACCAGTAGCTGGAACAAAACTTACACAACATTTATTAATTGGTTTCACTTCCTTTAGCACAAAGAAAAGCGGCAACTAAAAGATGCTGGTACAGAAAAAAATAGCAACAACAACCAGCAATAACAAGTAAAGGAAAGAGTAAACCTTATAAGAGCATTTTTGTGAGATTTTATAAATTTATGTGAATTTTCTAGATGATGCATTAGCAAGCAAACAACTGAGCTCTGAGCTAGCATGGAATGCTGAAATAGATACCAACAGACAACTAAACTGGTGTGATACTATGTAGAGCGACCGACGACGACTGAACTTGGTATTCATTAAGCACATTAAAAACTTGTAATGAATTCACTTTTAATAATGTAAACATGACTGAAACTCTTGCAAGATTTTCATTAAAATGATGCAACTGTGGAGGTGGAAAAGAGTTTGGTGGGAAGGTGGGTGGGTGGCCCTTAAGATTGCAGAAGACATGCAGCAGCATATGCATCCATAACTATCTTCTATTTGTTGTTTTTCAGTACATATTTCCAATTGCTTGATTATTTCCCTAAACTTTATATTCCACGAACAAAGCTACGAAGTATGTACAGAGAAAATAAGTGAAGATATTTACCAATAATTATTACGATGCAAAAAGTTTAAAAGCTAAGAAAGATGTTTTAATCATTTGCAACTTACTTTGATGAATAAGTTATGAAATTGTGAAGTTGAGATCAAAGTTGAAAAAGAGAATATAATAATCAATTTATAACCAATTGTTGGCGGCCGTAACTACTTTGAAATTTTTTCGTCGTCTATTATATTTAAGTGGGAGTATCATAGTTAATACCTTGTAAAAGATACTAGAAAATTGGACATAAATAAATATTTATAAAAAATATTAATAAATGGCCATATAAGTTATTATGCAGGTCATTATTAGTAAACTAACTCTTTAGTTATGTAGTGGGTTATGAGTTGTCATTACTTTGTAATGATATTTGGCTAACAACTTGTAAACGATCAACCCGAGTACGTATAGCGTATCTAAATGTAAACTAACATTAAGTTGAGAAGGTTAACCCCCACTATAAGGAAGGCATTATGCACCGCAAAAACTCTTTTACTTGTTCAAAATTCTGAACTTTTGAACGGATGATGATATTTTTATTTTCTTTGACAGACAGCCTATTTAACTTATCGGTGAGTCAAAAACCATCAAAATTCAACTTTTGATTTTTTTTATGATTTGCATTAAAATATGGGTGTTTTTGTGTTCTTTATATTTTCCTATTCATTTAAGAAGGCCAAACGCCAATAAACAAGCTATAATAAAAAATATTATTAAAAAATAAGCATTTCTTTGTAATATGCAATCTTTTTTAAATTAAAAAAAAACCCTCCTGAGTTTTTCTTGTATACGTATATAATTTTTTATATAAAAACTCAAATATTAAAAAATATTCATTTATGTAAAAAACTATAATTAAAATGACAATTTTTAAGACAAAACACATTTTTACCCGTGTATTTTCGATGAATTTAAAAAAGGTTTAAACGGCCGGAACTGGTACAAAACTACTCAATAACAGATATTGGGTCTCCGAGAAATATTTCAAATATTTAATGGGGAAAATTGTATTTTCCAATATTTTCAAAATATATTATTTAAATTAAAATTCGGCGACGACAAAATATTGTGGTTTTGGCCAGGAAAAGCGATTTCTACACCATTGTGCACCATAGCACCAAAAGCTAAATAAGTTATTGCTGAAAACCAAATAGATTTTCTAGTTTATAATATTTTAAGTCCTGTGGCGACACAAATTTTGTAATTTTATTTTGTTTATTTCCGAATATTAAACTAAATTTTCCCATATGTGATGAGTTGAGGAAGATTTGAGAGTCAGCGACACAACAAAGAAAATTGTTGTTGTAGTTTTTTGTTTGCCAATAATAAAATTCCCAGAAAATGAAAAATATGCAAATATATATACATTAGGGTTATGACTTTTTGACGTTTTTTCAAAAATAACTAAAATAACGTTTATTCTAATTATGTATTAAAAAAGATCACGCACAAAGCACTTTGAATACTATAAAATGATTTTATTTTTCAAAAAAAATATTTCCTGTTATACGAATAGGTAGGTCATTCACTTGCCTATTATTGACTATAACAACTTTTATTCCATTTAAATATTGAAAACGTCCGCACAAACCAATTTAATTGATATGATATATGAAATAAAATTATATTCGATATAAAATGATATATGTTATGTAATTATATGATGATAAAATTAATGAGAATCGTGGCTCCAATGATTATCTTCAGTTATACATTTTATAGTGGCTTTAAATGTTTGATAAAAATTCTCATATAGAAAAATTTTCTTTGTGCGTGAGCTTTTTTATCGAATTACCTTATAATTAAGATTTTATCTAATCTTATGTAAAAGCTGATCAAAATATGATACAGGGATATGAGGTTGTAAAAAACTCATAACCCTAATATACATATATATGTTGTATATAAAATGTATCTTTTTATGCTAACAACAACTTGTAGATAAATATTTGAAACATTTGTTTTAAATTCAATACACCTCAACTACAATTAGTTGTAAACTTTTCAATAAAAAATATGGCACAAATTTAAAATATTTTTTTCTTCTCTCGCCATTTAAATATTCAACTTAAAGTGTGTTTAACACCCCATCCCAACATAGGTTCATATTCAAACTTTTGAATTTTTATTACCACAACTTTTGAACTATAAAATCTAACGAAATTTTTATTTGAATTTTTAAATTTTACTTAGCCATGTAATTACAATTAGCGCTCTTAGGCTGTTGATGGAAGTTTACCTTTTTCACGATATAGAGGTACTTACTATAAATTTTTATGGATTATTTTAGTACTTCAACCCAAAATTCGTTAATGTCGTTGACTTACCTAAAATGAAAGGAGAGAACAAAAATATAAAAATATTTAATAAAAATATAGAAAAACTTTTTTATGATAATGGTTTTTATTGTTATTCTAATGTAATAATTTTTATTACAGATTATGTTAATAATTAAACAAGGCAAGGTAAGCTACGGAAACATTGCAGCGGACGGACAACCCGGTGGGGTTGTTATTAGGTATTTTGGTTTCTATACTTCAACAACAAAGTCAAAGTTATTTTTTTAGATTAATTAGTAAAATTGCTCCATTAATATGCAATCTCTTTGCCCTAATCAAACATCTCTTTTTAACGAATTCAAAAATGATGCAAACAATCAGATAACATTTTTTCTTTTGTATGCCAAACATCATCATCTGCCCTTTGTTACCTCTTAGTTTTTAGTTACACATATAAACACAATGGTGTGAAGTATAATTTAATTATATTTAATAAGTTAATAATGGAGGCTTTTCTGCAACACGAAACACCAAGCTCATCTCTCAAATGCCACCACCACCACTAACGCCATAAAATTCAACTACCAAAAACCAAAAAAAGACAGCTTACAGACCGTTCTCAAATGCCAAAGAAGATGGCCTGAGACTTTTGGTGTTGTATATTTTGAGAACTGCAAAGGCTTTGTTTTTCGTTGATTTTCAATCTTCTTCCCACAAAAAAAAAAAAACACACCAAAGGAACACAAAACGGAAAATAAGAAACACTTCTGATGATGAATCGTGGCAAATGAAAATGGAAAAGAACTCCCTAATTATGTGGTAAATCATTTTAAAATAAAGTATCCACAATGCTTGACAGAATATGCCACAAAAGCTGAGAGACTTTGTGAACAGTCTGCAAAATTGCTGGGGAATAAAAACGAAAATAAAAACTAAGTTTGTAGCAAAACCAAAGAAAGAAGTGACAATGAAAAAGATTTTCTCGAAGAAGAGGAAATAAAAAAGAACGTCAACAGCAGTAGCAGTAGTTCCCAAATCATGCTACTAAGACTTTTTATTTCTGCCACTTAAAGAAAGCGAATTCTTTGTAAGCGAATTGGGGAACAAAGAAGATGGGGAAACGAGTACAGCAAGTCATGGGAATTCAATGTTCCCATTGAAATGATGTGATAGAGTTTAGGTAGTGAATTTGGGAAAATTAAAATTTCAAATTAAATTAAAAATATACATATTGAAAAAATATAAATCATCCCTATAACTTCAATATTTAAACTATTCCCAAATTATAAATTATTATTACATTATATTTTAGGCCAAAAACCCTTCAGCTGCTTATATTTGACAATATTTACATGATCTACCCACATGATTATTTGCACAGGATGCTGGCAATGCTCTAAAGCCGCTGTTGATGGCAGTACAATGATACTACACCAACAAAACAAACTCTCACAAAAGGTACAAATGTTCACACACATCCTTTCTATTTCCATACATCCAATTTACACTGTGTTATGAACGATGAATGATATACTTAAGAACAATTTGCAAGCTCAGGCAGTGAGTGTCATAAGGGGCATTTACCCACATATTTGAAAGACAGTGTCGTCACAAAGGCCGGAAACTGGATGTAATCTAAGAAGTTGTTGCTGTTACTGACAAACGCAATGCATAACTGTCATAACAGCGAATACATGATGCATGTATGCTTGCATGCAACACTACCATCACTGTCTTCCACCCCTCTTTGAGAATCACAAAGTTTGGCCATAACCCATCATTATCATCTTCGTTTGCTATCTCATCATAAACACCATTGTCACCATCATCAGAGTCATCAAAGCCATCTGGTGCATCAAGAACAACAAAAGTAACTCCTTCTCTACCACCATGAACATCAGGTTCACTTTTAAGTGGATAATATGAGAGTTTTAAGTTCAAGATGGTTTATTTTGCATAGCTGGCTCTGGTCATAAGCTAAAAACAATGCACAACTTCTGAATCTGGTTGCAAATTATGACAGACCTGCATACATATACAGACAGCAGCTCGGTGGTAGTGGTTTCTTTCGCAACATCGGTAGTAACACTAAACAATGCGAGTTTATTTTTATCATTATGAGACAATCTAAGAAAGAATTTTTCCATCAACCAGCAACAAAGAAAAAAGCTTTCAAAAAAATACGTATACGAATATGTTGAAAACATCGACACTGAATGTCGTTCGTCTATTTAAGACGAAGACGACGAAGCCAACTATAAAAAATGTCCACAAAAGCAAACCAATAATAATACAATTTTAACGACTTTATATAGCCCAGAGTCCATATTTATGAGAATCACATACAAGCCTGCATTATTGGAGCATAAGTGTCATAAATATTTAGATGCTAGTGTGTGAGTGTTACTACATTATGCACCGCATGCAAAAATATGGCACAAGTGATAAAGCAAATAGTATGTAATGCAAGATTGCATAAAAAGAATGAGAAAAAATATATATAGAACATATTTCCGCATAAACGCAAAAATATCCCAGTGAAGATTTCGGGACCATGGAATGGCACAACTTTTAGGGATATTATCGTTGGTGCTATTCACTGCAGCCCTATGGTAACATCATGACTAGCGATTTCTAAAAAACCCTAATGGCATAATCTAGAGATTTTGGGTTATTCTCAGACTCAACACCGATTTGTCTGCAATTAATCTGACATAGCTTGCAAAAATAGTCTGTATGGCAATATATTGTACCAATTTCTACAAGATGCCATCGACCATTAAAATTGAAAACAGATTTTTTATATAACACAAAGTTGATGGGTAGTTGTCTAGCATTTATCTATATATAAAAGAATTATGTGATGAGTGACTGACCTGGGACCCGTAAATTCCTCCGATTGTGATCAGCCCTGTTAGATTAAGAATCTTTTGTCTCCAAAATATATCTATTGATTTACAGCTGTTAAACGTGGAACCGTTGGACTATATAATCTAATGTCCGCTAAGTCATGCTTAACTGTAGCTTCCCAAATATATTTTAGTCAAATATTAACTCCAACTCCAGACAAGATCGGAAGACTACAAAAACGCATGGGAGCGACTTGTATACACAGAAGCCTTGAAAACAGGAACATAGTGGTAAAAAAATCTAATTTTCAAATAATTTCGCCAGGCTTTTAATTCTTAATTTCTAATTTCTGAAAAAATTTAAACTATGTAATCCCAAAATTGTTTCAGCATCTTAATATTTAAATTTCTGGTTTGATAAAAATTATGAAAATGACCATAGAAAAAAATGCTACAATTTTGATAAAATATCTATGGACATTTTAATAATCCAATTTCATATTTAATGTACTCAGTCAGATGTGAAGCTGAATTTTGTTCATAATGTACAACAGTCAATGATAATTTTCCTTAAACTCATGACTTTTACTATAAATACTTAATTTGTAATACAAAATATGCAATTATTGACTTGAAACACTGGCTGACACTTATTTTCATACGTTTTTAACAGGTTTGGGTTTTGACTTCATTGAAGACAAGTTATCATCTGCGATATTTAGAATTTCCACAACTCCCATTTATAATAAACCTATCGAAAGTCGTATTGTTTACTTGGCAAACTATTGAAAGAACATTATTGAACATAAATTATGACAATAAATATTGCTCCATAAATATCAGCGTAGCATGTCTTTAAGCAAGAGGAATCTGTTTGAGAGAGTCATACGTGAGAACATAATTTTAAATTCAGAAAAAAATTTTGTTCAATATATAAACTCTACATAAGAGTATAAAAACACTTATTTTACTTGAAATGCACAAGCAATGGGATCCTTCATATCTGCTGCTTGTGAAGCTAACTTCAACAATTATTAACAACTGCGACCAACTTCACGTTGTTATAGTTTTTCACATACGCTCGCTGGCACACACTTAACACACATATTTTAGGCCTGTTATCACTTCGGTTAAACTTTTTCCACCATTGTTCTATACGAAGTTTAACGGATTTTTTCAGTGTTTCACATTTGGTCGCAACGTATGGTGGTGTTTATAAAGATCAGAACATTATTTACTTAAGATTAAGAAAACAATTGTGATTCTCATACAACTACAAGTAATCGTTATAGCCAAAAGAAAAAAACGTAAAGAAAACAGAAGAGAAGCGTTATTAACAATTTTTTTATAAACAAACCGGCTGAAGGGTCTATTGTGCCAGTAAAGTATTACAATATGACTACATTTGCATGAAAAACATTTTTTGTTCTCTTATGCACAAAATATGATAATAAAGATTTCTGATAAAAAGCAATATGCCCAAAAGAATGTTTGCCATGTAGGTATGTACGGATATTCTCATGTTGGTTTATTTGTTTACTCTTCTTCCCAGTTCAAAATTTGAAAGATTAAAAATTGTTGATAGTACAAACTAGATGTACTCTTCTGAGAAGAAGAGCTCTATAAATGGTGTAGTGTATGTTTTGTTTGTTCCGTAAGTAGATTATGTGAAGTTTTATTTTAGCAAACAAAATGAAAAAGAAAATATGCTGCAAATGGTAAATAAAAATTTCATCATTTAGGTATGAAGAAGATAATTGTCCACCATTTGTTGAAAATGTTCTTATCAATTGTTTGTATATAAGGAATGTGACATAGGGATGACATTAAACGAAAATCAAATTTAAAAAACATCTCACCATTTGGGAACAATTCCTAAATCATTCGGAAACACGTGGTTAAAGATGGTGTTTTATTTTAAAGATTTGACCATATCTCCTGCAAATTTTATATAAATATTATAAGAGAAATACACTTGATAATTTCCGAAGAGGCCCGATGATTTGAATGGGAGCCTGAGGTCATAAATGCTAATACAGGGGCTCAATTCTGTTTCTATGAAAATGTGAAATGAAGAAATGTATAAAGGAAACAAGTGGGAAAAGCGTTGAGTTCGGTCGGGCCGAACTTTTTATACCCTCCACCACAAATTTCAGCCATTTCGGTGGATTAATGTGGCCACAACCTTCAAAATACCGAAAATCGGAAGTTACCGTTCTATGGGGGCTATATGATGGCGCGGACCTATACCTACAAATTTCTGGGGGGGGGGGGGAGTTTTATACCCCCAACGAAGACTAAATACCAAATTTCAGCTTCTCGGTGTGATAATGAGGCCAAAACCTTCAAAATACCGAAAATCGGGAGATATCGTCCTATGGGACCTATATCAAAACGTGGACCTATATAAACATTTTATGGTAGAAATGTTTCTTAGCCTCTGGAAACACAAAATACAAAGTTGCAACCGATTCTGTTGTCAAATGGGACTAATACATTCAAACTATATTAAAATGACACGTACTTTATATGGGGCGTTATATGGGGGCTATACCAAAACGTGGACCTATATAAACCAACTTTGGTAGAAGTGTTTTTTGGCCTCTGGAGACACAAAATACCAAATTACAACCAATTCGGTGGTAAAATGGGACAAATATCTTAAACATTCTTTAAAACGACGACGCGTCACGCATCATTTTGTATGGGGGCTATACGAAAGCGTGGACCTACATAACCCGCTTTTAATACCAAAAGTCCTACGTACAAACAATAGATTTTCCCAAAATTTCATCCACCTACGTCAATCCGTTCGGACGCTAGAGTGATTTCCACAGACGGACGGACATTGCTATATCGATGTAGAATTTCACGCTGATCAAGAATATATATAGTTTGTGGAGTCTATAATGATTATTTCGAGTAGTTACAAACGTAGTGACAAACTTAATATACCCCCATCCTATGGTGGAGGGTATAAAAACTGTCAAATGAAAAAAATTATAAAGAAAATATTTTTCATTTCAAATTTCGTTGTTTTCAAAAATAAGAATCCAGCCCCAGTTCCACCAAAAAATTATTTTACAAAAATTTTTTTAATACTTAAAAAATGAAAAAATTTTCCATAATTTGAAACACTGGTTTACCCTACCATGAGGAGTATTCTGCAATGTCAATCTGGGTTTGGTTTCAATGAGGAAAATCATATTAAGAACTAATATCACTAAAATCAGAGACCCTATAGTTAGAATTACCATGGTTTAAATTCCCTACGCATGGTTCCAGAAATATAATTATATTGTGTCTTCGCCTTGATATCATCAACTATTCAAATAGAATACAGATCTTTCATATAGTACAAAGTTTTGACGCTATCTATGTTTCAAATTTTTGGGAGTTTGAGAAAGAGTGGAATGACATACTTTCATGTAACACAAAGTTATGAAGCCATCTATGTTTCAACTTTAAATTATTTTGCTTTTGATAGTTGTCTAAGAAAGATAATTTGAATGGTCGACTTTATCTATGTATATAAAATACTTAGGTTATGATTGACTGGCTAACTGGGGATCGCAAATTTCTCCAAGAGGATCACGAAAATTGCAAAACTTATCATAGAAGAAGTACTATGTGTGGTATTACATTTAAGTTTGAAATGAGACCTCTATTCACGGGTGCCAAGTTGGTGGTTTTCCCGCTACTTGTAGTGATTTTTGACGTACAAAACCACTGTTTTAGCAGGAATGTCAACTGTTTTAAGGTAAAAATCGCTACAGACCTATGGTGCATATGTGGCTGTAGCGATTTTTACCTCGGAACAGTTGGCATCCCTGCCTTTATTATACTGTCATTCATTTTTAAATCAAGCAGAAGCGTTGTAAAGTATGAATTAAAAAGTCGATCGGGTACCGATTATTAAGGATTTTAAACACTTAAAAATAAAAAATGTTTATAATAGGGGCAAAATTGTGACAAAACTCTATCAGTGTCTGGCCACACCCATCTGATATGGCTGACAAGCTGAATAACTGCTATAAAAATTATTTTTTGAGTTCTACAACTGGTTTCGATAGCCCTTTAAATCACCTTGAAAGAAAACAAAGTAAAATATTTTTGTTATAAATTTATTTGTAGTGTTCTTTGATTCAAAACTGTTTTTGCAGAATTAAAAAGTGTTGCATTTATCTTAAACAAAAACGAAAACTTAATGCAGTGGTTAGTTGTTTATCTTTGTCTGTCGGCCTGTGATCCATGATGACTACCAAAAACACACAAAAAGAAAAAACACAAACGGAGAAGTGTTGAACAACTCTTCATGTTTTTATATCAATTCATTGCTTTATTTTGTAGATTGTATTTTGTTTATTTCCACTGCCTTCTTCATGTTGCAGTCTGTTAAGCCAATTTGTTTTTTCCTATTTCTTTAAATTTTCCGTTTTCCACCGAACTTATATAAATAAAAATACAGCAGACACTTGATAACGTGGCCAAAAAATAACTTTTCAATCTCTCTCCGGGAAAATGTATTCTACGCCAAACTCAACAACTATTTGGATGAAACTGTTTCAGTGGAACAATAAAATTCGAGGTTTTATTGTATAGAGATAAAATGACCGCCTTTATGATGTATAACACGACTATGCTATGTTGTGGAGGGAGGGAAGAGTGGTGATTGGTATTTCAACATATAAATCTCAACTCACAAATTGTCATTATGAGCTTCTTGGTTGTCGTTCGTCATCATCATTAACAACAAAATGAAGCAATCTTTAAGCAGCTGCTTTAAAACAAGAAAAGAATGCACGATATTCACCTACATGCATACATGTTCGTTCAAAACCAGCTGTTTATATACATTTTTAACACGTATTTTATTCGTTTATTTTTTATGTTTGTCTTTAGCTTAAAGGCTTTACCTGAACCGGTATACCACCAGCATCAATATTAAGGACACCCAAAACACTGCTACAAGTAAATTCCTTTGGGGTTAATTTCATTGAATGCCATACAAGGCCAAAACTGTTAACGAACAAATAAATTCGTTGGTTTCACAAAAACGGGCAGGTGTTTTTGTTTTAGGGATTGATTGTGTGCACTCATGTCTTAAGGACAGCAGTTTGATAAAAGCAAAGAAAACAAAGATTGGCGTTTTTTGGTGGAATCTTAACAGAAACATCTGCTTTATGTGCCTCGCAACAAATCAATGGAGACTAAACAGATAAAAAAACGATAATTTTTGTCTGCAAAATACGGACATCCTGTATTTTGGAATCATTTATAACTCAGATAAATTTTAATGCACTCAAACATTTCCAACGCTTTTATGTTATTCTACTACGTCAGATCATGTTTGCTGGCTCCGTGGCCAAAAAATAACTATGCCCATTTCTGTTTAAATTACTCAAACAATTTATAAATTACTCAAACGTTTTTCAGTCTGCTTCTTAAAACACATATGTATTTAGATGTTTACTTTTGTTTCAATTCCCGCCTAAAAATATGCCAATCGAGTAAAGTTTACGGTACTATTTGCCAAACAACAATTGAAAGGTTAAAGTTAGATGTCGTTATAACATATTGTACAATGTCGAGAGATTTCTGTAATATTCGTTGCTTTCGCTGGCGAAATCCCTGTATACATAAGGGTTTTATAAAAAATGCGAATTCCCATAATACCGTTTTGATTAATTTACTATACACCGTTCATTTTCTGAAAAGTGTGTTCTAATTTTTGTCATTTTTCTTAAGATAATTAAATGAGATTTTCGTAATTCAATTTGTTTCAATTTTTTAGAACTTTATGAAAGACAGTTAACCAGGGTGCAGTGTAGATGGTATTTAGCTTAGTTGGAGATTATTAGAGTCATATGATAGATATACACATACACTATCATTGTAAATTGACTAAAATTCCGGCGACTTGACATAACGTACAGCGGACATAAGCCAAAAATGATTCATTGGTGTTATGACTGTCTAGACCGCAGTCATAAAGCTGAATTTAGTTTTGGTCTTGACAATGTCGTTTATGAAGTCCATTTGGGCGTTGAGTTCGTTTAAAAAAAATGTTGCTGCGGTAAGTAGAATTTTGAGTAGTCGGTTTTAATTCTTTGCAAAAATTAAAATGTTAAATCTCGGGTGTAGTCCGCATAATTGAAGAAAAATTGTATATATAGTTTATTATATTGTCAAGAAGGATCAATGCGAGTAGCCAACTTCGTATCTGTTCAATGGTGAAAGTTTTAAATCCCAGCCTAAGCCGGCTAAGAAGTCTTATTTAAAAAACCGAAGCCATCGATAAGGATGCCATAACGCTCGAGGTGAAATTGGGCCTTTTGACCGCGATCTGGATTGTGATAACGCCCGAAATTATTTTTAAGCCTTATGACCGTTAGAAGTTATGTCGGGTCGTCTTAAATTCCAACGATTATTCGTGTAAGGTCAGTTTGAGAGGACAAATGAACGCACTTCAATACAATATAACTTTAATGGAAAGCTCAAGAAGAACTTGGAACTACATGTTAGAATTGAAGGATAGATGGCGTTATAGCATATTTGATAATATAAATAGTATAGCAAATGTGCGTCCATGGCAAATTTCGTACCCCTTTGTGGCATATTTCAAAAGTCCCGCATTAAATCGCACAAATAGTGATCATGGTGCAAGATTTTCTAGTTGAGAACGTAACTTCGTAAGCAATCTTTAATTGAAATGTTAATAGATGCGGAAAGAATGCCTCCTCGTTATTACGACTATTCTTTTTTTAATTTGACCTAATTCCGAGGCAAAAGTTTCTTTTTAGGTAAAATTCACTTGTTCTAAGTCGAATTTTTCAGATTTTATTCACAATGCACTCTACATTTTCTTCGCATTCCTTGGCACCGCATTTTTTTCTAAATCTAAATTTTTGTGCCAAAAGATTTATTTCGGCCACCCTCTAAAAATGTCACTAAGCAGCACAGCAAATTTCGATGATCATTAATTTCTCAACGGGAAATTTATTTCAGTATGACCATCAAATAAATCCATCAAAGCTCATTTGGAGGAAAATGTTATAACAAACTGAAATTTTATTATGGCAAACTATGACATTTCACCCCACTCCACCTCCCCCCCACCACATTAAGATTTTCTTTAATTGGGGTATGTAGTAAATATTCTTCCCTCCGCCTGAAATAAAAAAACTTTAATTTATTGTTTATTTACATCAATAATCGATACGCGTGTATTCTACGCTGCCGCTTAGCTAATAGTAACTGAGAGCACATTTTTTAACATCGGAACAGACCTTTGACTTGTTGTGTTTTTCTTGTTCCTCTTCTTTTGATTGGATCACCCAATAGTGTTAGCGAGCAGCAGAAGTTGTATAAAGCTACACAGTACTTCCAATATTCATGAATACATTAATTTTAGCCGCCTTCTTTCTTCTCGTCTACACCTCGTCCCCTCCCTCCTCCTTCTTTCTACTCAAATCTTTTCACATGTTTTACGTTTGTTGATTTTCTTAATGCCTCGGGTTGTATTGTGTTGTTATTGTTGTTTGCCTGAATATACAACACAAAAAGTGTCAGGAATTGAAAACATCTGCTTTCTTTTAGTTTTTTTTTATGAACAATCACAAAACTCATCGAGTCACTACTACACTAACAAACAACCAAGCATATGTTTATAGGATCCGACCATTCCCTTTTTTAGTTTATCGCTGGAATATTTATGAAGTAGGTACTGGAAATAAAAGCAGAATAAGAAGATTCAGCCACAGTAGCCTGCTGTGAATAAGGAAGGATAGTTTTCGTTTTGTTTTGGCTGGCCGAATGAATATTTAGTTAGGTGCACAACCTGGTGTGATGTTACCTCTTCTTTTAGGTGTTTATTTTTGTTCTTTGCTTCGTCTGCACCTTTCTTAATCATGGTGGTATTTTTCATCCCATTAGGGTCTATAATTATTTATACAATTTTCAAAATTATAGTCCACACAAAATCGTTCTATTCTTAAATATGGAATTAAGTTTTTTTGCTTTTGTTTTAGGAATTCCATTAAAGGTGTCTGCTGTTTAGATTTAGATCCTATTGAGATGAGTTTACATCTGGCGGCAACAACAACAACACTTGTATGTTGTGTCTGCCTAGTTTTTGTGTTTTATCATTCATCATTAGTTGGGGCAAAAGTCCATTAAACCATCCATTTTAATCAAAAAATGTTGACTTTGTCGATGCATTCGAAATGTTTATGTTGCATCAACATACATACAACATATTATTCGAAATCTAAACAATGCAGATGATTTTAATTTATTCGTTACAGGAATGTTAAATGAACTGGTTTTTTATGAAAATAAATACATGGATTTTTATAATAAAAAATTATCATAATATGCTAGGGAGTTTTTTGGTAACATGTGAATGCTTTAACATACAGTAAAATGTACTAAACATCAGTTTAAAACGGATCTAGAAATGGATTTGAAACATCAATTTTATGTGTCTGGATAACATATTGTATATTTGCCTTTAAAGAAATATTTAGTTATAACTTTGTGGGCTTCAAAAAAAACATTTGCGTCACTGTTTTTTTTCTTATTTAAAAATAAATTCCTTAGGCGACATTTAAAGAAGACATGGTCTCAAAAAATTTACATACAGTTAGTCAACTATATTATTGCAAACGATTAATTGTTAAACATCTAGATTTTTAATTAGGAATTACTACAAGAAATTCTTTCAATAATGTTGGGTTTTTTGTACATATCTGTTTATTTACCTGTTAATGACAACATTCAGCCAAAAAATGCAGAAATCGGTCGTAAATTACAAAAACAACGGGCAAAAAGTATAGGTACCTGGTTTTTGTGGTGTCAACTAAATAATTGCAAAATGAATGAATGTGCAATAAAATCGTGGGATATTCCCAGCGATTTTTTTCAATTAAGCATTTTTATGATTTTATGGTATGTGGACATGTAAACCCATAATTTTTGATCATAAATTAATTGTTCTGTGTGTAACATAGGCAGTATATTCAGAAAAAGTGAAACTCAGGTAAACGGATTTCGAAAAATATGCTACATTTGGTCTATTCCAATTATAATAATGGTAAATTCGCAAGAGGAATTGCTAAAATCACCTCTGAGCTTAAGCTGATAACTATATGCAACATCATATACCGCACCGAGAGAGAAGGCAGGTTCAAACTAAAGACGTCACATTGTAGGCCGAAAGTAGTAAATCCACGAATTGGCAGGAGACTGATTAAAGAAATTGACGAAAGACCCCAAAGCAGCACCAGATAATTGCTTTTTCTAATCAAAATAGAATTCGGAGTAGGTGTTTCACATGGAAAAGTCAGAAAAGTGCTACATAATAACAAGCCTTCATCATGAGTGACTAGGTAAAAACTATTGCCCTCCCAGCACAACATATAGAAACTATTCAGACTTGTTACAGACAACTTTTCATGCCATCTTATGTATTGGGATGACGTTATATTTTCTGATAAGACTAAAATTATGTTGTACTATCACGATGGGCCTCAAAAAGTACTGCGAAACCCCTTTATAGCCATGGAAAACAAGAATTTAATACATACCGCATAGTCCGGAAAACTGTCAATTATGGTATTGGGTTGTATACCAAGCAGTGACGTTGGTGAAATCCAGATTTTGAAGGAAACAATGGCAGAGTACGTTTATTTACGTGTTTTAAAAATTATTTAACCAAAAACGTCAAGAAATTTGGACCTGTTTTGACCCTGAAAATGCAAAAAATTGCAATATGAATACTACCAAGACAACGACCATACGCATAAATCGTATTTATGCAGGAATTGGTTGTTATAGAACTGCACCAAAGTCATTGACACCCGAGTCCAAAGCCTAAATATTAACCCAACATCGACAATTCATGGGTACACCTGAAGAAAAAAGTCGGGAATAGGTCGCCCACTAACCTGGGGGACTAAATAAAATGCAATAAAGAAGAATGGCTAAAAAATACCATTGGAATATGACATTCCGAAACTTATTTATGAAATTCAGATACGTTTACAAGCTGTTTTCGATGCCAAATGTGGGCATAGGAAATATTAAAACCAACTTTTCGAAAAATACCGTGAAAAACTGAAAAGTTGTGAGTTTTGCAATTCTTTAGTTGACAGTGCAAATAATGAGTTGTACTCATTTTTGTTAATTTTAAGAAAATGTTTAGTGAAATTTAGCTACTTTTTATTTTATTATATTAATAAACATGTGTAAGAATTGTATTGTTAACAAAAATATTAATAATGGTATTTATTTATACCAATAAAATGATATTCTATTTAAAATTTTGTAATAATTTTGGTTTTGCAATAATTTAGTTGACTAACTGTATTTTCTGAAATCATAATAATAATTATTAATGAGTTAACAGTTTTGTTCACCAAGCAAAAAATGACTTGCTTTATAGATTCTGGCCATTATTAAAAATTATTATCAAAAAAAAAAAAAAATTTAGACATAATTCTCTGTAAAAACACACGATTCTGCTTTTATCTTGGCCGTGACTAAGCTGAATATTATTTAATATGGCATATTTGATTTCATACGCAAAATTTGCCAGCTGAAGATGATTATAAGAAAAAAACAACTGAAGACAAAAACTGGTTTTTAACCTTCGGAAAATATCAGGTGTTTTATTTTTGTTGAAAACGAAGAGATAGATAAGATGGGAGAAGAAGAGGGGGCAATGAAAATATTTCAGATATTGTCTGTGGCAAAATATGATATTTTAATTAAATAACTTTTTTACGTCTTAGATAAACTCTGGGTGTTCTGTTTGTTTGCTATCATAATTATTGTGAAAAGAAATACAATACAACATCTTCGAATGGGGAATGTAGTGTAAAAATAAATATATGTACCTATCAAAACGAGGTTTAACTTTTAATGCCACCACCATATATTGGCTTGGTGCCCTATTTAATAAGTGACACAAACGTACTCACAATCCTAATTCATTGCCCTATATAATTTTGCTTTAATAAGCAACTCGCACAAGCCATTAGTATACTGTGTTTACGGCCTAAAACTTAGAATATGTATGCGTCAAATTAGAAATATAATAAAAATTCCATACAGCGTGTTACAAACAAATATGTGGAGGGACATTCCCTCGAAGTCAAAAGTCGTCTTTTCGATCTATCGATTTTTACCTTCAATTGGAAAGTAGACTATTCGATTTTTCGGTTATTACCTTTAACTAAAAAGTTTTCGAATGTAATCAATGTCCACTAAAATGGATTCTTGATCGATTATAGAGCTTTTTTTACACACATAAACACATTAAAACCTGTCACATAAAAAATCGTAGGTAGGAAAATAGAAGTTGCTGAAAAAAATGTTTCAGTAACATTTAGTAAGTAAAAAGACACACCTATTACTACGAAGGTTATAGTAAACCACGCTAACTATTAAAGATTCCAAGTATCCAGGAGCAGCAAAAGTGGACAAAATAAAACATCTTAAAGCAAAGTATCTCATTTTAATTTAATAAACTAAATTAAGTTTTGCTTTGCTGGACATTGCAGCAAACAACGAACGAAAAAAAGAAAATACATTTTTCTTCACCTCTGACATCCATGCACACACCGTTTTTGACCAAAGAAAAAAAAGAACGACAATTTCTATAGAAATTGCACAAAGTCATATGCCAGTCAGTGTTAAGAGAAGACAAAAGAAAAGGCTGGTTATAACAAACACCAACACAGTAGTACATCGTGCAAGTCTGACACTTTGTAACAAAAACAAACTAACAATTTCCTGCAGCTCAAACCCTCCCCCGCCGCCCACAATTTTCATTCACCTACTATAAACAAGAAGATTCTACACTTTACTCAAACGCACATCACAGAGCTTTGTTTCGTTTAGTTTTTTGCCAACACCAAATGCTTAAAACTAATTGCAACTTGAATGCAGTCAACGCTGACAGAAACGCTCTCTGACGACGCCTAGGACAACAAGAACAAAAACTAAAACGACAATAACTGCAAGGAGTTTGTAAGATTGTCAACATAAGTTCTATTTTTTTTCCTTTGTCATGTTGCCTTTTGTTGAGAGTTGCAATGCAACAGAAACAAAAAAGGCCAAACGGACGGACATATACACAGCATAAGGATACACTAGCAAGAGAACAATGTTTGCCCGGTTGCTGGCTGGCAACTACTACGGATGCTGCTGCTGCCACTATGATTTTTCCACCCTCGCTTGGAGCTCCCTATATCAAGCATGGCTTTAAAAGCACTTAGAGTAAATTGTCGTTTACTTTGTGTCTGTGGGCAAATGTGGCTGCTACGTGCGTGTCCTGTGAAGAAAGATGAATGCCAGCCAGAGATGTAACAAATATATATTTTAAGTGTCTAAACATTCATCAGCGCACTAGACTAAATGATAATGAGATTGGTGGAGGAGATGTTGATGGTGGCGGTGGCGTTAAAAATATGAAAACATTTCCTCGGCGTGTATCCTAAGGCCAGGGAGTGCCACCAAAAAACTAGTCATCGGCACAAAAAAATTAAATGAAATTGTTACTACCAACTTTAATTTAGAGTTGAATACATCAACACCTTATCCTTACACGCACACATAAATATAAAACTCACTCATCACATTACGACTACGTGGGGTGGTGAAATATGTATACATATATCATTGTATGTATGTATGTTTCTATCTACATTCATACAATCTGTGGAAATGGCCATCATCACTCGCACTTCTCAAGAATGTTCTCATTTTTATGTGATGTGAGAAAATTTTTTTAAATGTCTGGATTCTTTCCTCACCGCCACAACTTCATTTACTTAAGGTTGGGATTTTTTCAAGATCTCTCGTTTTGGTTTTTTTTAATGTTAAATAATAAAAACGTGCTGTTGACAGTTTTTAATGCTGCCTTTTCATAGCCACAGGACTGATTTCTCTTGATGCTCAAAGGAAATTTGCACACGCAAAAGACATGCAACCGCAACCCACTTCACTTCATGCAAACACACACTCACACACACATTTATTCGAATAGAAGCTTGGGGAGAAACACTTGTTTGTTATTACACATCCAGCTTACACTTTGTCTTTGGTTCTGTATATGTAATGAAAATAGTAAGTTCAAATAATTGTAATTACTATTGTACGAGAGTGGTTATATATGTATATATTTATATATACATATATGAGTGTACGTACCTGAGACAATAACACTTCCTCATGAATTGTGTCGACTCTTTTCGTTGAGTTGATTATTATTTTTATGATTGTCATTAAGTTTTTTCTTGCAATTTGTTATGCTTGTACTTATTTTAGTGGCAAAACCATTTGCCTACAATTTAAATTAACAAATATAAAATGTTTTAAAGGAAATAAATATACATCTCCATGTGAATCCAAATTATAGGACGATTAAAACAATAAACGATTTAGACCAATGATACGCAACATATTTTTCTATTGCATACTTTACGGGGTGTTACTGTGTGAGTGCCATGTTTTTTTCAATTAGTTGAATTGCCTACCATTGATTTAGACCAGCGTCAGGCAACATACTTTTCTATTGCATACTTTACGGGGCGTCATTGTGTGAGTGCATGCGTTTTCAATGGGTTGAATTGTGTGTGTGGAGAGAGCAACGTTAAAGAGTCAATTTGCGCTCACGACACTCACAATGCCTCACATTGATTTAGATCCAGGTCAGGCAATTAGCGCCTTATTTAACGTTGCTCTCTCCACACACACAATTCAACCCATTGAAAAAGCATGCACTGACACAATGACGCCCCGTAAAGTATGCAACAGAAAAGTATGGTGCCTGACGCTGATTTAGATCAACGATAGGCAACATATATTTCTATTGCATGCTTTAGGGGGTGCAATTGTGTGAGTGCTTTTCCAATTAGTTAAATTGCGTGTGTGGAGAGAGAAACGTTCACTGAGAGCACTTGTGCGCTCTCTTGCTCATATCTGTTTTGGACACTGTTATATGATTTACGTTGACGCCGGAAAAGCAAAACATTTGAAATTTGCATTGCAACGAAACCGGCTTTGAATCAACCTATAAGATATTAAACAAATCATTAGTATTACCGAACAAAAATCCTATTAGCATTGTCTAATCAGCATAAATCAACATAAGACAATTTTTACAACATGATTACAATTGGTGTGCACTAACAATCGGTTTGATTCATTCATAAAAGAGTATGCTGTACAAACTATTATGAGTGCAGTTTTAAAGTGTAAACAGTAGAGATTAGTGCCGCTCATATACACATACGAGAACATACTCCAAACGACGCCGACACGAACAACTGAATCACAATGGAATCATTATACGAACATTTTTTAATCACAATGCAATCATTATACGAAGCTACGTTTGCAATGTTTGTATTTGGATACAAACGGAATCCAGAATTCTGAACACACCTTATCGCTGAAATAGGTTTGTGTTATGTCTTAGTATTTCCTTTTTTATTGCACTGCAAATCGAACAACAACTAATGCAGGTCAATGATGTGTATGTATTGCAAAAAGATCAGATTGTACCCCGCTGATATAACTGCCCATAACTTGGAGAATTTTCGAGTATTGTCGATTAGGTGTGGCCAAAATAAAGTTTCCATTAAGAATTATCGATAACAATTGTGTTACAAACTTATATTTTTCTTCTAATTCAAAGTGTTACGTTTTTATTTTATATCGGTTTCTGTTATTAGTTAAAAAAAGGATTTACATAATTCCATTACAGTTTTTTGTTTCAAAAGGCACATTATATATTCGGTTCTACTCTTAAAAATCGATGTAAAATATTTTTTATGCAATATTTTAATATTGCTTAAGCTTAAGATAACTTGTAAAGCATTATTTATTTAAAATATTCCGTAAATAATTGATTTGTAACTTCAAAAAGTTCTAAAAATAAAACCCACTAGCAACCCAGCAGTTTTCAAATGTATATTGTATTTTGCTCCTAAAAGTATGCATCACACATTAAACTATATTTATATTTTATTAGAGATATGTATTTCTTTAATCTATTCAAAACAATAATAATTTATTATCATTTATCCCTCATAAATCATAATCACTTTATTATCGTTTTATATTTTTATTATTTACAGCAATTTTCCTTTTCAAGAATATAACAATTCTCTTAACATGAACACAAAATTTCTTTGAACCTTTTTTTCATTACATATAAAATCCCTGCTGCTGCAAATTGGGTAAGCCCTTACTTATGATGATGACACATCCCAAATGAATGGCAGCACTACGAGTTTGATTACAAACATATATTTTATTTAGTGGCTGCTGTGCGACAGAAACGAAGGAATAGCAAAACAAGATATCATATAAGTATGTTTGTTGTCCGTCTGTCTGTCTGTCAAATTGCTTGCATGCATGACAGTCAGACAGACATACAGTATGCCTTAGGTCTATGTCTGCGTTCGCTGGTTGGCAGCAGCAGCCTATTCATACTTTTGCTCAATTAAGCAGCCGGCATTCAACTGCAACAACCACTTGCTGCTACTCGTCGGTGTGTTCTTTATGATTGCCACTGTTGCTAATGCTGTTTTTGTATGATTGTGGAGGACCGACCATGCCACGTCGTGCCACATGGCAAGTGTCTGTTGTGTGCTGCCTCTTCTCATCCACTTTATCATCTGCTGTGTGGCCTCCACTTTCAACAAGGACATTGTATAATTATTATGATATGTGTATGTTTACACTTATACACAGGGGCACATGTTGACTACACCTACACTCACCGGTGGCGGCACACGGCACACTCATATGCTCATACCTAGCCCACACGGTTATTTGTTTTTAATGCCTTTTGCTTTGACCGGGCGAATTGTTTTATTGTCAACCTCATCTTTAGCAGTAATGTTATACGCCAGCCAACAACAAGTCTTCCCACTTCATTTATTCAAAGAGGATGCAACATGTCAGTCAGTCGGTAGTAGCTGATGGGAATGGGCTTGATTTGCAAAAGTACCCTTTAACATCCTCTATTACATTTCCTCATCATCATGGCCTGTCCTTGTAGGTTAATTGTTGAGTGGGGAACATCCCATTCAATTACAATTATCCAAGATAAAAAATACATCATTTTTTCTTCCGACTAAAGAAATTATTTTAAATGCCAGTGTTTCAAATGAAATGAAGGCAACTAACTAATTAGCCACCCAAACAACTATGAAAAGGGTGTTGCAGTGCACAGCTTGGGAAATTCAAGGAATTTCACGATTTCAAACCATAGAAAATGTTTTCTATTTTAATGCGGTCAAGCAGAACTGAACTGAATTTGCAAACATATGACGTAAATGAGTCATTCGCTAAAAATAAAAAATTATCATCATTCATAAAAATAAAATCATGATATTTCCACCAGTTCAGCATCTTCCCGACTGCATATGAATGAAATTTTGTTAAAAAGCGAGCACACAAACCAGTTCTCCGTGTTAGGAACTTGGGGAAGTTAATATTTTAATTTATGCACAAATAACAAAAATTCAAAGAAAGAAAGCAAACAAAATTGTAAATGCAAAATAGTTTCATATCAAATTTCACAAAAAATATACATCTTTGCAGCTGAGTGAAATTAAAATGGAAAACAAAAAAAAACATATTTGTATTTTAGATATGGCTAACAATACAGAGCGAAATGGCTTGTAATATGTAATTGCTGTAATCAAAAATTATTTGCTCTATAAAGTAGCTGCTGCATTGTAAACATAATTATGGTTATAAACCGATTAACTGAGTGGCTGACCTTTATGACTTGTGTCATTAACATATTATATGGTAATTTGGGAATTGTATTTAAAAATTTGTATCAATTAAAAATTGTATTATTAAAATAAAAGAGAAAATAACTATGTATTTTGTTTACAACAGCAGTTCTTCGCGTTTAGGTTGTGTCAAAGAAATTCTCGATGAGAGTGTTATCTTATCTATTCGAGTGAAGAACTGACGCTAGGATATAAACAGTTTCTATTTATTTATTTGTATTAATTATTTTTTTTTATTTTTTTAGAATCACAAAACCTAGGATCTGATGAATATCTGTGGCGAGATCCGGAACTATAGCCTTCCCCTCCAATATGGTTAAAAGCTAAAGGTTATTCACCAATAAATAAAAATTGTTTTAATAAAAGTTTGAAACGATACTGGAAGTAAGTCAGCCAATTTATAAAAGAAGTCTTCGCCTATAGCTTTCTCTAAAAAATTCATAAAAATACCTTTATTGAACTCTCCAACTTACTAACACCGTAAAACTTTAGTTTGCCCCTGTTAAGTATTTAAGGCATATACAAATTGTATCGAACTTGCATCTATCGATTTTTTTTTCTTTTTTACAATATAATTTTTATGGACATCAGACAATAAATATTTCTTTTTATAAGGTTCATGCTAAACATCTGCACAAGCCACTTATTTCTTTATTCAAGCATTGGGACAACAATTCAAGCCATGTTGTTCTATCTCAACGCAGCCAATATGCCAAATAAATGAACTGAACGAAATGTTCAAGACCAATCAAGCCACACCCACGCAACGTTCAAGTTAAACAAGATGAAGTCGCTCAACACAAGAGCTGAGTGGAGTATCACACTATAAATATTTCGTTTTATAAGGTTCATGCTAAACATCTGCACAAGCCACCTACATATTTCTTCATTCAGGCATTGGAACAGCAATTCAAGCCATGTTGTTCTATGTCCACATTTTCTTCACTCAACAAATAACCTTTCTATAGCGGAACAAATGCAAATGCACGAATTGACCACAAAATCTTGAAAATTACAGGTTGCCACACACACGGAAATTAGCTCAATGTTCAAAATAGAACATGTTCAATGTTGCCATGCTTTTATAAGCCCTCTATACAATGTCTTACATGAACGACTTTACAACATGGATGTGAATAATTGTGCTTAGTGAGAAAGGCTTGAATGATATGCAATGTCTTAGGGCTCGGCACATAATCGGCTTGTTTGCTTGCTTACGTTATTTTTTGGAAGAAGACTAAAAGGAAAAGGACAATTTAGCGAATTTGAATCGGTTATTCTTTATTTTTTTATCGGAAATGACTTCCCAGCAAAAACAATCAGTAATTACCAAGTAATGCTTTTTTATAGTACTTTTTGGTAGTCCTAACTACTTACAAAACACCCATTATTTTAACAATGGCATATCGCACTGAATAGCTAGTACTCCTATGAACACTAGAAGTTGAAAATTATGCTGAAAAACAAAAGTTCTATTTTTGGAATACTTGAGGTAAGTAATAAGTAAGGACTAAAGTAAGTAGTTTTGTCTTGTAAACTTTTTAAGAAATAACCCATCTTACCGGTAATGCAGAAAGTAGCTTGATACATAACATTGTATTGGGTTATTCGGCTCATGTCAATTTTTGCTGAGTTGTATCTGAATGCCAAGCTGATAACATACCGAGGCTTTTAGCTTTAAAAAAATTACGTTATGTATGACTGCATTTGCAGTGCTCTAATTTGAACCTATACTTGAGACATGTCATTTAACATTTTCAAACATGTCATAGAATTTTATGTTAAGGTATTCGATTGAAAAACTTAAGAAGAATATGATGTCACTCAAATCAAATTGTCTGCAACAAACGGAACGTCAGGTGCATAGCAATACACCTGATTTTGTTGAAACAAAAATCCAAAAAAGAAAATCATAAAAACTGAAACTAAGCAAGAATACCAAAAAATACAACGCACAATTACAAAACTATTTTCAATTCCTTAGCTGCATAAAGAGGAGTCGAATGTAAAACGATTAAGAAAAATCAAAAAAAAAAATCATGAAAAGCAAAAGAAGAAAATTATTGTACTGGAAGTAAAGCATAAGTAAACTACATTGAAGAACAGATGTCGCTTTTTTTCTTCAGAGCATATTTGAACTCTTACCCAATGCCGTCGCCGTCACCATCATCATTGATTGCTTTAGCAGGTTAATGCCACAAAGAAAAACAGAAAACAACAAAACAAAATGTATTTAAAAACTGACACTTGTGCACTTTTCAACTTAAATGGGAGATGGAAAGAAATATGGCCAGGGTGAGGATGATAAAGTGGATCTTAACACAGCAAGCACATCCACACTCACACAACCGCCAGAGTAAGTGTAAGAGGCTAGCGTAAAATCAAATCAAAAAGAGTTGATTGTTTGGAATCTTTACATCGACGCCTCCACCCTCCACTTAGCGTAGGGCGACATTACTCAAAATACCAAGGAGGGAGAGTGGAAAGACAATTAAATACTGATTTTGGAATTTTAATTTCAAATGAAAATACCAGACATTTAATTTGTTTGTAAGCTTAACAATTTTCCATTTCCACGAATAGTGAAAAATGATTTACAAAAAAAGCTTTTATTTTCAAGTGCTGATGAGACAACATTTCAATATGAAAATTTTAAACATGAAATTTTAATTAATTATCAACATTGGATAATTAAAATGTAAAATATTTCAAAGTTTTGACAAAAGTTTAGAAAAACATTGTAATTCCCCCTGGTGTTTTATGTTGTTGTTATGATGGTGTCTGTCCAAAAGATTTATTTTCCATCTAATGAATAATCACTCTGCAAATGTTGTTATCTAAACCCAAATCTATAACCGTTTATACACACAGTAAGAGAGTTTTTCATAGAGATATTATCGAAATTGTAGAAATGTTATATCTCTCACATACACACAATCTTAAAAATAAACATACCTTTGAAAGTTTTGATTTTTTTATAACTCCCTCTGTCCCCTTTCGCACCAAGCTCCCTAGGATTTTCAGGTGAAATCATGCGTAAAACTTGACAAGCGAATTACAAAAAGGAAAGAAACAAAAACAACAACAGATTGGTCACAGAGGAGATATAAAGAAAAAAATCATACTCGAAGAAGATCAAACAAACTGACATAGCATGTGAGAATTGTAGACGTGTGTATGCTTAAGACAATCTAAGTAAATCGCTTTGTAAGTTCACTCAGTTGTCAAACAAGTATGTTTGTATGTACTATTAGTTGTCAGTGTGCAGTTGTGTGAAAGTAAATAGCACAATTAAATAAGTAAATAAATACCCACAACAAAGTGGCTTATCAAAAATGAAAACAGGAACAAAAGTTTGGGAAGATTTAGTTAAATGGTAAGAAATAGCGCACAACTAAGAGGGGCTTTTATCAAAAATCCAATCTTTAGCTGATATGTATGGTCATGGTGCGGCAGAACTAAATTTAAATGATGAACGATTCTGAAAGTGCAATGTTCATAGATGAGAAAAAAAAACAAACAAAAATCGCAGGAGGGATTTTTAAATAAATCACGGTCAAGGTTCACATTTGTAGATGTTTTCTTTTGGCTTTCAGGATTTTGCAAGTCTTATCAAGTGGGCCAGAGATCTTTTATCTGTGAAAATTTTACCATTTTTGAGATATTGCACTAACTCCATGGCCTGCATTTAAAACATCCCAATTTAAATTTATATCTCCAAAAAAGGTACAACCTAGGAAAAAATCGTAAAGGCCAATCTTGTACAGAATTTTCACAGCTATAAGATTTGCTCTTCTTTTTTGGCGGACGGTTTCCAAGCAAATTTCTGAAAACCTAAACAAATCCAATAAATGTGACTTTTTGAATTTTTTTTTTATTTTTTTTTTCTTCTAATAATTGTACTTTCAGAATCCGCAAAAACTTTTCAGGTGTAAGCACTTTTCATTTAAAGATATTTAAGGCACGCCGTGTATGATTTTATAAGGAGGCGAGAAAAAGGAAACAGACAAAAAATCGCCGGAGGGATTTTTAGATAAATCACGGTCAAGGACCACATTTGTAGGGATTTTTTAGGCTTTCAGGATTTTGCAAGTCTTATCAAGTGGGCCAGAGATCTTATAGCTGTGAAAATTTTACCATTTTTGAGATATTGCACTAACTTATAAAACGTCCCAAATTAAATTTATATCTCCAAAAATGGTACAACCTAGGAAAAAATCGTAAAGGCCAATCTTGTACAGAATTTTAACAGCTATAAGATTTTCTCTTCTTTTTTGGCTGGCGGTTTCCAAGCAAATTCCTGAAAACCTAAACAAATCCTATAAATGTGACTTTTTGAATTTTTTTTGTTTTTTTTTTTTCTACTAATTGTACTTTCAGAATCCGCAAAAAGTTTTCAGGTGTTAGCACTTTTCATTTAAAGATAGTTAAGGCACGCCGTGTATGATTTTATAAGGAGGCGATATTAAAAAAACTTATTGCCGTCAAACGTCTAAGAAGAGACAAGAGAAACATCTGTCTGATCGGCAGTTATTTCTGAGGATCTCGATCACACAACATTTATTCCAATAAATATTTTATTAATATGTATTTTCATTTTTCTTAATTAAAAGTTTTACTGTCTTTATTTTTTAAAAGCAACCAACAGTAATAATAATTGGTCCCAATGAAAAGTCAGTGCTTGATTTTCGGCACTGCAATGTAACAATATGTAAGACAGCGGGTATGGCTGTGTATATACAAACATATACATATGTACACAAAAAAAATATAGTGAATGATGTTTGATGTTAACAGCAAACCAACCGAGAAACGCATGAAAAGCCCATTAACTGTTATGGCTTCAACATGCTGCTGATGTCGGTCGCTGTCATATGAAGAGAAAGCATGTCTTAAATGTCTTTTCAACACCTTTTTTATGTTGTTGTTGCTTTTTTTCGTCTTCTTTAAGTGAAAATATAATAAAACACGCACTTTTAATCTCTTTCAGGGTTTGTACTAAAATCGTGTGCTTATAACTTTGGGTATGATGGTTATCTTTATAATAATATAATCTTATGATTTATTTCATTTCATGGAGAGGGCGGCTGGTGTAAAAGGACTCCTCTAATGGCTTATAAATAAATGAACCATAAAGTGTTCATCGTGAAATTAATTCAATTGTAAGTTTTCAGGTATTTAGCAACACCAAAAAGTTAAATCAAAACAGAGACATAACACGAAAGGAAATATCACTTGGGGAGCAGAGCAAGGTGGCACAAAAAATTAATACTTCACGAAAAAAACACACAATTCCCAAGAAATTTAATATGAGAAAAGTGAAAAAGTACATAATACCATGTACATGTGTATGAAATGGTATGTGTATATCAAAGCTTTGTGCTTAGTTACGCTTACGATTTCGTGACAACACCCAGCCATGCATTCATTCAAACAAAACAATGTTAACATTTCTTTGTCATCATCGTTTTGCTAGAGTAGCCACAAATCAAATTCAATGCTACGATTTCATCAAGCTTCGAACTGTTTGGAATCTGCAAAAGTTCAATGAAACTGAAATCGTAAACTAATCAAAGCCATCATAGGTGGTGACGCTTAACGAACTGGACTGTACGACTGACTGACATCAATTAACCCAAAATACCAAGACTAGCGAATATCATTTCGGCGAATACTTAATCAAGTGTATCTACACATGTGTGTATGTCCGTCTGATCTTTGACATTTTCTTTGACTGCATGTAATTCGGAGAAATGTATTGAAGCACTTGAGAGCAAAAAAATACAATTTTCTTAAGAACAAAGAAAATTATTTAGTCAATTTCTTATCAGGGCATATAAAAGGAGATAATTGTGACTTATGTCCCTGATATCCACATAAACGAAAAGGTGAGTTAGAACTTATACATTCACAACATTTGCTATTGAAAACTAAAAATGTTTCGAAGAGTTATATAAACATGTGGGTGGTATAGACATTACAAAACAAAAATAATTGATTTTTTTACAATCCTCGTTCTACGAAAACTGTGCGATTTTCTTATAAGGTTTCCTTAATTATGTCAAAAACATGACTCTTTTCTTTAGGATTCATTAATTATTTAACAAAAGTGTCGATTCTATTCCTTTCTTCTTCCCAACAAAAAGTTATGACAAGACTTCAAAAATATTTTCATGGCAGCGTTTTTTTAATTTTAATAGCTTTCTCGAAAATAATTTCTTCAAGAATCAATTTCGTTTAATTTCAGTTATTTCTTCACTATATTATTGTTGTTGCTGTTATCCTTCTAACCACAAAAGTACTCGAAAACACTTTAAATGCCACACCAGCTATTTGCCATTATTTGAAGTAGCAATCAACCACCCAACCAACCACTTCGAACAACTTTTATTCAACGTTTCTTGTGGGTTTGGTAGTGGACTTCAAAAGAATCTTTTATGGGTCATAATTTCTAAGCGCCATTACAACTTGTATCATGGTGATTGTTTTATGATTTGAATTCCGATGGATCTCCGCAGTTTTGAGTTTAATCTTTCAATTGACAATCAATTTTAAAGATTTTTTTATGAGTGTTTATTGATTATGGTTATGTTTAAAGTTTTTCCCTTAGGAATTACTTAATGGAGTCAATCACAAGAAGCACAAGTCTCGAGGATAAAAACTAAATTCAATGCAAACAATTAATTCCCAATGAAAGAGATAAAGAATTGAAATTTATTAAAACCACCATCAGACCAATAGACGTTAATTGTTTAGAGAATATTTTTTACCCACCATCAGACCAATTAACGTGGATTTTTAACAAATTTTTTTCACCCACCATTAGACCAATAAACGTGGATTTTTAAAGAATTTTTTTAGGCACCATAAGACCAATAAATGTGGATTTTTTAAAGAATATTTTTTTACCCACCATCAGCCAAATAAACCACCAAAGAGATGCACTGAATCGTGGTTGAGATGCTTACAATTCATTCGCCAATGTTGTGCTACAGGAATAACACGGTGCGCCTTACCTAACTTTAAATGAAAACCGCTTACACCAGGGAAGTTTTTGCGGATTATGAAACAGCGATCTTCGTAGATGAGAAAATCTAAAAACAAGAAAAAATCGCCGGAGGGATTGGGAGAGTTGTTTTAGGGTTTCACGATTTTGCTTGGAAATGGAAAGTCCTATCGAAATGGTACTGAAGAAACAGTTGTAGCAGTGAAAATTCTCTACACTATTTTCTTTAGTCATATTTCGATAGGACTTGCGGTTTCCCAGCAAAATCGCGAAAACTTAAAAAACCCCTAAAAATATGAACTTTGACCGCGATTTATTTAAAAATCCCTCTGGCGATTTTTTTGTTTTTTGATTTTTCTCATCTATGAACATTGTAATTTCAGAAACCACAAAAACTTCCCAGGTGTAAGCACCTTTCCTTTAAAATTAGGTAAGGCGCACCGTGATAATCTTTCGATAATTATATAAACTGAGGAAATTGGCTTAGGAGGGGTTCTATAAAAATAACATGCCACACTCTAATAAAGCTCTTCCGTACTCACACATTTTCTTTTACACGACACAACAAAGTAACATCTTTTAACAGCAAACGCCGCTTGCATATACATATATGTTCCCCAAAAGTTGCTGCATGCGGAATTTTTAGCTTAATTAAATATTTTTTTGTTTGTTCTAGAATAGTGGGACAATTGTTAAGTGAAAAAAAACAACAACAAACCGTTAGTCTGACTCTGTTGCACTGTTTAGTAGATTGCCAGGATGTCGCAAACACTATATACCAACTACAAGCTTTGTGGTCCTGCTGTTTTGTTTCGTTTTTTCCTAGTGCAGGATATTGTTAATGCCATGAGGTTGTCACTGTTTGTGATGGCTGAGCAAACCGCATAATAGTAGATGAACATTACCAACATAAAAATAAACATTAATATGGTTTGAAACGCCCACCAAATAATGGAACCCCCTTAGTTTTCGAAAAAAAAAAGAAAACTCTTGCTTTTATACCCCGCGGGAAAAGTGATAAATGCATACACTATCATATTTTTACATACAGCATGCACACACAGGGAGAAGACACACAACTGTGCTCATCAATGCATTTGTATGCAAGTTGTATGTTTTAGATAATAAAACTTGAAATAAATTAGAAATAACACCAACAACTATTACACAACAATTTGTAGCGTTAAATGTACATATCAGTAACAAAAGCAGCAGCATCATCATCTAAATACAACATCCGCCAACATCATCAGACCATCAGGCTCATGCTAAACTCATAAACTCAAACGGAATAACAAACACACGCACACACATACAGTAAACATAACATTTTATATGGAAATCAAAAGTTTCCTTTGTTTTTAAAATATAATGCAATGAGTAAGGGAAAAGCATGGCGGGGGGAGTGGGTTTAGGGGACCACAGCCAAAGGACGAGGAGAACAAAAACAAAATAAACATTATGAGTGTTTGGGAAATGTGTATTTATGTATGTTTGTATGAGACAACAACGAAATGAAATAAAACCGATTGTTGCCTTTGTCTTTTGAATATGTGTTTGTTATTCTTTTTTTGCACAACACAGATAATTTCCTATGTTGTTGTTTTGTATTTTCTGCTGTTGCAGTTGTTGTTTTAGTGGTAGTGAAAAACAACATCCATATTGTTGTACTAAAAGGACTAACTAAAGGACCATAAAGTGGTTGTATTGCAAATATTTACAATAGAAAAAATCATAACATATCCCATACAAATATGGAGTACTTATACACTGCCTGCCACACACACACACTCAAACATTTACTTTTAAAGCGAGCATGGATAGGAATTGCGGCGTATGCCAGACTTGCGTTCCTCTGTGATAGAAATGGTGATGGCACTGATGATATGAATAAAGGTTTGAATATTAGTTGGCTGGAAGGATACTGTCATTGATGTTGGTTGTTAGTATTTATGTGGGAGGCACATACATACATACTACGGTAATGACTACTTTTTAAGGGGACTTGAATAAGGTATTTGTTACAGTTGTTTTCTAAAAAAGGATTATGCAATTTATATCACTGTAGTAGTATATGGATGTGAACAAAAACTAAAAATACATACATATGTATATGCCTACATATTCTCCACGATATATAATGAGTATCAGTTCTTCAAGGAGGAATGAGGTCATGCCAACCCGGGACGTAGTCATATAAAAAATATTCACACATTTTTTAAAATTTTGTTTTCAAAAAGTCATATTTCGCTATGCAATGAATTTTCGTTTTTACAACTTTATATTTAATTCACATGTTGTATCCCTTTAAACGCTAGAATTCATCAGATCCAATAACAAAAAATCCATATATATATAAATGTATATATGTAGTTAATAATGATGATGACGATGGTTTTTAGCTGTTTTCTAGTTGCTGCTGGCATTTTTTTCGGTGGATTTTGCCTGCAGGATATACAAATACAGACACTCGACTGCATACATATGTATGTGAGTACTATGCATAAACACTTTTGCTAATGGCTTATATAAACACACACATACACACATAGCAAAATCATTTGCATGGTGTCATACATTGATAACAAAAGCAACAACAATCATAGTAAACAAAAATCTACAAAAAAGCTCTAAAAAATGGCAACAACAATAGTTGGAAACAACATTTGCAACAACAGAATGAAAACATAAAACACTTTCATTGGATATTGGTCTAAAGAGGCTAGCATACATACATAGAAAGGGAGTACAGTGTAGGTTTGGGGGCATATAAAAGGGCATTTTATGGTTACAACGAAATGAAAAGGAAAAAATAGCAACTAAAAGACATAGAAAAACAAAAGTTTTTTTTTTGCAGCAGCACAAAAACTACTATGGGAAAATGTTGAATACATGAAAAAGTAAACGTTTCGAATGCGGTTTTATGCCTGATGAGTTTTTAGCAACATAATTTTGATACACATGCATACTGAAGCATACATGCATGTCTGTGTGTGCTTTAAGGCAATGTTTAGAAATGTCATTATGGACATATGTATACATATGTACACTCCGGTTCATCTGATTAGAACCAAAGTGATTGGTTAGAACGGTAGGAGAGGAATTGTTAGTTATATTTTTGTGAACATGTAGGGTATATAGTAGCCGAAATTTTCAATACCTAACATGTTTATTTTTACTCGCTTTATGGATATACATATACATATTTTAGCATTTTTACATGGTTCACCTGAATACACTGAAAGCATATTACGTTGTATCAATGACAATTATTCAATGAAACTCTACTTTGGTTCAAAATCAATGAAACATTTTTCTTTCAGCGTAGAACTATGCTGAAAAATTACGTATATCGATTGTTGTTCTCGGTAAACTTTTATAAAAACAAAATATAATTTAAAATAAAGGCCGTGAGTGTCCACCGCCAACAAATATTGGGGTGGAAAAGTGTATTAGGGTCTTGTAAGATGATTAAAATCGATTATGGAGAAATCTGTAGAAACAATTAATAAAGTCGAAATATTATACTGAATTGTGTTCAAAATTTTCAAAACCACAAGAGAATTACAAAGAAGTAACATTTGATAGTTTTATCAGTTCAAAACCGAGAAAATATGGTAAAGATAACTCCAATTTCCGGCTTTCCAATTCAAAAATTTATATTCTATCTGAGAAAAATAAATGCAAATCAATGGGTTCCACGCTGTTTTGTTGTCTCAGCACATCTACAGATCCGGAAACATAAGCACAGAAACATAAGCGATCAGAAATATGTTTTTAGTACGTATACCATGGATATAAGAGGGGTAAACATCATAACCATGAAAATTTAACAATTTTCTACCAATAAAATAGTGTCTGCTTTCCCCTTTCTTTCGAAATTTCCGGGCCTTGATGTTAACATGAAGCGGTCAGCGGTGGTGTTTTCGTTATTTTTCGAAACTCTAGATGTTCGAAGACAACAAAACCGCTTGGAACTAATTTATTTGCATTCATTTTCCTCAGTTAGAATATTAACTTTTGAATTGGACAGGCTGAAATTGGAGTTATCTTTACCATATTTTATTTGTTTTTAACTGAAAAAGTATTAAATGTGACTTTTTGTAATTTTCTTGTGGTTTTGAAAATGTTGAACACAATTCAGTATAAAATTTTGATTTTATAAATTGTTTCTACCGATTTCTGCCTAAGAATATTTATTAAAGCTCCAAACATCGTTTTTCATCATCTTAAAAGACCCTAATACACTTTTTCACCCCAATATTGGCAATTGACACTATCGGCCTTTATTTTGAATAATTGGTTTTTTTTTTGTTTAAGTTTACAGCGAACAACAATCGATTTACGTACATTTTTAGCATGGTTATATTCTGGTGAACCATGTAAAAATGCTAAAATATGCATATATTTCCATAGAGCGAGTAAAAAGTAGCGTTACAACGAGCAAAATATCACTAACAAACAATTCCTCTCCTGCCGTTAGATATAACGGTATTTGTAAATTCAATCAGGTTGGTTCTAATCAAATGAACCGGAGTGTATATGGAGAGAGTATCCATTCAAAGACTCATTGACGGAAGTCAGGGCAGGTAGAACTATAGTGGGCTCATATATATGTATGCATGTGAACAAAATACTGAAATAGACAATCATGAACGGATGAGTGAGTGCATTATATAAACACTGAAACGCACACACATACTAGCATATGTATGTTAGTGTGATATAAAGCCTTTCCCCAGGCCACATAAAATGCCACATACTAAGGTTATTACAGGGGGGAGGGAGAGACAAGATGAAATTATGCATACTACATTCACCGTACAGAGCAGTAGTGAGTGGTACAGCATCATGCAAAATATTCGAATATACTTTACGGATGGATCCTTAATGCCATATGCAAACAAACAAACAAATACACCCAGCACAGCTAGAACTATCTAATATGCCCAGAGATGCACATCAACCCAGCAAACCAAATGCACGACTCGTCCGTTCAAAGTGTGACGTTTTTCTACTTCGTAGGGAAAACTGGGACTAAAGAACGGAGTTTAGTTTGACCGGGTCGAACTTTTTTACCCTCCACCACGAGTTGTATTGAAGAACTAAGCTCTTCCTCCTCTTAGCTTATTCCTAGGGGAAATGGAATCTGCTACCTGAAGAATACCACTTTCTTTTGAACAAAGTTTAATACCAATGAGACATCAATGTTACTGTCATTCCATTTGTACAACCACGTGTACAACCTCCAAACTACGTAAGATCTGGAGTTACCTTCATATTGAGAATATATCAAAGGATGAACCTATGTTGATCATTTTCTTCGTGGAGGTTTTCTACCCATTGAGAATCTGAAATACAAAATAACAGTCGCTACAGTAATATCGAGCGTTACAGTTGTACCTTCCAATATGAGAAACCACCATTCTGAGAACCCACCTCTTCTATGGGGGCTATATGAAAACGTGGATATATATCAACAATTCCCGTCGGGAACGTTTTCTGTGAGTGGCCCTGTACTGACAAATTTCTAGGGGAAATTTTGGAAGCCCCAATGAAGACTAAATACCAAATCTCATTTATTTCCGTTTGATAATGACGCTGAAACTACAAAATAGGGTGGCTATATGAAAACGTGGACCGATACCAAAAAATTTCTGGTGAAAAGTTTTATTTCCCCAACGAAAACTTAATACCAAATTTCAGCCATTTCTGTGCGATATTGAGACCATAACATTTAAAATGCCGAAAATCTTGAATTACCCTTCTATGGGGCAATATGAAAATGCCAATACCGAACATCGTAGGAGTAATAGAAACTTTTGTTCCAAATTATAGAACTCTATCATACCCATTGCTATCTGTATCTTGATTTCAAGAAAAAGACCGCCAAACGGATATGATATACTTTATGGGGTCTTCGAAGAATATTTCGATGTGTAACAAACGGAATGACAAATATAAGTATATAAGCTACAGAAGAGAATAGAACTTCGTAAAAGTTCGGAGCGAAATCGGCCCACTCTAAATAGTTTTCGGCTGGAAGTCGGATCGAAATCTAAAATTTGTTTTAACTTTCGAATCAAAGTCGGACCGAAATCTGACAGTTTGGTTTGCTGGAGGCTTGCCAAATCGTATGTATGTTTGTATATTTATATATATAAGTATGTATCAACAATATGAAATGGGTTTAAGATGTTAAGTCTGTTAGAATATGCCGCCTGTGTATACGCTACTGCTGCATTTTATTAGTGTTTGTATGTTTTGAGGATTTTCATGAATTTGTTGTTTCTTAGTTTTCTGTTTGCGTTTTAGCTTACGCATTTTTTTATTTGGTTTAATATTGGTTCATCACTATCACCATTATCATCATCGCCGCACTCACACAGACACACCAACACCTTTGTTGCTTCAAAGGGTTTCTACAGCAACATCACAATGATGACTATGTTCAGATAGAAAAACAAACAAAAAAATTAGCATTTTTGTTATACACTCTCGGGAAGACAACATTGCAGAAAAAGGTGATGAAGAAAGTAAAACTTTTTTAATGGAAACAAAGGGAAAAAACATTCAATTATCAAACTGAAACAAATGACATTTCTTGAGGCAATTACTCATGTCCTTTTGCATTTGTACTGGTATTGTGTATTTGTGTGTGTGACACAAAACCCTTTGTAATGTTAATGGAGCAACAAGAACTTGAAAAAAAAAAACACTCTACCCAAAGACTCTTCAAATGAAGTTCATGTAAAGAAGAAATGCATCCAGGAAAATTGAAAAATCTTTTTGCAAGAATCAAATTTTTTAGATTGAATTGTTTCATTGGAAGGAAACAATAATTCAAAGAAATGTGGTTTATGTTTTCCATCGTTTTACTCAAATGATTTGCAAATCTTAATGGTACACAATTCCAGTTAAAAATTTTAATTCAAGCAATAACACACTGAGAACTGTAAAAATGTATGTTTCCCAAAATTGGGGTTTATTTTATTGTTAAAATGCGAATACCATAAAAAAAACAAGAACAGAAAACAATGCGAAAATCGGATTTTCTAACTGGAATAAATTGACCCGTGGCACAAAAATACGCCTTCATTTAAGGAAAATATAGAATAATGATACAAAATTAAAAAAAATTGCACATAAAAAGGGGTAAATACTATTTCGAATTAAATACATAGGGTATACAGTGAGTTAGATTTTCTTTTTAAACATATTTTTTTTTAGTTATTTAAATTTTCTTTCAGAACTCGCTATAATTAATTTTAATTTTTCTTTATAAAATACTAACAATAGGTGAAAATTCACAAATTTTCTCATACAAATTTAAAAATTAACCGATCGCCATACAATTTCATTTTTAGGGGTCTTCGATCAAACAAATCCTCGATAGAAATATTCTTTGAAAACAAAATATTTTTAAAAATTCACGTTTTGTGGAGAGGGTTTAAAAAAAATATTCTTTAAAAATATTTAAAAAAAAAATATTTTTTTTAAATTCACGTTTTGTGGCGAAAGAAAAACCACGTATTGTGGCCAGTAGGTCCTTAATAAAAATATTCTTTAAAAATCTACGATTTGTGGCCATCCATATTTTGTGGCCTGTAGGCCCTTAAAAAAAATTATCCTAAAAAATTCCGGTTTTTTAAATATCTCGATTTTGTGGCCTGTGTGTCTTTGAAAAACTATTCTTTAAAAAGTCATGTTTTGTGGTCTGTGGGTCTTTGAAAAAATATTCTCTAAAAATCCAAGTTTTGTGGCCGGTGGGTCTTTGAGTTCTTAAAAATATTATTGAAAAAATATTCTTTCAAAATCTACGATTTGCGGCCATCCATGTTTTGTGTCGTTTAGGTCCTTGAAAAAAATATTCTTTAAAACTCCACATTTTGTGGCCTTGAAAAAATATTCTTTAAAAATCCACGTTTTGTGGCCTGTGTATCCTTGAAAAAATATTCTTTAACATCCAGGTATTATGGCCAGTAGGTTCTTGAAAAAATAATCCTAAAAAATTCCGGTTTGTGGCCCGTGGGTCCTTGAAAAAATATTCTCTAAAAATCCAAGTTTCGTGGCCGGTGGATCTTTGAAAAATATTCTTTAAAAATCGACGATTTGTGGCCGGTGAGTTCTTGAAAAAAATATTATTTAAACATCCACGTATTGTGGACTGTATGTCTTTAAAATCTGGGTTTGATGGTAAATCTTTAAACAATATTCTATAAATATACACTATATGTGGTCTTTGAGTCCTTGAAAAATATTGTTTGAAAAATATTGTTTTGTGGACTGTGGGTCCTTAAAAATTATTCCTTAGATAACGATATTTGATGACCTCAGAGTCCTTGAAAAAATACTCTATAAACATTTATGTTTGGTGATCTCTGAGTCCTTGAAAAATATTTTTTAAAATCCCACGTTTGGTGATCTGGGAGTTTTGGCTTTTTTGGACAGTCAAATATATACGTACATAAAAATGTATATTATGGAAAATTTAATATATCCTCCCTACATACCATGTTGGATTTTATAAAAACTATTTAAAATTTGCAGCAAAACATTCTAATGAAATATGTTTTAGCACCGCCATTAATTTGTTGTTGCTGTTGTTTTGTTTTAGTTTGTTGTGACTACAACCAAGCCGTTCGCAACAGTTATAACAAAAAACCTTCAACATTTTGTAGCAAATGTGCATCTCATTTATTTAATGAAGTGTTTCATCATAAATAATGCAATTTTTTAAATTATTATTGTTGTTGCTGTTGCAATTGTTAGTGAGTGTTGTTCGTCCATAGTGGTTAAAGTTGATGTTTCATTTGGTTTTTCGCTTTGTTGTTTTCCAACGCGGTATTTTTTTATTCCTTTCCAAGTATTTTTACAAAATATTACCAAACCATTGAAAAATGTACATACATGTACATGAATATACAGTATGAACCTTGTACATATGTACATATATTTGTATAAATTTATGCATGAAACATCACAAATTTATAGATTGAATTGTGTTTATGAATTTATGCAGCAAACTTCAGTGCAAAAAAAAGTCATCTCTATACATTCACTCACAGGAGTCAAAGCAATTGTATGGAATCCTTTGGAAACTGACAATAAAACATATTTAATTTGCCACCACAACCACTAGACTATGTGATCAGATCATCACTTTGGAATTGCTATCACAGACACTCACATAAAATACAAGTGATATTGATGATTTTATATATCTTTTGCTTGCAAATGATTCTCGTTTTCTAGGTTAAGTATTTATCAGAAAATGTACATAGCATTAAGTGTGATATTTATGGATTGATATACTATTTACATTTGTGTGTGTGCATGAATCTGTATCGAGCATGTGAGAAAAATATACAAAAACTGAATGTTAAACGAATGTTTAATAGATTTATGTCGAAGAAAACCTATTGTTTTTGTGGAGAAAAAGGATATTTTTAGAGATAAATTTTGTATCAATTTAACTTTGGTAATGATTATAAAGTTATTTGATGTAAGCCAAATATGTCAATTGCAATGATATGGGCGCTAAATTTGTCAAAGTACACAATTGATTTAAATTTTTCAAAAAGATAACACCAAAAGAAAAAAGTGGTATAAAGGTAGAATCTCGAAAAAATGTTGAAAAAGTTGATGCAGTTGGTTCGAAATTGTTCTGAGAATAATAAAGCTTAAAAATTGCTTTATACTTAACGGCATTTTTTCTCATTAGAGATTGCACCACATTTTCATTATACATATTTTTGAATATATTTTTACCTTGACATTATTAAATTTGGTACTAAATTTCCCATAAAAACCAAAAAATTTAATATCAAAATGACAGTGAAAATTTGCCATCATCATCATAATAATAATATTTCAAATAGTTACATAGTTATGGTTCGAATATGGACCACCAGTATACAGTTTACATTGAATATGGTTATGACAGAAACACACATACACAATAATAACACAACTACTCTATAAAATATCAAAGATTTTTAAGTGCAAAAGAGAATTAATGGTGTCACAAAATAGGTCAACGGAAATTTCAACTATAAACAAATGTTATGCATTTTTATACTTGAAATAAATACAACATACTTATTTCTTTGGAAAGAAGAAAGATACTTGAGAGCTTAACCACAAACAAATAAGTTAGCTATTTTATTATGATTTTTTTTTATTATTTCTAGTTTGAAATGCAAAGAATAATTGTGGGAAGTGGAGAGGACAGGGAAGAGGGAAACAAACAAATGGCGTTAGTAATCAAGCATTGTGATTCATTGGCATTTATTTATTTATTTTCCTTATTTTTGTCTTGTTGGCCAATAAAGCAAGCATTCCATGCCAACAACAACAGCAACAACAACAGTGTTTATGAATCATTGTGCCAAGTTTAATCAAAAGCCATAACACCTCACAATTCAAGCTTACACCTACTTTTTGTTGCCTTGTTTTGGCTTGATTCTACATTCCACTTTTGTTGGTTCGTTCGTTTGCTAGATCACCACCATCATGATTTTGATTGATGCTCCTCAAATCCAGTACAAAATCACAAAATAAATTTAAATTTTGCAATTTACTAAATGTCAACACCACGAAATAAATGTTGATGTTGTTGTATTCCTAAGAACTGTTGTTGTTTACGTTGATGGGTTGGGAAGAAACTAGGCAAAAATGGCATCAAACTAATGTGGGTCAAAGCGAAATTAAATTTTTGTTACCAAAGTTTTGGTGTGTTAGAAGAAATTTACAAAAAAAAAAAAAAAAATGACAATAAAAAGAATACTGGAGAATACAAAAAATTACAGGGAAGGGTGGGGCGATTTGTATCGAAGGAAAAACACCTTATTGGGCTCTTCGCGCTTCTGATTCCTGGGATAGTACTGAGCAAAAAAGTCCACTAGACCATATGTCTACGAAGAAAATCGAGCCTCCACACTTTTATTTAAAGTTTTTTATCCATAAGGCCAAAACTTCCTGAAGGAACGCCTATTTTGTGATGTTCTAGAGAGTTCTTAATTATTGTCTTGGCTACAAATGTTGTTAGAAGAAATTTACAAGAAATGACAATAAAAAAGAAAACTGAAGTATCTAAAAAATTACGGGGTAGGGCGGGGCGATTTGTATGGAAGGAAAAACACCTTATTGGGCTCTTCGCATTTCTGATTCCTGGGATTGTACTGAGCAAAAAAGTCCACTATACCATATGTCTACGAACAAAATCGAGCCTCCACACTTTTACTTGAAGTTTTTTATCCATAAGGCCAAAACTGCCTGAAGTAGCGTTTCAATGATTTTGAGATGTACTAGAGAGTTCTTAATTATTGTCTTGGCTACATTTTTTGTCTGTGTGTTGGATTGAAAATCTCAATGGTTTAGCTGTTATATGCCAAAATGGGGAGGCTCGATTTTCACCGTTGACATATGGTGTTCAAATCACCCTAGTACAGTGGGCATGTCATAAGTCCCCTTCCCAACACATACAAAATCGTATCTGTGGTGTTTTAGTCGTTGGCTTTCAGCAACTTATGAAGATTAGTCAATCCTATAGATTCAATGCTATGCCTGCATCTGGTATTCACTCAAGATGGGATTAACTGGTTTGCGGTTCACAGTTACGATAGGAAAGAATCTCTCCGAACAGGCAATGAAATTACATCCGTGTTTTTTTATTATTATTTCGCCAAAATTTCAGAGTAAGTCATTGCAATTTTTTATAAATGAAAACATTATCTAAAGAGTGTCACTCCACTCGATAAGAAAATTGTAATTGTAATACATAACCCAGAATTTGCCATTAACAAAAATCACATAAAATTCTATTGTAAATATTTATAGAAAAAATAATATTTATGTTTATAATTAATTAACACTCAATTAGTGCAATGACACATAGACACAAACAAATACCAACAGTAAGCAAGTTGTTTGTAGCTATAATTACTATAAAATACTAACATGCATAGGAAGGAGCTGCAATGGAATGATATGAAATGTGACAAGCAATAAAGGTTAAAATATTTATTTTTCAGATCAAAGTTTATAAAAATACATCAAATATTTATTCTATAAATCCATAAATCATGAAAAATTAAGTAGAAATTAATATATTATACAACAAAAAACTGAACAAAAGGATATAAAATTTTGATGGCGGTAGTGGAAATTTTTCAAAATTTAAATAAATAATTCCTTTTTATAATTATTTAAACAATTAGACATTGATAGGATTGGAAATGTCTGATGGCGATGATGACGACTTAGTTTTGTACGTGTGTGAATATTTCAATAAAATGTCAGCTGTCATTATTTAAGCTTAAAAAAGAAAACAATAGAAGGATTTCCTTTAAATTCATTAAAAACCCATTTAAATGCAATACATTAAATTTATATTGCATTATGATGCCAGTGATTTGCCAATAACAACAACAACAAAACGCACACAAATTACGTATGACAGAAAAATAATAACCACTGTCAACTTTAAAACAATAAATAAATAATTTTTCCATCAAGATTTTTAGAATATTTCCTGTTGAATGTGTTTTTGTCGTGTTTTTGTATTGAATGCACAACAACACAACATATTTCATAAATAAACATTTAATTAATATCTGCAATAAATATAATTAATAATTTACGCACACTCTGAAACTTGTATAAAAACATATTTTTCCTTGCATAATAGTTGTAGCTAAGAGGTGTGTGTATGTGTTTGTTGTTGTTACTGTCTATTTTGTTAATTTGTTTATTTATTTTTTCTGCAATAATTTCATAATTAATTGATGGCATTTATTTTATTGGACGAGGCAAAAGTTAAATACACACACAAACATACTGGAATATATGTGGATTTAATTAAATGAAATATTTTCAAGCGCTAAATAGGGTAGGTAATTTTCATAGAAACTGGAAAAAAATTGCATTTTCAAATAAATACGAAGGCAATTGGCATACATGACAAGGTCTATACGAAACCGACCAATAAATTAGCCTAAAAGTATGTTTAACAATTCAACATACCATGAGAATGCTGCAAACACTAATGTTACCTTTGAAGTAAAGATGGCTTTGCAGTATATAATAATGTTAAACAGAGACTATCTTTTTTAGTAATTAAAATGTCTATTCTCAATGTCATACTTTTCAAAACCGCCAAACTTTCGCTGGCATTGGAGCAAAATATAATTGTGAAAGCGTTTATTTTATTTCTTAAATTCTAACAAACTGTACAAACCGACAATTGTAAGCATTAAAAGCTGCCTTCCTAGAGGAGGAGTCGTAATGAAAATTATCATACTTGATTTATGCTCCAGTACTCAAACAAATTAGCATTGTTTGTACAATGTTTTGTGATTGAATAAATTATTAATATGTGAGAGTACTTTATTCTGTGGTGATAGCAAAGGAAAAAGACATGAAGAAGGAAGTGGAATAGAATGGGTATGGATGCCGCATAATAAATGATTTAGACAACCACGAAGTTAAATTATGGTGGCTTGATGTTGTTTATCTTGAACATGCCTTTTCCATCATACAGCCGCCTTGCCAGTATATATCTCCCGCTCGTTTTCATTTGGCGATTCTGATATCTCTTCGCAGTAAAAACACAAAATTAGCTAAACTAATTAAGTTCAACATTTGTTTATGTTTTGTCAATTCATATTTAACTTTGTGTGTGTTTTGTTTTATTTTTGTGCTTTTGTTTAATTTAATATATTTTGGCTTAATTATTTTCGAAAAAAATCATGATTTTCACTGAACATAGACAAAGTTTTTGTTGTGTGGCCATATTTGAAAAGAGTTTAAATTTTTTTTATAAAGCCACCGTTTGGAAGAAAGTTTAAAAAATAAAAACATTAATTTGGAATTAAAATAAAATAAAATTTAATTTCAATAAAAATGGAGGAGTTGTATGTTAATTTATTTTAAATTAAAAATAAACATAGGGTTTAGTGGTGTAGGGTACAAAAATGTCCACCTATCTGATTTGACGTATCAAATAGCCCGATATATATTATTTTTAGTTTCCGCCTAAAAGTATGCTCATCATTTCAACTGTTTCAAATAATGCACCAAATCGTATTATTAAAATATAGATGGCGTTGCAGCATATATCATAATATTAAGGATGTTCTTGTCGCGAGGCTACGTGAGTGAAACTATCTTATAGCTTATAGGTTTTATAACTAATACTTAGTAATCTTAGTATGTACTGAACTAAATTATTCCCTACATGTATCAAGGAGTTGGATTCACTTTACCAAAAAAGATTTTTACAAAAAAATCCCTGTTTGTCATTCCTATACTCCATTTTATGGGTACCTTACAGGTTTCAACCTCGTTCAGATTTCCTCAATTTCTCTTCGATTTTTTTTTGTGTTCTTGTCCATTTTCCTTTTCAAACCTTTGCGGGGACTTTATTAACCGTTGACATTGAACGCATTTCCCGATAAAAAAAAAACGGAAAAATACAACCCAAAGCGAAAAACGAAAAAAGGACATCCAATCAGTTTAAAGATATCGATGGAGAAAAAAGATGAGACTTTTTTTGGCGACTGACACCAACATTGTCATTGGTATTCATTTGACATGTCCGACAGGAGTCACAGGACTGTAGAAAAATTCCAATAGCAAAATGAAAAAAAAAAAAAAACACCAAAGACATGAAGTGGCCGTTAACATCTAACAAGGTAAGCTTGTTTTTGGTAAATGAAATTTTCAGGTTTTTCCTGTTGGAATTAATGCCAAAGAAACATTGTTAAATGGTATCAGATGCTTTAAATGTCATTAGCAAAGCGAAAATATTCATTAATAATGCCAAGACATTGACGAAAATGATATCGAATTAATTGAAATGTTATTTGTAATTGCATGGATTTTCATTGGGCAATCATCAATGAAACGTGGAAACAAATCATTGGAATTACAGCAAATTATTTTTTTATTTCACAACTGTTTGTATAGGAATAATATTGTCAATCACTCATTAAACTTATGTTTCTAAATAATGGATTCTAACTCAACAAATATTTCCCCTTATTTTACCCTCTATCTTCTGTCATCTTTACCCTTTATCTCCATTACTTCGTTGCTCTAGATGGGATATATAAAAAGGAAGGAAACTTTTGTATTTTTTTGAGGGGAATCCCGGCTCAGATAAAATAATGCATATTCCTTACCCGTGGTCTAAAAGTAACTGGAGTTTTGTTTCCACACATATAGTTGATAGAACTAATGAGGAAGACTTGTGGCGAAATCTAAGGGGTCGATTATGGATTGCAACTCAACTGCAGTTGCGTTGCCAAATGGAGAAATTATACAATTAAAATTAGTGAAACGACAGAAATTTTTATCAAATTAATTCATCATCAGTGTTTTGAACCTTTAGCTATTAATTTAATTGTAAAAATGTATGAAATTTCAAAGCCGAAACGGAATTTTCTATTATGAAATTAGTTGTCGGCAACGCAACTGGAGTTGGGTTGCTGTTTATAATCGACACCTAAAACTGTGGCTTTTCGGAAAGTAAAAAATTTCAACTTGTCCAACATTAAAAAAAAAAATGCTGATTAAAACATCAAAAATTAACACAAACATCTGTACAAAGGAATGCAAGTTGAACCTATAAAAATACGAATTAAAACGTTTTCAGTTACTTCCTCCTTTCTATAAACTTTCATCAAGTTTTCCTATATGTTCTTCCTTTTTAATTTTTTTATCAATCAGAACATGCCTTAAAGATTATTCTCTTCCTAATTTATTATTGAAACTAAGAGAAACTTTGTTTTATTTTAGAATTAAACTTTAAGAGTTACGTGTTTTACTAATTTTCTTTTATATCAAACATTCATGAAAAAATTGTTACATTATTTATTTCTTTTTAAATAAAATATCTAAAGCCTTTTTACTGATGATACCATCATTGTTAGCCATGCTTCTTTGCCTTAAAAGTTAATGCTATTTCTCATCAATCTATTATCAAAGTTTTGCTATCACTTTCAACAAATGTTTGACATTAAATTGAAATCAGATTTATTGAAAACTTTTTCATTCTTTATTTGAAATATCTTGTCTTGAAAACATTTAATACTGATAACAATCGAACTTCCACTAATAAGCTTAGCAACAGGCACAAAGATTCTACAAAACTCACAACAAACAGACAGACAGAAAATCATGGTGTAAGGAAAATAAATTCTTTTCCTCTTTTTATTTTGTTTTGTTTTGAAAAGATTAACACGAATGTGAAACAAACATTCATTTAATGAATTTTTAACTAACAATCGAATTTTCCATTAACTTTCTTTCTTTCTTGTTCAATTCCAAAATGCCACCCATCTTAGCAAAACCTATAAATTCTTGTCAAATAGCAATAGCAAAGTTTGTCATTCATTGTTGATACGCATTTTTTTAAGCTTCACGCCATTTCCCCCTGCAAAGCTTTTACCATACAAAAGCAAAACATATCAAATTTACTTTCTTACCGGACATAACTGTTAAATATCCTTAATAGAAAATAAAAGAGAATTAAACAAAACAGCGTTAAGTGGAACGAACCCCCAACCAAGCAACCATGTTTCACTAATGGCAATTTTGTATCTCATCCTTGTTTAGAGTTTTTTATTTTATTTGTTTATAAAAAAACCTGTATATCTACACACACAAAAGCACATGTTGATTGACAGGTTCATACATTTTTTGGTCTAGTGGACAATTTATGGTTCTACAGTAGCTTTCACTTTGTAAAAGGAGGTCTGACAGTTGATCGCCCAAACGACCAGTCCCTAATGTATTGATAGGGACATAGTCCGAAACATGACGCTTACCAATTTTTACAGACATCACCTGTCTGTAAAGAGCAACCGTAGTAGTAAAAGACCCAAAATATAATGTTTCTATTTTAATTTAAGTTTTTTTCGAGATATTCCAGGAAGACCCTAGACAAAGCAAACACGAATTCATGTACATAACGGACGGATGATGGTCGTTTTTAAGGCCTGAATTTCTAACAAAAAAATAGGAACAATAACAAAAGAAAATGGAGTAAAAAAGCTTCATAAATTTAACAAGTAAGAAAAGCGTTAAGTTCGGTCGGGCCGAACTTTTTATACCCTCCACCACAAATTTCAGCCATTTCGGTGGATTAATCTGGCCACAACCTTCAAAATACCGAAATTCGGAAGGTACCGTTCTATGGGGGCTATATGATGGCGTGGACCTATACCTACAAATTTCTGGGGGAAAGTTTTATACGCCTAAAGAAGACTAAATACCAAATTTCAGCCATCTCGGTGTGATAATGACGCTAAAACCTTCAAAATATCGAAAATCGGGAGATATCGTATTATGGGGGCTATATCAACACGTGGACCTATATAAACATTTTATGGTAGAAATGTTTCTTAGCCTCTGGAAACACAAAATACAAAGTTACAACCGATTCTTTGGTCAAATGGGTCTAATACATTCAAAATCTATTAAAATGACGCGTACTTTATAAAGGTTTTATATGGGGGCTATACCAAAACGTGGACCTATATAACGCAACTTTGGTAGGAATGTTTTCTGGCCTCTGGAGACACAAAATACCAAATTACAACCAATTCTGTTGTCAAATGAGTCTAATACATTCAAAATATATTAAAATGACGCGTACTTTATATGGGGCCTTATATGGGGGCTATACCAAAACGTGGACCTATACAACCCAACTTTGGTAGGAATATTTTTTGGCCTCTGGAGACACAAAGTACCAAATTACAACCAATTCGGTGGTAAAATGGGCCAAATATCTTAAAAATTCCTTAAAACTACGACGCGTCACGCGTCATTTTGTATGGGGGCTATACGAAAGCGTGGACCTACATAGCCCGCTTTCAATACCAAAAGTCCTACGTAAATATAACATATTTTCCCAAAATTTCATCAACCTACGTCAATCCGTTCGGACGCTAGAGTGATTTCCACAGACGGACAGACGGACAGACGGACAGACGGACAGACGGACGGACATGGCTATATCGATGTAGAATTGCACGCTGATCAAGAATATATATACTTTGTGGGGTCTACAATGATTATTTCGAGTAGTTACAAACGTAGTGACAAACTTAATATACCCCCATCCTATGGTGGAGGGTATAAAAATGTTATTAACGTTAAATACTAAATTCTTTATAAAACCCCTAAAAGTCGACTATAATAAATTTTAAATGTTATTAACATTAAGACACAAGTCGCTCGCTCGTTCGCCAGCCCACAACTTTAAGTGTTTCTTAAAGTTAAGCTCTATACCACCGCACTCATTCAACACCACCATCACCTACAAACCAGAAAGAGGAAGTTCTTACTTTTGCAATCGGCAAAATTATTATTGCCACATTTCTTCCTCTCGTTGAAAATGTTATTTCTTCAACTTTTGGCTTTTTGTTGGGTGCATTATTTCAAAATTTATTGTCTATCGCATTATGTGAAAAGATTTCAGTTTTCATTATATTCGTTTTTAGTAAAGAAACTTTAAATGTGGTTCAGGTAGCAGCGCAACCAGATGCCCTAAATTTACAACCATACAAATGTATGTATATGAAAGGAAACTAAATGATGAGTGACTGATGACCACAATCAGGTGAAATATCTGAAAATTTTGCAAAAATGCAATATTGCTACAAAGGTGTAAAAAAGCAGTCTTTACAAAAATACGCATTAGAATAATAATAACAAAAATCGTTAATTTTGAATATGTGTTCTTTAACACCATATATATTTCAAATTTAATATTACATATTTATGTGAAACGATTTCTTCGAGAAAAACAAATAAATGAACATATTTTTAGGAGGAATAATTCCAATCAAGTCTGTGGGATTTTATTAGACAAACTAAATGTATCTTTATAAGCTGCAAATAAATAAATACTCTGATGTTGCTCCGGAAATTACTGGAATTATTTAGAAAATAATAAACTTGCTAATTAAACAAATGTTGCCATATTTTGAAGCATAATTAGCATAGAATATGTGTTGAATATATCCTTATGGATTTTTGGATCGAAGTAAAATTGACTAAGATATAAGCGTTGAATGTTTAAACAAGTTTTTCTCAAATCTGAAATCTGAGATTAACGAATACCACGAAAACTAATGAACCTATTTTTCTAAAATTTTGTGGTCTTCTTTTGGGCTTAAAAATTAATTCATTGATTGATAATTTTTTCGTTCAAATCGAACTTTAAAAATCGAAAAGTTAATTTGACTTTCCACTATTTCATTAAAAGTAATATTTTTTGAATCATTCGATCAACAAGTTGCTCTTAGTTAACATAATTCATATATCCACACAATATAATACTGAAAGTAAATCAAGAAGTGACCCTTCAGAAAAAATCTTTTAAACATTTTTTGAAAAATTTCTTTAAAAAAAATCCAAAATCCCTGTTTTGCCCCTTTAAAAGGGAAGATATATGTATGCATACAAAAAGGATATATGTTATGAGTGAATGACTGATCGTCAACGCCCAGAGGAATCAAGTGAAGTTTGGATCTTAAAATCACGATAGGATATTTGAGCTACAACGGTTCGTAATTTTCAAAAATATCCATAATAATCTGCTTCATATTATGTCGCCACCTATACTTTATATTTGAAATTGCTATTCGACGAGTTGTCTGATAAAGATAAATTTATTTGCATACTTTGAGGATGGATTTTTAAAAAATGTATAATTTTAGTTATTTAACCGTAGATCAAGATACTTTACTGTAAAAGATGAAACTGTATGATTCTTTCGGAATTCTATTGAACACATGATTCGTTTGTGATATGTCAATTTGTCACAGACGAATAAATTCGCATATTTTTAGGCGGTTATACGTTATGAGTGACTTAAATCGTCCAAACAAAGCGGCTGAAATTTGGATATTCAAATCACTACTGGTAGAAAATAGAGGAAAATTTGTGCCAAGACGGTAGGAGACAGATCATTCCATCCATGTAATAAAATTTGACGAGTCGTCTAAAAATATGCTTAGAGATTAGATTAGATAAATAGAGATTAGCATACTTTTAGGGGGAATATTTAACTAGTTTTGAGCAAATTTATCGAAAAGTTTTGGGTATCATTTCAAATTTATGGTCTACAGGCAATTTATACGAGTGATGCTATTTTATTTCAAGACCAGCCATTTATTTCAAAAATAATCTCTGTAGTGCGGCTCTGCAACTAGTAGAGTTGTACTTTCTTGTTCGTTTAGCTGATCGTCCCCTTTGTTCAGTATTTTTTAAGTGAACTGGTCAATCTTTTAATTCAGTAGTTCAATCATTCGTCAATAAGCTATGCCGGTAAGGGGTAGTTTACACTATATGTAAATGTCATATGACATGAAATTTTCTATCGTTAAATATTCACTAATATGTGGAATATTGGAGATTTTCCTTACGCCATTTATTCTGTGCGTCCACCTCAACAAAAATGTAATAAAATTACGTCTCCACATTGCCTCCGTGGGTAGATATGGAATGTTTTTATTTCGTGTCATATGACATTGATAGATAGTGTAATCTACCTCTAAGCTGTCGTTTTATCGATTTCTGTCACTGCTTCTTTCCATTGCAGTTTGTTCATGTGTATGTCAACACACGTATACATGATCACACCGAAAAGATAAACTGTTAAACTGCTGCAGAAGAAGAATTTCATTAATTTGCATAGCCAAAAATACTTATGGTTAAAATGCTTGCCAAAAATACTTACTAGTGTTTTGATTGTTTTACTTTAAAAATAAATGCAGATATTAAGATTGCGAAGAATAAAGTTTTGTGTGTGGGTTTTTATTCTTATTCCTTTTATCGACATTAAGAAGTTCCTACCCAAACCGTAAACAAAACTCTTAAGACTAACAGTTATCTCAGACGACGTCGAATAATGCATACGTCATCCAGTAGGCGGAAATTTTTAAGCGCCCATAACCTTTATTATTACCGAATATTTCCTAGAGTTATCCACCTAAATAATGTTACCACTACGTCGTAATTATAACTAAATTGCTGCTAACTTTTATTATGTTTTATTCATAATTCTTGATTTTAATTTTTATTGGTAACGGAAAAATAGTTATCGCTTTTGCATACTCTCGAATTTTGGAATCTCCGACAAAGTAACCTCAGGGTTGCTTCCATGAAATTCTGGCGCCATTTCGAGGAATTTACCTAAGAACAACTTGTCTGTAAGTGTTGTCCTGCCATGCTTGATATGCAGTTCGACATAGGAGATAGGATTGAGTCCAATTATCTAAAATAGATTTTATCAATACTCACTGATATAGGAGGAGTCACATTAATTCCATTACGGATGCTTGTGAAAAAAATAAAGTACAAAAAATAGGCAAAGGAGAGACTTGATTGCCAAATCGAAGCTGTACTGTAGAATGTCGCTGCATGTAACCCCCTATTAATTTATAACTTCTAGAACTATTTTTGGCGAGATATTTCACGTCTCCTAAATAGTCTTCCCAAATAATTTATTATTGGCATTTTAGAATGCAATGAACCTAACAAATTACTGATGATGAACAAAGAAACATAGAGTTCCATGTAATAGAACTGTGCAACAAATAGATTTTATCAATACTCACTGATATAGGAGGAGTCACGTTTATTCCATTTCGGATGCTTTTGAAAAAAATAAAGTACAAAAAGTGGAAAAAGAAGATACTTGATTGCCAAATCGAAGCTGTACTGTAGAATGTCGCTGTATGTAACTTCTAGAACTATTTTTGGCGAGATATTTCACGTCTGCTAAATAGTCTTCCGAAATAATTTATTATTGGCATTTTAGAATGCAGTGAACCTAACAAAATATTGATGATAAACAAAGAAACATAGTATTCCATGTTATAGAACTGTGCAACAAATATTACTTGGCTTAGAAATAAGGGCAGCGGGTATGAATAAGACACCCATTATTAGAAAAGCATTACCAATATAACAATCCCAATTTTCTAGGTGTACCTTTCTAAGTTGTTCCAGAAACGACATGTTTTTGATTACAATTTATCATTTGCGGGACTTTCACTAAAATATCGTTCCATCTCTTTTCTTTCTTTCTCGGTTAGGCGACGAAGATGAAAAAAATGAAATGAACCATAAAAATGAATCTGCCAGTTTTAATTTCAAGAACTTTGTGTGGGATGATCTTTGTTTTGGATGTGTTTCTCCTTTATTGGGGTTTCAGCTTATTCTACGTTTTTCTGTTTGTTTCTTTTGAAGAAGACAAAATTGGTTATATGCTTGAAATTGTAGCATTTATTTTGGCTATGATAACTTTTAATTTAAATTAAATGTCTGTCACAGACAAAAGAAAGAGAGAAAGAAGAATCCCAAAGAAAGTAAGTTTTAAAAATGGACACATACAAAGGCACACGGCAGCTGGCTTGCGAAAAAAATGTTGTGTGACTGTATATAACGTATAACATGATAATATAACAAAAGTCATAATTTATTACCAAACCAATTATTCCAATAGTCTGGGTGTCTTTTTGTTCTATTGGTTGTCGATTATACCTTGCCATATATGTTTATCTTAAGTGTTATTACAATAATCATCATCAAATGTAATGTATTTTGTTAGTTATTTAGTTTGTGGTTTGGTTGTAGTTACCAGTACCTCAAAAATCTATAAGTCATTTACTGGATGGTTATACTCAAAACTTCACACCCTCACCCAAATTGGGGCGCAAACTGTTGATTTATCTTTGATTGCTATTTAATTGATAGTTTTACACGTTCTTTTGTAAACGGTATTGTTTACTCGTCGACTTTTCTAGCAGCCCTTGTGGTATTCTAAACATTTTAGATTTGAAAACATTTAGTCGTGGTTATAGGGGTTGGCCTAAATGCTAAAGTGTTTTTGGGGTGAGATGGGCGAAATGTGTGGGAGGAGAGAGTTTATATAATTTCTTCTTCCCTTTTCTATTATTACATTTGCGGTTGATTGACTTTTCTTGGGCGATTAGGTTAGCCCAAGAATTTGAGCCCAGGGAGTGCTTAGAAACAAACATTAAGTAAGAGAGGGGGACGATGGTTTATCGATTAGCAATATTTGTGAGTGCAACAAAAACACTTGTCAGGACGATAATGTGTGTTAGTATTGAGTACAAATCAATTTTTTGTTATGTAGGATATTTTGACATTGTTTTCAATGGCAGCATGTCACGTTATGGTTGAATACCTTTTTTCACGCGCTCGTCCACACACACTCACCCAAACATTACATAAATAAGACCCTTCTCCAAATGTGTCAAACAAGAAATGCCATAAATTTAATCCCTAATATAAATGTACGAATGTAGTATTGATGGCAATTCAAGTGATTTTTGTGACGTTTTTACGCATTCTCCTCTCTGAATTGTATGTATGTAGCAACAAAAACGCAAACAATAAAACAATTTGTTATAATGTTTATGGCTTCTAATGATATTTAATTTGCCACATTTACTACAGATAATCGTAAATTAGTCCCATATGAGAAATAACGTGGCTAATGCTCCTTTGCGCTACTTACAGACATACATACAAAGCTGCGCTACCACCACCACATTGCCGCATCATCATAAAAATCCAACTTGCACAATTTAACGATTTGCAAAAACCATAGAAAAAAAGGATCTCGCAACAGTTTGCCAGGTTATGCGGGCTGAATGGATGATGATTCAAAGGTTCCTTGTACTTACTTGCCTTGATAATCAGTTGTTGTTTGTGTATATTTTGTATGGGGGGAGGGGTATAGACATCACTTACCTAAAAGTAAAGAAAGAGAGAGAAGAAATATAAGATATTAGTAGAGAATCAGGTGTAAAAACGAACAACTTTTCAAGTAGCACAATAAAATAGAAATGCCAGCAAATAAATGCAATGCTACACACAATCATAAAATAAGTTGAAAAGAAATGTTTTTTTTTTGTTTTCAATTAAAAGCTTCTTCTGAGATGAAGCTTAAGTTATGAGACCTGTGGGAGATTATTCTTTGGCAACTTCTTTTTGATTGCCTAGTTGTGGGGTTTTTTTGATGTTGTTGTTATGAAGTGTGCAACGGCCAAAGATATTTCAATTTAAGAATAATGCATGAAGATATTTAAAAAATATATTTAACATTCCAAAAATATATGTAAACACTGCTGCTCACTTGAATAGAACCACTTGTAATTTTTTTTCAAATCCCCATTGCATCAATTGAGCGGCGTGTATAAGTCTCATTTTTCCAACTTTTAAATGGAGTTTTAGGAATATTTTTGAAAGACTGTCACGGCTGTAAACATCAACTACTTCTTGCAGGTCACGTTTTTGGAATATCCGCCTTTTGAGTGCCATTAGTAGGGTGTCCAGCTTTGATTATTGGCCTCAAACGACTATTGATGCATTTTTAATGATTGAGTAGACCCGAAACAATGGACACACTATGCTAAGGTATACATACGTCAACACCCTGTCATCTTCAATATATATTTGGCAGGGATGTTGCCATCCCGACGCCACTTCGGGTTCGAGCCCAATGGAATACAAAATATACAAATAATGTCTTTCAAGTTATGAGTTTGGCTCTGAACACTAACAGGCCGTTACAACACTTTTTTCCTTGTGTCACTTCTTTCGGCGTGTTAGTTTTCAGAGCCAAACTCATAACTTTCAAAGACTACGCTAAGCGTTTGTCATGAAAGCCATACAATGACTGAAAAAAAATTCAGCACTGTAAAAAAACATACTGCATTTGAAAGAGTAAAAGTTAGATGATAGCGAAGCCGTCCCACTTCCGATATGTCTGAGGAGCCTTCTTTACCGACGGCGAAACATGTCATGTCACATAGTGTAGGGTGTGTGGGTTCGAGTCGTCGGCTTTCCTTTTTCAGATGCATTATTAATCATTCAGCTCGATTTCCAACGAGAAATTAATTAAAAATTAATACTAAAAATGATTTCCGATCTTTCAAATCGAAAATTTTTTATTTTTAAAAAACGTAAAATTTTATTAAATAATCAAACCCCATGAATAAACTATAAAAAATGTTGAAAAAAAAATTTTAAACAAATCTTATTTTCAAAAAAGTTAAGAAAAAATTAATACAATTTTTATTTTCAAAAAATGTAAAATTTTATTAAAAATTATCAATAAACTATAAAAATACAAAATATTGAAAGAAAATTGTTGTTAACAAATTAAAAATAAAACACAAAATTTTTATTTTCAAAAATTAAATTTTTAAAAATTTAAAAAATATAATAAAATTTTCACTTTCAAAAAATGTATACTTTTTTAAAAATCAAAAAAAAAAAAACGACTGCTCTGGTTTTCATAAAAAAACTCATTTATTTAAATGATAAAACCCCAATGAAAAAACAATAAAAATACAATATATTAAAAAAATGTTTTAAAAAAAATCTGATAAAATTTTCATTTTCAAAAAATGTATTTTTTTAAATTTTAATTAAAAAAGTAAACTATAAAAATAAAAATATTGAACAAAATAGTTTTTACAATTCTTAAAAAAAATAATAATAATATTTTTTTCCAAAAAATGTATTCCTTTTTAAAAAATTAAGTTTTAAAAATATTAATAAAATGCTTATTTAAAAAAAATTAAAATTATAATAAAATAAAAAAATTTAAAAAAATTGTTTTTTTTTAAATATGTAATAAAAATGTTATCAAAACTAATATTTTTTAAATTAAATTTTAAATAATAAAAAAAATATTTACTTTCTAAAAATGCACAATTTTAAAATGTTATTTAAAATTGTGCATACAAAATATTGAAAAAAATAGTTTTGAAATTTTTTAAAAGAAACATAATAAAGTCTTTATTTCTAAGAAATTAATTTTTTTTGAATTAAATTAAAAAAATAGAACATTTTTTAGTTTCAAAAAATGTAAAATTTTTAAAAAAAAAAAGCAAACCCCATGAATAAACTATAAAAAAATTTTGAAAAAATTGTTTTTAAACTAATTTTATTTTCAAAAAAAAAAAAACAAAAAATTAGAAAAAATGTATACAATTGTAAAATTTTATTAAAAATGACCAAACCTCAATAAACTATAAAAATACAACATATTGAAAGAAAATTGTTGTTAACAAATTAAAAATAAAATACAAAATTGTTATTTTCACAAATTAAATTATCATTTTTATCATTTTTATTTAAAAAAAAACTTAGGTCGACAAAGCTTAATTAACACACAATGTCTGTTAAAGTTTTCGAAAAATAACTATTTCTTTCTCCAGAAATTTGCAAACATTACGTATTTTTCCAAAATTTTCGTCGCCCACACCCTCTAATATTTTGACCTATTTTTTGTTTCATTAGTTACATTAAGTTTGCTATCGAATCTCATATCTAAATTGGCAATCGGTGACAAAAAAAATTGAGGTTTTGGCCAGGAAAATCTATTTCTGAACCATTCCGCGACTATATAAAGAAGTGCCCATATAGTTGAACCAATATTAATCGGCGTGCGCTCATTGATATGAGAAAAATCACCCCTGTCCCTTCGAGGATGTTGTGGGAACATATGTCTGTATGTCACCTGACATTGGTGTATTTCGTTTATTCTTGCATCTGGCAACCGATTCTTAAACAAATTAAAACAGCTGCAAAAACATTTTTTTAATTTTAAAATTATCTTCATTTAAATGGGATGGGTTTCAAATCAAATTCATTTCCCTAAAGGGCAAAAAAGAATGTTACATTTCCCACACAAACTTTTGATTCAAAATTAACAAAATTGCCATAAACATGATTCGAAACATTTAAAAATTAAACATTTGTCATGAAACACCCACCCATCGTGTAAAGACAAAAAGCGGAAAAACTACTAATGGCATTGTTCACTTTTTTCACAGTTGAGAAAATCCCTTAACCTGTTTCACCCAGCCACAATCCATGCGGACTTAACACATTAAACCAAAGAAGTTAACAGACAATTTGTAAAAAAATGTCAACAAAAAAAAAAAACAAACGAACATTAAGAACAATTCAGGACCATAGCCAAAATGAATCCAATTGCCACACAGACAGACAGACAAGGGGTTGTGTTGACAGTAGAACAGTGAAATGTATTAATTGCAACTAAAGGAAACCGGAACAGGAACCGGGGAAACACGGCCAACATTTACACATGCAAACAAACATGCACCACCGCTACAACCGAAAAAAGGCTTTCGTTCAATGGGGTGGAGAGGTTACTGTATGGAATTATGAACAGATTTTGTGAGCAAATAGTGATGGTTGGGGGAACTTCGCTGCCTGCACATATATTGCTTCATTTTTTACACAGAGGTAATTTGTAAAAAGCCATACAAAAAGCAAACAAAGTCACATTTTAACAATTTCACAAGTTTAAAGAAAATATATTTTAAAACATTCTAGTGGTGGATTTTATAGTCGAAATCAAAGTATGTACGGGTGTGCGTGCAAGTGTGATTTTTGTGCAAAACCACCCTTGAGGCGGATGGGTTTTTTAATAAAAAGAACAAATAACTGCTGCACACACTACTGATTTACGCCAGAAAAAAACTGATTACGATGAGAACAATGATGATTGAGTAAGGTAAAAAGTAGTACGGTTGTCAACATCATGACAGCTAGCTACTATGGCATCATGTGTAGGGATAAAATCCAAATTTAAAGCCACAAAGGGGTTAGCTTGATCTGAAACAAAAAAATTGGAAATGCACGTGCATTGATGTCCTTAGCAATATTTTCTTCTTCTTTTTGTTGGGTGGTTGCACAGGATTATCCCCCTCTCTTTAAGCCTTTCAATATCAACACAGGGGCAGGTAAACCGTAAAGTTGCGTGCATTTGGAAAAAAGGCGTAAAAGGGGATTCGAAGAATTGCAATGCAAACAATACAATATTGGGTATTTGAGTGTCGCTGTGTGTGTGCGGTATTTAACATTTTAAGCTTAATTTTCATGCTTTGTCTATTTTGCTAATGGCATCGTCATCATCATCAAGGCATACCATGTATTTTCTTCCAGCCAAATCCTTAAGGGATCATTTTTTAAAGTCACTTAATTTTAGAACCCAAAACGAAATTGAACAACCATGAAATGGCCCATAAAACGATTTGATAAATCTTTTTCAGCTGCAACTGGAAGTCATTGTTAAAATTGTGTGTGGGAACAGTGGAAAGGAAAAAAACAGCACATTGGAATTTTTTAATATGACACGGAAATATAAAAAAAAAATTTTAGGGTTGCAGTATAGAAAAGAAAATTTAAAAATGTAGAAAAACGTTTATGTCCATTTTCTCTAAGACGATACGAAACCAAAATAGCATACATCTGTTTTTCTTTTTCTGTTTTTGAAAATTCTTTGATTAAATTTTGTTTTCAATCAAACAAAAGTGACCACAATAACAGCAATGTGGCAGTAATTCAAATGAATTTGGTTTCAAAACATCTCATAGAAATCTTATTTTCAAAATCCATATTCTTTTATATACATATAAGGAAATCATAACTAAATTATTTTACAAATCTTCGAATTATGGAGGAAGCTCATGATAATAATCTTATTATTCACACTAATAATCACTATAGTTTTTTTAAAAACATGATAAAAAAGTGCAAAATAACAAACATGTAAATTCAAATGAATTTCGATTTTCAACACAATAGCATTTCTCAACTTTATTCTAAAAAATTATAGCTTGTAAAAACGTGAAATATTTAACATTTTCCACGAATATTACAATTTTGTTTTCGGCTACTTCAAAAAAGCAAAATAATTAGTAATGTGACATTTTCTTTCGTTTAAAAGTAAATCATAAAAAAGGAAGACTGCTATACCAGTTTGGGATTAATAAAAAAGTTATCAAACGGATCGTATAGACCAACAAAATAAAAAAGAGTTTAATTTTCAAAATGTTTCTACGAATGAATCACTGTCCTCAGGAGAGACAATCTGTTATTCCAGGAAATTGAGAAAAAAAAATCAAATTTAAAAAATGCAAAATGACATTGTTTTTGAATTTATTTAATTTGATTTCATTTAAAATCAAAAATAAAACAAATTTTAGACTATAAAATAAACAACAGGCTAAATAAACAAACAAAAAATTGCAACTATTTGACAGTAGGACTCTGAGGTATGTTATGTGGAAGAATATTTGTAAATTAACAGACACTGAGGACAGGAAAGCATAGAAACACAAACGGACAGATTCACACACACAAAATCCAAAAACAAAAAGAAAAAACCTGACAGGATGCGGACAAAATAAAACCAAAACAAAAAATCCAAAAATGCTTTTTGCAAATCTAGAAATCTCAAATGCCCATAGATGCTTCCATACATATGTGTGAATGTTAGTAATGTCTAACATCCCAGCAAACCAAATGTCTGATGTCCGACACGTCTGAACAATTTCGGAAGCAAAGTCGTTCAGAATTCGTTCAGATTTCTAAACGATTTTTCGGAGAGGAAATAGTTGAGATTTTGTACCGATTTCGGAACGAATGTCGGAAAGAAATTTCCTTTCCGAATTTCCCAAGGATATTCTTTAGATTTCGTTACGGAATCAGCCCGAAATCGATCCGATGTCGCTCCGACATTTCGTTCCGAAATTATGTCAACCACTTCATACAACTTTCGTTAAGATATCGTTACGATTTCGGATCAGATATGGAACGTATCGTTCGAATTTTGTTCCGATTTCGTTACGATGTCGGTACGATTGGTTTGCTGTGATATTTATTCTAGTAAATATACACACACATATCCAAATTAAAACACAAATGCATTCAATTAAATTGAGGATGTTGCTGCTTCATTCATCTAATATCATTGTATGTAGTATGCGTATGTGTGTGTGCTGTGCTCAATCTACACCACAAAATGACAACTGATGTTTTCATTTAAAACTTTTGCCAGTAATATCCTTTTTAGTCTATAGTTTATGTCTACTCAGCATCCCCCCTTCTTCTTAAAAATTGTATACACGTTAAATAACAGATATGAGCTTAAATTAAACTACCTTTAGGCAAGTCGTTGGAGTTAGTTGTTTTTGTTGTTGTTAACTAACAAAAATTTAGTAAAATATTCACTCAAGTGCAATTATTGTGCCATTACAAATGGGATTTATATATGAATACACAAAAGGCTTGTTAAGTGCATTCATAAAAAAGGAGAGAGAAATATGGAAACACTAATTAAATAAATAAATATATAAGTAAAGGGAAAATAAATCATACTTTATTTACCATAAAAATAATAAAAAAATCAATCGTTTTTATAAAATGTTTATTCATATGTATGTATAGTTCGATTAACTATTCACTCAAATGTGAGATATAGGGCTATTCTTAAAAAATCGTCCTAGAATGGCAAGAACCATAAGAAACATGCAATGTAGGTAGTGTTTTACATGAACGCCCTAGTTCAAAGGAACGATTCTGTGATATGAACGAACGGAACCATATCCAGTTCGTTAATTTATATCGTTTATTTAAATTATCTTGTCCATTTAGCTCATCTAGTGTGTATAGCTCTTCTAGTTTATTATATTGAACGTGTGAATATAGTTCCTTCAGGTAAGTGAAATTTAATATTGAACCAATATAATATTGAGCCAACGAACAAAGTAAAAGATTGTATTAAAGCTTATAGCGTGTGCCATCTATATTTCACAAACATATTTGTGTTCGTTGTTGGAATGGTATAAAAATTAATGGAATTTACTAGTTAGATATGCAACAAACCCATAATAAGTACTTTTGACAAGTACATTTTATAAATTAAATTTAAATGTTTTTTGTTCATTATAAACTGCATACATTATTGTAATACATATTGGTATAAACTTCAATAATCTAATTATTTTTATTGAATTTTTCCATTCTATTCTTGGTTAACATCAATACCACCATTAGACGTATAATCAATTTTCCAATCATAATCAGTTCATATACACAGAGAAAAATATAATACCACATAGTTTGGAAAATATTGCTGCCGGCAATATTTCTTAGGTTATTTTCGAAAAAATTTTTGTGCAAAAATTGTATATTCTTGTGATTAACAATAAATCGACTTGTTTCGAATTAGAATAGAAAATAAAAATTTTACCAAGTCAGTGATATTGAACTTATTTTAATTAGTACGTCCGGTTGTAATATAAAGACAAAAAATCGAACATAGGTTGAAATTAATTTGAAAGGGCCTATACAAAAAGATTGTGCCGACTGAAAGCATAAGACTCATATAAAAATCGTGAAAGTATCCTTATTCTGAGTATCGAAGTTTTAACTTCCAGCTTTCCTGACGTGAAATCATTATCAAATTCATAGGATTGTTAACTTATAATATTTTTTCTGAAATCATTAATGTGTCCTATATCTTTTGTGAAAATTACGCGTATTACTGGTTAAAATGTATAACTCTAATTAAATGTCTAATTGTAATATTCAGTAGACTATATCACCCAACGGATGATTAAAAAGTCATCTCTATATACAAAGAAGCGAGAACTGTTTCAATTGAACGATTCATTGAAAAGAGCATGTGAACTAGATAAGTTGATAGTTCACTAGTTCACTGAACTAAAATTAGTAAGCGACCGAAGGATCAACGAAGGAACAATTAACGAACGTTTTCAAATCTAGCTCAGTATGTCATTCACTTACGCACAAAGTGGCGCTGTCGTTTGTATTAAGTCAAGCTTTCGTAAATGTAATGAATTGTCTTGATTAGAAATTTCTTAATATCGATAAGGAAAAAACACAAAAGCATTATTTTTCCCAATGTGAGTTCTTCATTTATTTTCAATATAAATGATAACAAATTATTTCGGGTTTTGTGAGTTTTTATAATATATTATAATAATATTATTATAGTTGTTTTAACAATATTGGATATAATTACACATTTAGTATTATCTACATAAAGTTAAGTTATTTAATTATTTTCCTTTTCGAAAGTGAACGATTCAAAGTTTAGTCGTTCATTTTACTATGGCACCTCTCATTTTTTACTATAAGTGAATGACACAAAGTAAAATGACAAAAACGATATATATTCACTCATTTATCCTAATAAGCTGGAATAGTATATGAAAGTATAAACGGGTATGGTTCCGTTCGTTCATTTCAGGAAATCGTTCCTTTGAACCAATACGTACATTGAACGACACAAAAAATGATAACAAATTATGTCGCGTTTTGTGAGTTTTTATAATATATTATAATATTATTATATTTGTTTTTAACAATATGGGTTAAAATTACTCATTTATAATATATATTAATATATATAATATATTATAATATTATTATATTTGTTTTTAACAATATGGGTTAAAATTACTCATTTAGTATTATCTACAAAAATTAAGTTTTTTCATTATCTTCCTTTTCGAAATTGGAAGAGAACGATTCAAAGTTCAGTCGTTCATTTTGCTATGGCACCCCCCATTTTTCACTACAAGTGAATGACACAAAGTAAAATGACAAAAAAAACTATATTCACTCGTCCATCCTAAAAAACTAGAAGAGTATATGAAAGTATAAAGGAATGAGTTCATTTCAGGGAATCATTCCTTTGAACCAATACGTACATTGAACCACACAACTTGTCGCATTTGTAACACATGAGTCTGACCAGACCCACATAACTATTTATATTTTTTTAGTAAATTTTATTAACATTTTCATACAAATTTATTTGTCGAGTTAGGTGTAAAATTCTTGATGTAAAAGAGTAGCCCTATTACCAATGAATTATTCAGGTTATGGTACGTTCACCGATTTTACACCAATCTTCTACTTTTGCGACCACTTTATGTGTAATTTTGTATACATGGTGGGAGGGGTATGCGACAAATTTCATAAAGGGGTATTCATTTTGTCGAATAATGTTGGAATAATTCTAATGTAATGCAAAAATTCCGAAATTTTTCATAAAAAACTGAATGGTTCTGGCCAGATCCGTGTGTTCCGAATGTGATATGTATGTGAAAAAAATCCTTATAACACTATTTCTGTTAATCGTTATTTTTTCATTGAAAAGGCGAGAAAATTTCATTAAGCTACCAGAAATTTCAAATCCCTAGCGTAATCGTAACCTAGTTTAACATGCAAAATAAAATGAAAAAGGCCTGGCCAGACTCGGTTGTCCAACGGAGGGTTAAATGTCCAGTTATGATATTGTTCTCAAACATTTGTTTTAAAGATTGTTATTGCTCATTTACTAGTGACAAATAATGACATTAATTTTTTAACACGTTCGCGGAATCAAAAATACACTGAAGGTGCACAAAATGACACCCATTTTTGCATTTATTTATTAATTATTAATATTGTTATATCATTGATATATATGAAATTATTTGTATTATGTACATTAACCACAAAAACTAACGATTGCATACATGTAAATGACTAAAAATTGAGTTTACAGGTGAATGCTATAGCATTCACCATGAAAATGAATGCTATAGTATTCACGTCCGCGAACATGTTAATGACTTCCATAAAATATATTTTAGTGTAAGATAATCCTTCCTTTAAACCTTACAATACACGATTGTCCTACTCAAAATAAATTTGTGTTTCTTTTTTCTTCAGTGTACGTTTCATATCCAATATCCCCAGCATTCTTGTCTTTGCAACATTATACATATTAATAATGATTATTGTGAGTAGTAGTTATTGATATTGGAAATACTCAACGAGTGGTTAGGTTGATGTTACTGTATTTTTTTTTTTTTTAATAATTAAAAGCCGCATACAGAAAGCCAAATGCATTAAAAGCATTTATTTCTGTTTTTTTATTGCACTGCTTCTACGATTGGTAAACAGAATGGAGTGGGTAAGTGTCTGGCTTGCCGGCATAATACCCTTCCAGATGAAGTCTTACGTACGCCAACCAGCCAGCTCGCTACTGCAGCTTTATCCTCTTGAGGGTATTTTGAATGATTAATTAAAAATTATGTGTATTTTCATTTTGTGAACTGTAAATGTCGTACTTTATTGTATTTTTTTTTCTTCTCATTTTTTTCATTGGATTTTTGTTGCAATGCAATTTGAGAGTTTTATTCTTTATGTGTTTAACAATACTTATGATGGTGGTGGATGATGACGATGACAGGAATTGCCTTATGCAAATTATGTATTATTATAAATAATTATTAAGATTTTTATTATAAATTTAAGATGATGACAATTAAATGAAATTTATTATTTAGTTCAAAAATTTTTAATTATCCATGCAATGGACATTATAGTCAATGCAATAAAACGAAGTTAAATTAAGATGAATACCAAAGATATTTTTAAATGTAGTCCAGTGACCTAAGATATCAAAAAAAAAATTGAAGATTTAACTGCGTATAATCTTGACGAGTTAAAAAACTATTTATTAAAATTATTACCTTCAAACGTGTATTTTCTCCCTTAAATCCCTTGGATTTTGAAACTCCTTGTTTAGTTGAAATATCTTCTTTTAAAAGAGAGTTAAAATCGTTTTTACTTGCAAACACAGGAATGCTTCTGGGGTAAATTTATTTTTTTAAATACATATTTTCTCTACTTTTTTAAAAATAGAAAATAATATAATATTTTTGTTCATATAATCTTTGCTTAATAATCTCCATTCTTGAATTATAATCAAACACATTTGCCCCTATAGCTTTAAGACGCTGGGGCGACATATAAATATTGTAATGAAATTGAAGTATATAAATATAATAAAAAACGCATTTCTGCTACTGACAATAGTATTTGGTCAATGAAAGCCGCTTTCAAAACTGTACACAATGTCGTTGTAAAAACTTTAAACATCTTAAATTAATTTAAAAATTCTCTACACGATACAAATTACATTAAAAAAAGACGTTACATTCAAGTCGGAATATTAAATTAGTACAAGATTAGACGGTTATTAAATAAAACAAAAGACGAGCCGCTGCCGTCATTCTAACAAAACGAAACAAAATATTTTGTGTGGCGGTAAAAAAAACATGATGCGTTGGACGCCTATCTCATGTGTGTGTCTATAACACGTTCCACGAATAATAAAAAAGTTAAAAACAAACAAAAACCAAATCATAAAAAATAATCATTTTGAATGTAAAAAATTCTAAACGTATGTATGTGTACACTGCCGCCGCCCGGTTTTCAGTCGTGTAATTCATACAAATTGTGTCTGCTACTGGAGTCTATGAAAAACACAAACATTTGCTTGTTGGTTTCCTTGTTGTATTTTTATTTTTCTCTGACCAGATTTATTTCTTTATGAATTAGATAAACTTATCTTGCAGAATAATGGATTTTTGCCATAAAACGTAACGTAAAACAGAAGCCCATCATAATAATTTGTATGGGCCTACTGGAACAGAAGGAAACCAGCTATACCACAAAAACAAGGCAATGATGATAATTTAATGGACATCATTTCAATGACCTTTCGATATAAAAAACAAAAGAAAGAAACGCAATGCTTGTTTGTGGTCAGTGAACGAATTGTCGTAATTACCATCTCCACATCTACCCACACCAACCAACAATGGCGATCTTTGCATTTTTTGTTATTTATTTCATTTTTTTTTTTTTTTTGCTCAATTTGAAGATAATTTGTTTTTTTAGCCCTCCATTGTTATTACTGAGACAAGTTTGGCGGTTTTTCTTCTGCTGCCATTTAATGAATTATAACATCAGAGCTACTGAGGCAGCGAATAAAACAAGTGATGTCTTTCTTTAGAAAATAAAATGCCTGCAGCATTAGCACATGTGTTATTTCATATAGCGATTCAGAATAAAAACAAACTTCAAAAATATGTAACAAAGAAAGAAAAAATTCTTTGAAAGTCTAGAGGTCTTGACTCTGAAATATTTTTTGTTGAGTTATCATCTTTCCTTTTTTCTGTAGTAAAAGGGATTCGGGTGTTTTGGTAAAAAAAAATTTGTATGCATATCATGTGAATGTGAGTCCACAAAAGGTCAATTGTTGTACCCTTTAATGACCAATCGAATGTAACCCTTAAAGTTGTTGTAATCGATGATGATGATTATGATATTGACGATGTTGTTACTGCGGATTTTTTGGCACATTTATCTGAATAAAAAATATGTTTACAATAACAAGAAAGTTGGTAAAAAAGGTTATACAGAGGCGTCAACAATTGGTACATTGAGGAAACACTAACAATTATACACAGATTTTTGTATGTTTTATTAATTTTCTCGTTGTAGTTGAGCTTAACAATCGATGATTTTTTGCAAGTGAAAAAGAAAGGTCGACGATTCGAACCCACACAATCACCAATTTATGTGACTAGTTTCGATGTTAGTTTGCAACTCATGTGACTTATCGGCTCTCGGAGAGACTTCCCTTTCATTGAACTTTTTTCTTCCAAATGCAACATGTTTTTACAGAGACGAATATTTGTCCGTACAATCTGTATGCCTTCCACAACAAACGCTTTTTAGCACAGCCTTTGGAAGTAATTAGTTTGGTTTTGAACGCTAGCACGTTGTGATAACATTTTCATATGTTTTCGTGGAGGTGGGTTCAAATACCAGCTCGGCAAAGGTGATTTTATGTTAATTTTTATTAATTGTCTCGTAGGAGTTGAGCTTAATGTCCGAACATTTATTGCAAGAATACTTCTTTTATAAAAAGTTGTTCAGGCTCGGTTCTAAAATGTAGGTCTTATAGCATTAACAAAAAAAAAAAAAAAAGACATAAAACGTTTTTGACCTTTTAGTGGATTATATTGTCTAATTAATTTTTGGGTCCTCAGTGAATTTAAAACTATATTCATTCAGTAACCAATTTGGTTTGGGCCCAACAGTACCATTGACATAGTTTTTGCAATTTCTTTCATTGAGCATATTGATTCCGTTCACCAAAAGGAAGCCGGTAGTTCATTTACTTCTTTTGCTCACATTCTTTCAATAATACATTTCAATTCCTCATTTTCCTATGAATATCGTTTATGCATTCTCTACTCATCATCAATAGACGTTTTTAATCTTAAAGATAAGAAAATAAATAATTCGCATATCCACTATCCAATCACTATAGAAAAAATATTTTTTTTTTATTTCAAAACAATGTATTGTTTTTATTAATATAATTTAAAAACACTCTGATTGGCATGCAATCGTAAATTATTATTATAAACTTTCAATGTAAAAGGGAGGGATGGAGCGCAAACTAAAGTGAAATGACCTGAAGTAACCAAAAATTCTCTCGTTCAACCCGATAAACTAGAAGAGCTATATGGACGATGGAAGCTAAATCAAAGAGATGATCTAAACGAACGATATAAACCAATATGCTTTCCTTTGTTCATTACACGGAATCGTTCCATTGAACTAGTTCGTTCATGAACGAGATGATCTAAACGAATAAACCGGATATGGTTCTGTTCATTCATTTCACGGAATCGATACATTGAACAGTTCATTCGTTCATTCACGACAAAACTCTATTTGCAAATATTTTAATTTTCCATAAACAAGATGAATCTAAAGCGATATGAATGCCATTGTACATATTTTGAATTCGGCATACCTTCTCCGAAACCCCTCTGTATAATCCTGTCATTTGGTCTAAAAACGTATGTATGTATTTGTTTACTCAATTGTAGTTTTACGTCTTCAATGTTGTTTTGTGGTCAATACACTGATTGGCTTTTTTATGTTTTTTTTTTGATTTGTTGTTTTTTTTTTGCTTATTTTGCATTTGTTGCTGTTGTTATTTGACTTTATGCCTTTGTTAGTTTCTTTACTATCAAAGGGTACATACATACCTACATATCGTTACGCTACGTTAAATGTATCCAATAACCAAGTAGGTAGGTAGTATACGTATATGTATGTATTAAAAAACACAACATAACCTCAAGAAACAGACAGGAGGAAATCACTGATGTCCAGTTGTATATGGGGTAAAAAAAGTGATGAAGATAGAAGAGAGGATTTTTTTTGAAAAGAATAACATATGTATAGGACGAAGAAGTAGAAGAAGATGAAGATGATTTCCTTTTGGAAGTGAACAACAATCAAAGAATCTGATCATGTGGAATTTGTGGCGTTTTTTTGTTGTAAATACTGCTATTTCTTTCTTTCTCTCACTGGGTGTCTTAACCAAATACCAATACATAGTTCATGCGATGAATTTGTAATTTGTTTGTTTTAACAACTTGTATATTCATGAAGGGAATATACAAACACACACAGGCACATGTTTGGATGCCTTGTCTTCAAGATATATGCTTATGGGGTTATTTATCATTTAAACTTTTATGAACATGTTATGTCTTCGGGAGTAGCTTGGTTTTCTTCTTGTGTTTATTCCTTTTCATCAAGCTAGCCCTTTTTTCATAAAGTCCCTAAAAACCCTTTTGGGCATTGGTTTGGTTGGCCACTTTTGGTCAAATGCAACCAAGACAAATCAGACAACACCAAACACCAGAAAAAGGAACAAGGGAATAATAAATCAATTACATTTCCAATTGTTTTCTTCTTGACTTTTCTGTGTTGATGATGATTTCTATATTAAATATATATAGCAGCACTGTCGATAGAATGCTGACAATTTTTATTTATTTACAATTTCAAATGGTACAGTTTTCAATTTTGTTTCGCCATCTTAAATATTATATTTATCAAGTCCAAAATGTTTTCTATTTGCATTATTAAGGAGCAGAGCACATCTCACATAACTTTCCATAAAACGTTTAAATAACAAATTAAATTAGTAAGACACTTTAATTTATTTCAATTGTTATAATTACTAATACATATTTGGTTTCATCAAAATTATTTAACCTGTCATCGACATAGCTCTTGTTTGGAGCATCATCTAATGCTAAGAAAAATAAACAACATAAACCACACAGAAAACCAATTAAATAAATTTTAATCCACATAGATTAATTCCTATACATGATTTAAGCCAAATTAAAAATCTATAATTCCTGCAAACCAAAAAAAAACAACAACAACTAGGGGAAATTATTTTCCACACTAAGCCATAAATTTCATGGAAATTGTAAAATTAATAAGGAAAAAACATTAAATATTTTAGGATAAAAACAATTATGCAGAAAATGTGGATGTAAGTGGAAAATTCAATAACAATTTGTTGTAATTTGCTTTTTAAATAATCCTAACGTTTTTTGATATTATAATGTCGATTATTTTAATATGTTTGTACATGCAATACTTGCTTTTATATATTTATATTTATTTTTATGTTGTCTTTCAGCATCTCAAATCTGTTAAAACAATGCTTATTTACAAAGATTAGGTCTCGATTAAGTCTTAAAAAATCACATTTTAAATAATAATAAAAACAAGAAAAACAGGTTTAAAAAATCTAAAAGAATTCATTAGGAAATGTTTGTCCTCTCCTTTACGAACCCTATCCATAACATAGGTATTAAAAACAAAAATATTATTACATCATATTTCCATATTTCGTTGAGTCTTTTTCTCTGCCTTTTGTTAAATTTTATTTTCATCATTAATTTTCTTTTTTTTTGTTTCATTTCTTTCTCTATCTCTCCGGCTTCCATTAAGAATCAGAGGAGAAGTATAAAAACAACATTTCCAATCAAGCAAAACATCAGAGAAATTCTTAATACGTTTTTAATTACGGCTTATAATTTTCTTTTGTGTATCTATTTTAAAATTCTTCTTTCTACCTGCTATTCAGATCGATCGCTACACACACATTCTTGCTACTATTCAGCCAGCTGTTCATCAAGAAAATAATGGCTTCGTCATTATTATTTATTGTTTGAACACTTGTTTCAATAAGTATTGAATGGCTTATTAGCCAGCTTGCAAGGGTATGACACTATGTAGTATCATATCTGGCCATTGAAATATTTTCGCCAACTAAACTAGAATGGTGCGATTGTTTAATCATAATGTTCGTATTATATTTTAATAACAATAAAGATGATATTTGAAGCTTTTCAAATTTCGTTTTTCCCTTGGAGAAAGTATTGATGCAGGGCATTGTGATATCAAATACAACACATAATGGGATTTTTTATTAAATTAAATAGTACAAAGACTTAATGAGTTTTTATATTTTTTATAAAATTATATATTATTACAATAACTTATAACAATTAAATTTACATACATATTTTTAAAAATTTAAAATGTATCTGTCTCTGATTTCTTTGATTTACATATAATTGGTACAGTTTGTCAATCTAGTTCCCGGAGCGGATCATTTTTTCTAGTCCCTTTTCCTAAAAGGAAATAGTTTCGAAGCCGATATAGTTCAATGAATCTTTTTTCATCGTTCTATTTGATTCCTTCGTTCAAAAAAGTTTCGAGACAGAAATAGTTAAACGAATCTTATTCATTCATCACTATTTTTATTTTCGTCGTTTGGTGGATGAATTGACATAAAACTAAATAAAGCTATGTAACTGGTATGCGATTTACTTTACATTTATTTAACAATGTGGAAACCTATGAATAATGAACGAAACGAACGAGAAAGATCGAAACGAGTCTGAAATTAAAGGAAAGATGTGAACTATACGAATGAATGGAACTATATACACGAAAGGAACTATGTATATATACAAGGTGGCGCAAAAGCAATCCTCCTATCAGAAAATGCTATAATTTTTGCGATTGGTCCCTAATGTCAGTTCTGTTTTGACATTTGTGTAGTAAACACATGCGAAATACACGTTAATAAAGAATGTTACGCCACACTGCTCCAGAACGCGGAATATTGGTGACTATTTATTTGACCAATAATCGGTTGGTGACTTTGGCACAACGCGAATTTCGTCGCAGACGTTTTGCCGCTCGCCTCGAAGAGACTGGCACAACACGAGAGCTGCCAGGCATGGCAGACCCCAAAGTATCCATTCTGCAGAGAATATTGCTGCTATAGCCGAGGATGTCATGGAAGCGCCGTCGACATAGACCAGACGACGTGCCACGCAAATGGGTGTCAGTTGACGGTTTTTACAGCGAATTTTGGTACAAGATATGAAGATGTTTCCGTACAAAGTCCAGACGGTGCATCAGCTGTTAGATGCTGACCGCCAATCGCGTCTAACATACGATCACGCCATCCTTATTCACCACCAAGAGGAAGATGATTTTTCATCAAAAATAATCACGAGTGATGAGGCGCTACAGACTTCTTTTTGTGGGGCTTTTTGAAGTCGCGGGTTTATGTAAACAATCCTCAGACTCTTTCAGCTCTTAAAGACAATATCCGCCAAGAATGTGAGGACCTATCGCCGGAAGTTTTGGCCAAAGTGATGGAAAATGCCATAAAAAGGGCTCAAATGACAATAAACTGTGACAGCGGCCATTTATCTGATATCATATTCTCGACTTGATGTAAAAAAAATAAAAGACCAAAAAAAAAATAATCCACAAGAAGAATCAAACTTTTTCATTTTTTTTAAATTACAGCCAAAAAACATCGGAAGATTACTTTTGCGCCACCTTGTATGAACCAAGAGCTGGGCTGGATTCTTGTTTTATGAAAAACAGAAATGAAAAACATTTCCTTTAAAAAAAAATTCATTTCACATTTTCAGAGAAACAGAATTGAGCCCCTGGGTATATGTAGTTCCAATAGTTCCTTATTCGGAACAGTTCCTAGGAACTAGATCGTGCCGGAACTCATAAATGGTATAAAGTGTCCATATTCTTGAGAAACAAAGGGAGAGTGAAGAACAATTAGAAACTTCTCTAGATATGTGACGACGAACAACGGAAGGATTCAGTGAAATTAACGAACGAAAAGATATCCAGCTTATTCGTCTACATCGTTAGTTTTGATGATGTCGTTCATTTAGCTCCCTTCGTCCATATAGCTCTTCTTGTTCATTAGGTTAATTGAGTGAATATATTTCCTTCAGATCATTTTACTTAAGTTTACGCTCTTCTTCTCACATAGGCTGACTTCCGTATTGTCAGTTGCTTGGTATTCGTGCATGAAACTAGGGGTTCTTTAATCGAGTTCCATACTAGAGTCATTTTATGAAATTGAAGTAGTGGGGAAATCGATTTAAGAATACAAAGCAACTGACAATACGGAAGTCTGCCATACCTTACAAAAATGGGAGATGCTAAAGTAAAGTTCAAGGGAGGATTCTGTGAAATGAACCATAACTAGCTCATACGTTTATATCGTTCATTTATATAATCTCGTTCATTTAGCTCGCTTCGTTCATATAGCTCATCTTTTTTATTAGATTGAACGAGTGAATTTAGTTCCTTTAGGTAATTTTACTATAGTTTTCTCTCTATGAGAATGAAAGGTGCTATAGTAGAAAAAAAAATAAACGATGAAAACATTTCGTTTTTTCTTCTTTTTATCGTTAACAACATTACAAATATCTTGTGTATTGATTTTTGTTATAGTTTACATCATACCTGTTTCAGAAACTGCAAAAATCTAAAAAAATTACTACGATTACAATTTTTGCTTTATGGTCCAGGATCAAACCAATTATGTAATAAAATTAATTATTTTCAAATAAAACTTATTTTTTTCTATAGTGAATGGAAAGTGGATATGCGAAACATCTATTTTCTTATCTTTAAGACTGATAATATGACTATTGATGATGAAAAGACGAAGTTTGAACGACATTGACGAAAAAATGATGGATTGAAATGTAATATTGAACGAAAATGGATACTGAATCCGTTTCTGGACGGAATTAGGAGGATCGATCCACTCAATGAAGGAGTTTGTCCAATCCTAATGTAGTAATCTTTGTCGAATCCTAATGTAGTAATCTTTGTATCTGCTCACACAGCAACCCAAATAGTCCTTGCGTTATTAGGCCAATATTGTTCCATGCAAATAGTCCTTGCGTTATTAGGCCAATATTGTTCCATGCATTTAAAGAAATGGTTTCATTGCATTATTGAAATTCTTTCTTTGCATACATTGAACTAAAGATTGCTTTTATGAAATGATTCATTAATATAGCTTTGATTAAACTTGTTCATTTATACAAAGTTCCAAAGTTTAAATTGGCTCCCTTTTGGATTTATTTACTGATAGTAATAACTATTTCCCCAGATAATCCATAAAGCGAAATGGGAAGCAATTTTCATATTAATGAGTGCATTTTCTAGGGATGTATCTAAAAATATGGCAACCTTTTCAAACCTAACGTTAATATGCGTTGAAAAACGTATTTAACTATTTATCTTTTTCATATGATTAGAAGTGCATACATATATTTCACATTCATTTATCATGGTAAAAGTTAAACGAACATCATTGCAAATTTCTCCAATTTTTATTCTATTCTGACAATAATTTATGGTTGTGGTGTTAATTTTTGATATCAATAACTCTTGAAATTGCTGAAATCTATTTTGACATATCCGTCATTAGCTATCATGTCTCATCTAGTACACTGTACGAGTACGTTCATTGAAATAACGAGACAGACACAAAGCACCAGAAGAAAACAACAGCCCAAAAACAACTTCACGTCATAATAAAGACTTTACCTAGTAGGCGATTGATGGGTTCTTTAACCAATAAATATTTGCACGTTTATGTTCGATTGTTTGAAGAAGTGCGTGTTTGGAATTTCATTACATTTGATTTGAATCAGTTGGCTCAAAATAACCACGCTTATTGATGAGCCACAAGCCAGCCAGCCAACCACCCACAATCCCCACTGGCAAGAGTGAAGGAGAAAGATAATAAACCTTTTACTATTTTGCCTATAAATTCTTCGACTGTTCTCAGTGATAGGCAAAAAAGCATTCAATTAAGACACACAACCAACAAAAGAGGGCATTGATTTAACCCAACATGTCTTTGGACTTTGGATGTGAGAGAATTTATGGTTTGAATTGTACATACATGTGAGTGAGTACATAAGTTCAATCACATGTATTTGGGTGTTAGTTAAAGAGTTTTCCATTTAAATAACTTAATTTATGTATGTAGTATGTATGGTATATTTATTGATTGTTGTTGTTCCAAAATTGTTGTATTTATTGTAAAGCTCATTGCTGCTGCTGTTGTTGTTTAGGTGTTCATTACACTTAAACACTTTTCTACTTGATTTCATTTGACCCAAATTGCTGTTATGCATTTTTATAAACTCGAGACTTTTACAAACACACAGACGCATATCCAACACACACCCAGCAAACAACACAAACCAACAAACAAAACCTACTTGCGTTTGAAGTACAGACACTAGTCTAACATGCCAACACTATGTGCTGTGTATTGTGGAATGATATTGGCAGTAAGTGCCTCCACAACTACTTCAGCCCAGGACTACCATTTCCACAAGCAAACACAATCAACATTATTACCAACAACAATAGCAGCGCCCCCCACACTTTATACGTACATACCATTTTTGGGGGTATAATATTCGCGTGCCTAATTGAGGGTGAGGCTGTTGCATGCATGCATGTGGGAGAATAAGCAAGCGGCAGGCCTCATTCAACGCCAAGCATTTAACAACAAATTTCATTATAATTTCTGTTGTATGGTTTTCATTTTTAGTCGATCAACTTCTACTTTTATAGTATTCCTGGTATTGTTGTCGTTGACCATAATTTAATTTATGACAGCAACAACTACAATGCAAAATAGTGATGTCAACAAAGATTTTTAGATTGAAACCCCGAATTAGTTCAGAGGAACTATTCTGGACAAGGAACTAATGGAACTACATCCAGCTCTTGCGCTCATATAGTTCCATTACTACATGCAGTTCCTATTATACATATAGTTGCTTTCATTCCTATAGTTCATATTCTTCCTTTAATTCCACACTAACTTCGATCTTTCTCATTCCTTTCGTTCATTGTTCAGATGCTGCCACGTTGTAAAATAAACGTAAATCGCTTCCATTGCTGGAACTTATTTATTTTTATGCCAAATTGTTTATATCAATTTATTCAACAAACAAAAATACCAATGAATGAGAAATATTCGTTGAACTGTTTCGGCCTCGGAACTATTTGGAAACAAAAAAAAAAAACGGTGAAAGAGAAAGATTCGTGGAACTATATCGGTATCGGAATTATAGAACTATATTAAGGAACTAGAAAAATCGATCCTGCCCAGGAACTAGATTGCCCAACTCTGGATATTAGTCCGCTATTGACATTCCTAATTCAAATCAAAGCCGGCAGTGTACAATCGCTAATTATAAAAATTATTATTAAAGCAACGTTTGTTCTTTGGTTAGTTCGTCATATGACCATAAGTTTTCAATTGGGCCAATTTTGTGGCCAACATATGATGTTGCAACATGTGCCCCCATAGCTTTAAATGAGTTGATTCAGCTGCAAAGTTTATTTAGTGTTTTTTTCATGGACATTTGCAAACGGGAAATGGGGGAGAAACTTGATGTGAAAATAAATCTGTTGCAATTACTCACTTGAAAAAATAAAACAATACAAATTGACGTCTGCATTCATTTTGTAAAATATTATTATAATTATAATTAAGAAAAAATAGTGCATGATTAAAATTCATTTAATTACATATGAAGCATCTATACAAAAAGTAGTGCAATAACAAAATTTTAAATGCCTTCTTGAGTACTTTTAAAAACTCAAAATATTTGTTGAGTTGTGTTTTTGCATTAAGATGGTATGCAAATGCAATACTAAAGAATATTTACGTGGCAGCCAAAATTGGAGAAGTAAGGTAGAAGATCGTCAAGTTTGAAAATCTATTCTTGGTTCGGCTTATGGAACACAATGTTCAGTTTAGAATATAAAGCCATCTAAGTAAGTTATCAGCTATGAAAGCAATAAAATGCCAATTTTCAGTCTAATGATATTTTTCTCTAATACGATTCAAATTCAAATTCGTTTGAATTACTACCAAACTCCTGTTGTTATAGAAAATGTTTGTTTGATTGAAAACAAAAATTAACAAAATTTTTCAAGAAAACAGAAGTTTAGTAGTTCGAACGAATTTGTATTCGAATCATCTAAGAGAAACAGGCTATAATAATTTCATGAAATAAGTTATTGATCGATTTTGCAAAGGCGATAGAACAACATAAAGTAGATGATTTTTGGATGATTGAGCGGATCGGTCTTTTCCATTGTGTTCACCAAAAGGATTTCGGTCGTTGATTTAGTTCGTTGGCTAATTTTTGTTCAATATTACATTTCATTCAGTCTATAATTTCCTTGTTTATATCGTCCATGTCTTTCTTATTATGTTTCGTATGAACGAGTTGTGCTAAATAAATGAGATAATCTAAATGAACCAATGTTCTGAATATGGTTCCGTTCGTTCATTTCATGGAGTCGTTCCTTCAAAAAACAGAAATTTTCAAATCGAACTATGTATTTTTTTGTTTTGTGACAAGTGTTGGGCAATCCCGATCATTGAGCGTATGGATCTTTCTTAATCCTGTTCACCAAAAGGAATCAGATAGTTAATTGCGTTCGTTGGCTCATTTTCGTTCAATATTGCATTTCAGTCTATCATTTTCTTGTGCATATCGTCCATGCTTTCTCTTATTGTGTTTCGTATCGGGATGAGCTAAATGAACGAGAAAATCTAAATGAACGATATAAACAAATGAGCTGAATATGGTTCCGTTCATTCATTTTACGGAGACGTTCCTTTGACTTAATTCGTTCACAAAGGACACAACTGCACGTGTGACACTCTTTGAATAAATAAACAATTTTTTGAGAAGTTCAGTAACCATTACTCAATAATACATTTTTATACGCCATTTGAGCTTGGCGATAAAATCAGAGATCCTTATCATGGAGGTAACAGAAGAATAGGACAATATCCTTGATACAGAATTCGAATCGTATTTCCCTAAAACAAAACTAATAACTGACTAGGAGACATTAATCTACAGCATGGGTGGTATCTATTCTAATTTTATTGTGATATTCATTTTATATCACACACATAGATGTGCAACAACATATACTTACATGCAAAACAAAACATACGTACATATGTTATACATATGTATCTATGAAAATACCTGAATGAGTGAGTTGTTGATGTTATTGTTGGTGGTCTAGTTTGTACAATTGTTTATTAAAAGTTAAAAACCAAATAAATTTATAAGCAAACAAAAAACACAACATAAACCTCACAACAATAAAAAATAAATAACAAGCTGCATATATACATATGCACATTAGGGCTATAACGAAAACGAGTATTTTAGTTCGATTCGTTGAAAAAAAGTTTCCGCACCGACTAAGATGTCCAAATACGTTTTGAACATTTCTGTAATAAAAAATTTTGATTTTAGTTTTTTGAAAAAACAACGCTTAAAATATCGCGATTTGAGGGATTTTCTGTACTGGACGTATGTAGAATTTTCCGATGTTGAATATATTATTCAATTCCAACAATAAATAGCTTATTGAATAACGATATGCTATTATAATGGAAAACATATAAGAAAAACTGCAATAAAAAACTTGTATGCAAACGGTGCGGATACTTTTTTAAGGAAAAGTGATAATGCATTTCTGAATATTTTTTCAAGCTCTTTACGGCTACGTGGTGGTATTTCTGATATTTGCAAAAAATGCAGAAAAGTTATAACCCTAACATACATATGTACATACATACGTGTGCCAATGAAATGAAAATAAATTTTTTAGAAAAAATTGGGTATATTTGAATCATATAACACCAATTGGCTATGAACATTTCTAAATCCCCCCTTCTGAAAGTCTAAGGGGATTATACATAGAATTGAGGATTTGGCCTGCGCCAACTACTCACAATGCAGCTGCAAAACCATAACACTCCAGACTATTTCCCAATACCGTGTATATACTTCATTGCTATTCCATCGATATCTACAACTATACCACCAACAACTAAAACTAAAACATATGTGCATAGATGGCAAAAGTAAAGTTTCGAATACCTGGAAACTCTCTTGAAATTATCAGACACACGAACGAACACACATTCGTTGCCGTCTTTTACATGCTTAGTTTTCATTCATAGTCGTTTTTTTGCTTTCTTCTTATTTCAATTAAAACATATTGGTGGCAAAAAATGCCAAAAAGTTTTTTTTTTCAGTTTCAGCAGCACAAAAGTCTGGACTTTTTGGCAGCTCGTATATCATTTTATTATGGCGTATGGCGTTCGTTGTACGCTTTTGTAGCACACAAAAAATCCAATCAACAATTTATTATCATTTTTTGTAATATGTATAGGATTTTTTGGTTTTTTTTAGGGGATTTTGGAAAATGTTCATATTCCAAAAGTGTCAGCTTTGTTGTGTTAACGGCGAAGTAATCATTTTTATTCAACCGAAACCAATTTGCCATACCGGCAAAACTGAAATAGATCAAATTGTGATTAGTGTGCATGGTTTTTAAACGGCAAATTTTCTGAAAGGAATTAATTAGTTTTAGTGCATAATTATTTTAATATTGTCACAAGAACAAGGCAATTAAATTAAATTTTATGGATCGTGTAACGTTATTTTTTAAATTACACGCATTAAAATCCAATAAAAATTCCATATAAAAAAATCATTAAAGAAAAGGGTCAAAATTATGCACCACAATGCCTATCAAGCAGTTTTATTTTATAATATATGCCATAAAACATAAAGGAAAATTTAAATTGGAGTATACATTCATGCTTTCGGAAATCTTTTTCGTTTCATAAGCAAATCCTTTCATTCAGATTTCTAACGAAGTTTGAATTTTAGACAAGAATTGCAATCAACTGTTACCTGTAATTATTAATATTAATGGATTTTGAGATTTTAGCTATTTTAATGAAGTCATTAATGAATGGCTAGTTCGAAGAAGATTTTTTGCAAACCTCGGAATTTGGCCATTTAATGCTTAATTATAGGTTATTAAATTATCAACAACTATTTGAAAACTTTTCATTTCACCGACAAAGTACATTAAAGAGGTGTGGTTGACAATATTTAAGTCTAAAGATGGAGAAAACCTAAAAAACTAAAAACGAATCCGTGTTTTTAGTTCGACAGGGCCGTACATTGAAGAATGATGATGTATGCACATTGATATGCAACATTATGCTTACAATATTACGATGAAGTTCGATGATTTTAAAATTTGACCGATATTTAGGCAAATTTTCAATATTATATTTCCCAGCAAAAATATTCTTAAAATCGGAAGCAGTACAGTTGTAATTTGGGAAAATTTTAAGAAACTAAATGTTTGAATTCAAAAAGAGAGCGAGAGAGAGAAATTTTTAAAGAAGGATGAGCAGGGGCTTTACATGTGTAGTGGCTGGTATACCAAACTTCGAAACCAAAGGTTCTAAGCAGAAATGAATATCCCTGAAAAATTCTAGATGCCTCATTCCTGAAAGGTGTTAAAATCTCAATTTCATTGAGATAAAATTGATTAGGGAATTTCTTCATGAATATACACACTATATGAACATCTCAGAACATATCCCCATTTGCCGAGGGAGTACAATTTCATCGGTAATCAAACTTCTGGTGGTACTGTTGGTTACATTTCCATGTAAAAGTTCGCTTAAAGTGGTATGTGTGGACTCGCCGATAAGAATGAGATATTATATCATTCAAATAAAGCTGAACCCGTTTTAGTAGGTTCGGGGAATTTCTTCATGAATATACACACTATATGAACATCAGATAAATATCAAATTGTATCTGCACTTTATCGCTCACTAACTAACTCAAAGAGAGTATTATAACGGAGCCTCGTTGATGTTTGAGCGCCTCAATGAGGCTATGACATGGTTGACCTCATACCATACGATAATATTAACAAAAAATGGATAATATTAACAAACAATTATCAAATTAATGACGCTTCGAAGACAAATTGACAGACGCAGATCAGTCTACGGTTATAAGAACTATAGGTTTGAGAGGGGACGACGAAGAGGTACCTAATCTAAATGAAATCCATACCAATTAGACAGGACAAAGTAGGTAACTACTAATCCTTAGTCCATGGTCACACTAGCGAGTTTCATGAAACGAATAATAGGAAGAGGCAACATCGCAAACACAGAAAACCATGTACAGCGCTTTTACTACCTCATACCCCTACCCTATAAACTCGAACTCGCCATGTGGAAACAGCGCTAGTGTGACTTGCGTCTTAATGATAAGACTTTGGCACTGCTACTTAGTCAGGTAAGCTGTGACGCCAACAACATCGGCTAAGCATCCTCATCGGGGAAAGAAATGACTTCTGACCACATTAGCCCAGAGTCTACTGCCAATGCCAGATGCGGTCCAACGGTCCTCCCACGGCCTCCAACCGCTGCCGCACTGTGGGAGCAAAAAGAAAAATTGGTTATAGGAGAGCGTTGAATTTCCTATGGAAGTAAGTAGGTAGTGAACCCTCTTTATGATCGTAGAGAGTGAGCGGGGAAATCTGACACGGCTGAATGTGGGAATAAAAAAATGGTATTACATTTCCTAAGGACATGACAATGTCCTGCGGAAAATGGGGTCCAGGAAGGAGGCCAGCGGACAATACATTTAGCAGCCCTTCCACGGCCTCCAACCGCTGACGCACCGTGGGAGCAAAACGAAAAAGGGGTTATAGAAGGCTGTTGAATTTCCTAAGGAAGATAGTAGTTAGTGAACCCTCTTCATTATCGTAGATAGAGAGGGGAAATCTAATACGGTTGAACCTGAAGATAGTTGAGAAATGCGAAAGAACCATTACCCAAGAACTTCAGCAGTATTGGTTGACCCCCTCATTCGATGTTTTCTTCGGGTGTGAGACCGAAGAAAGAGGCATTGTTCACTCACACCGCTTCTAAGTGCCACTGTGTGCTGGATGAACCTATGTACGTCTAGGCCAAATCGCATCGAAGTCTTCTGCGTGACCACGGTTCGACTTTGCTTAGTTTAAAACAGAGGGCACAGGGAGAGTCCAGCAAAAGTAGCTCTCCAGGAAGCCAACAGTTGGTAGATCAGGTTCCGGGATGGTCTTTACCGATAATAATGTGGAACAGAAGGAAATCTCCTACACTCATCCACCTATTTCACTTGAGGAATTACATCCTTCCTTGAAGAAACCATCTAGAAGTCAGGAAGGCGAAACCTCTACTCATAATCGGAGTTAAAGAGAAACACTACAGTCAAGACAGCATAAAAAGCGGGTCATAGCCACAAAGTATTCTTCAAAACTTTGAAAAGCGGTTTATAGGACCTCAATCCAAACGATGACCCGGAGAGTCCTCGTAAAGCAGTCCTTGACAGAGCCGCCCCTGAGAGACAAATCGGAGAAAGTCAATGGCGGTTATTCTAATAACGTCTGAGAGACATTATTTTCTCTGGAGAAGGGGATAGCATCAACACATAGTTTGGGAGCGTCGCTCTTTACAAGGATGTTAAGGTAATTTGTTCTGAATGTCATCTGTATGAAGAACATCTAAGGGACATTTTCTCTCGGAAGAGGAGAAACACAGTCAACGCAGTGAATAGCGTTGCAATCATTGGGAAAGTTTTGTGCTCGCGGCTGTGTCTTCACAACATGGGTGACGATTCTCAGAAAACAGAAACTCAGTCTTCAACCTGATAATAGGCGACATATCAATTCAAGCGCGTAGCAGAAGGGCCTGGTCATTAAAGTGTCAGGATTATCTACGGAAACATGAGGGCAAACTGTACTTTGGTACGGAATGGATCAGATTCCACGTCCACCAAGGCTGTAGGATGGAGTAGCAACTTCGCTAAACTCCTCATGGTAATAGAAAAACATACTTTTTTTGAGCTGCGACACTCTTTTGTAAAAAATTTTATTCTTCTCACACAAATTGTCAAATTTTTTGGATCGATTTACTCTCTTTAGCGCAAATGTAGAGCGCTGATTTTTAAATGAGGAATTCTTTACGATATATGGAACGGGAACACGAAAGATTAGGTATGTATGTCTTCTTGGGGCTAAATGCCTAAATTATTACGAATACAGACGAACAAACAAAAATTAGTTACAAAAACAGGGGGTAAGTTGTAACATTTTAAAGATATTGTTGTTCAGTAGAAAAAAATAAGTGGATTTAAAAAATATTAAATTTTTTCTTTATTTTGTTTTTTATGCAATGCCAGTTACGCATCCTCTTACTTCATTCCATGCACTCCTTTAGAAGGGTCTTCTTCTTGTTTGAACTGGGGTGGACTACTTGTCTGAATGTTGGTGCCTGGTTTCTATAGGTTTTGGCAGTGTATTTTGCTTTTTGGATGTTAATATAAACATTTTACGAGTCTGAACAATGTTGTTTGCTGCAAACCAGCCTCCCTCAGACATCAGCAGCAATGCCACGAAATAAAGAGCAGTATAAAAAATTTATGCGTTACAATTCTTTTCAAGTTATTACTTTAGTGGCTTTATTTCCGTTTCCTTTCTTCTCAACACAACACAACAACATAAAACAGAACAAAAGCTAAAGGAAAAAAAGAAATACGAAATACACTGGCTGACTGACACGCACTCTTTGTTACATTCAAATGTAAAATTGGCTTGTGAAAAACAAAACACACACAAAAGGAATATCCTTTTTAAGGATATCATCATCATCGCCTCGCCATCATCATCCTTTGTAGGGACTCAATGGATATGGCCCAAAAACAAAATTATGCGCGTATGAGTGCAAAATTAAGACTAAAGAAGTGCGTTTGTTTGCTGTTGTTGTTTTATTGCGTGTGTATTTATTAACACGACATTGTATTACACATTTAGGAAATAAATAACCGAGATTGAAACAAAGTCTTCCCCGTTTGCGTTGTGATTTTAAAGGCAGTTGGTGTTGACTCACGAAACAGTAAAAATTAATGTGAAATGCCAAAAGCGGTGTGTGTGTGCGTTAAATGTTGTGCAATTTAATAGGCAATTGTTTTTGGCTAAAATTTATTGTTGAACAGTAAAAAAATGTAATGCAGCAATTAATGGTTACAACTTAGTAACATTTTCTGGGTCATTCATGAGCCTTATTGTTAAAACTACAAACTTGCTAACAGAAATGGAAAATTTCTTTTCATTTACAACATTTTTAGAGTTTGTAATATATTAACTTGTAAGGAACTTGAGTAAACTTTAAGTCCATCATATACATATATTATTTTAGAAATTTCTGTAAATCACCATCTAACTACCATAATATCTGTTCTAAAATAAATACATATTTGTGGCACAGTTGTTATCCTGTTTTTCTTCACGTTCATCTTCTATTCACTATAAATTATGGAAACAAATAAAGACATGCGTCGGTATGCCTGAAATACACGCAACAGTGGTCCTTGCTAAGCGTGTGTTAGAAGATTTGTAGCTTTGTTGTATGAATATGTTTAAGATGTTGTTGTTGTTTTCTTCGTATAATATATTTTGCATATTTTAAAAAAATTATGTGTTTTTCTTTGTTGTTGTTTTTGTAACACAGTGCCTCAATTTTTTATGTCCTTGGTGTTATCATCCTTGCAAGTAGCATTCAACCAGCCAGCCACAGTCAGTCAGTGAGCCAAACAACCAAGTCATTCACTCATCATTGATAGATGAGTATGAGAAGTTGTTAGCTGTTCGGTAAAAGCTATGACAGCGGTGGCAATGGCATTCTACTGCTGCTGACTGTTTGTATGCATGTGCGAATATGTGATTCTATCTCACCGTGTACAAGAGAGTTGGGGGTTTTGTGTACAAGGATTTAATGGATTCCCGAGAAATGTCATGTTAATAGGTTGTTACATATAATTTATTATTTATAATGCTATTCTGAATTGAGTGGGATGATTGCCTCTTCAATTCCCATTCGTTTTTTTTTAATCTTGTAACAATTTTCATCATTGTTAATGGTCGTAGTCGTCGCCGGTCTGCAATTTTAAGAACAAACACATGTGATTTGTGTGTGTTTGTGTTTTTTTTTTTTTTCATTTTTCGTTACTTCCAAAGATGCTACTTTGAAGGGAATTAATCGAATTAAGTGGAATCTTAATATATAATCGACATGTAGAAAAGATTTTAAATTGAAATTTTATTGGAAAGTAATATTTAATTGAGTATTTATTTATCGGCAATCAAAAGGACACACTATTAAATAATTGCTTAAATAAATAGTAGCCAACAACTTAGGACATTTGAGGTGAAGATACATAGAGTGAAGCCTTCCACAAAAGGATAAGGGTAGAAAATAACCCTTTAGGACTACAGGATGTCTTGTGAAAAGTTATTTAGCAAGTGAAAGGTAGTGAAGATTTGTGATTTTTTAATTTGTTTTTAGATGCTACCTTATTCTATGTAAACAAAGTTAAATGTTTAATTTATGTCAAAAGTATTTGGATTTTAATAGTTGTTTAACATTAATACTAGCATCACAAAATTCCGTTAGTATTTCTAATTGTGTTTAGTTTTCACTTTCCTTTCCCCCAAAGATATTCAATTCTAAAATAAACAGCATATTTATATTTACACTTTCGATTTCAACTATATTCATCAACAATACAATTTCCTTTTTTTAAGTAAACATTCTAGGTGAACACCCATGGTGGTATATAAGGTATATGTATGTATATGCACGTAGATGGTGCGACTACATCTGTTGAAATCACAGTTTTTTTATTTTCTTTGTGGCATTTTTTCTCCTTTTCTCGAGTTTATTAAAAGTTTATATAAACAATATTCTAAATGAAAAAACCCAATAGAAAGTGTCTTCGAGACAACATTGATGAATCGTGCACGACATACCCAATTCGTTCACTACTCTTTGCAGACAGCCCTTTGGGATTGTTGACGACATTTTCACACAAGTGTCCGCCTATTCATGCACGACAACTTGGGCGACAGGGTAAGCGAAGTTGTCGTCGGTGACAATGTACATGACACTGTCTTGCAGATAGTCGTTGATGACAACTTTACAGACACTGTCGTGCAATAAGTCGTTGACGACAGTTTTAAAGACACTGTCTTGCAATAAGTCGTTGACGACAGTTTTAAAGACACTGTCATGCAATGAGTCGTTGACGACATAATGCCTTACAATGCCATCTATTTTCTCTTCAGTGATAAATAACCGCAGTTCCTCCAATAACCCCATTTAAAAATATATAATTAAAGTAAATAAAGTAAATTCAAACATTGTATTTTTCAAAGAGTATATAATTAATAATAATTAAAATGATAACATAGTTATAATAAAAATTAAAACAAATAGTAATAATTATAAAATTGGAAATATTTTTCAATTTTTGTTTTCTGTTTATCGTAATTTAAAAGTTGGATGGAAGTGCTGGGAACATTTAAGTTTTCTTCCCTCAACATTGTCAATATATCATCTCCCAAACTTCTAGACACGTTGTGCTTCGAAAAAACATCCCTCAATTTATCACGCAGTGTTGGCTGAAATTGGGAACTTTCGTCACAAACAGGCAAATCTTCAAGGAATGGTTCAAACTGGGAATTTTCGTTGTAAACTGGTAAAACTTCAACATTATTATTGTCCTCTGCCTGATAGAAGTCTTTTTGATTAAATTGTTTTCCTCGAAGTCTTTTCAAATAATCCAGACTTTTTCGAGAAATTTCTCGCCGCAAAGATCTTTTAGATGACATAATGAAATGTTATAAATATTATTTAGTTTTACTTACGTTCTTTTATAATCTGTATATTTATTCACTTTTATTTATATAAACACACGTTTAATATGTATATTCAATAGCTTATTTGAAGGCAAGAACCGAATTGAAAATAACAAAAAAAAAATAGTTTTAATTTTCTATTAATATTGCATAGCATGCTGCTTTCATACAGTTTTGAATTGGTATCGTTTTTTGTTTTGCACGACACATTGCAAGACAATGTCTTGCAAATTGTCACCTATTCGTCATAAAAGTGGTAATAAATTTAAAAGTTCGCTTTTTTGAAAAATTTCTTGGGTTCTTTGCCAAGACACACTGCAAGACATTGTCATTCAACTTGTCGTTCATGACAATTTCGGAAATTTCGTTAACGAATCGTGCACGAATATGTCTTCGAAGACTCAATTTTCTAAGGGGAATATGTACAGTATAACTACACATACTACTACAGTATAACTACACATACGAGCAAAATGTTTGTAACCAAAGAAGTAGTTGAATCATGAGTGCAAGTGATTTCGGACTACATCTTTTTACGTGAAAGAAGTCATGATTTTTACAAGGGCATGGTGCAGTGAGGATACTGTCTAATTCGCTTCTTAAGTACACATTTTGCGTTAGTTCTTTGTAGTGAATAAATATACATTCCATGGAATGTATTTTGAATTTAATTTTCGATTCATTTAAAAATTGATTCGCAAGCAAGCATTTTGAGGATATGGGAGAAGTTAACATCTATTAAGCGAGGATTTTCACTGATTTGAGACCTCAGCGCCATTTGGAAAAAGTATTTAAAAAAGTTGTGGTAACTTCTAATTAATATTTATGGCCTCTTTCGTTCAAATTACTATCAAACTCATGTTTTGTTTGAAAAAATAGTAGTATGATAATAGTTCGATAATCTTAATGGAATTAAAAAGCGACTGAGTGCAAATAAAAATCAAGTACCTTTATTCTAGAAAGTTAGCTTGTAAAAATCATGACTTCTTTCACGTAAAAAGACGTAGTCACTTGCACTCATGATTCAACTACTTTTTTGGCTACAAACAAATATGCAGTCTGATATTCCTTGCACATATGATTATCTTTTTGGATACAAACATTTTGCTGAGTAATTAAAATGCCATAAAATAAATTGTTTATTGCGTTGTTAAGAATTTTATTTGCAAAAAGTTATTAGAAATGTAAGCATTGCTAAAATGTGAAAATTTTATGAAATGGATTCAAATCGGACATTGTCAAAATATGAAGAATGGATTGCATTTTTCATGACTCTGCGTGGACTGCTTCTAAAAAAGCTATTCAATCACTACTTCACATAGAACAACTTCAAATAAATTTTGCTGGGTATATTTGGAAATATTTATGCACTGATATTGTGGAAAAATTCTAAGAGTACAGTGCAACGTGATGGGGCTTTTAAAGCACCTATAGACATTGCTACTACTAAGACTCATTTGGAGATTCCAGCTCATCATAAAATTTTACTCCTTATTTGAAATACATTGGAAACGTGGTAGTAGGATTCTGGAAACTCGGTCGGAAAAATACTCTACTCTTTACAGAAAGGGATAATGACCATTGTGGATCTAATATTATCCTAATATGTTTAAATTTTATTGCTAAGACTTGTTTGATAGATTCCTTATCCCATTGTTTATTTATCTTCTACGTACGTACATTTTGATACGATCAAAATGGTGCCTCATTCATGGGCGTAGCCAGGATTGCTTGTTTTTCGTAATATTTATAATTTTTTGCAAATGAGCTGTTCCTAGATATTCCTGGCTACGCCCATGGCCTCATTGAAATAATGGTTTTAAACCCCAAGTATGTTTGAACGAAATCAAGAAAAGGGACGATATAAAATCGGTGCAACCTTTTACAAACTCGTATCCCTGTATCACTTTTGAAGCCACTATAAGCAGATATATAAGTGAACATAAGATATAATCAAAATGGCATAAGTTTTTGTTTCTCACTAAATTTATCATCATATCACTGCCAGTGCTCCGATTTACTCGAGAGTGAAAAGTGTGGGGTGGGGGAGGTGTTAAGTTTTTTTTGGATGCAATTGTTTTGCTGCGGGTGGGGCAAGTTTATTTTGAGGTAAGTTTTTGTTTGGTGCTCAGCTTGCTCGAATTCGAGAAGGACCTTTTTAAATACTTAAATAGGATAAACGATATTTTAGTCATTAATAGGCAAAAATTCATTCATTCTTGCTACAGGAAATCATTTTTGAGAAAAAGGGTGAACAAGTCATAATTCTAATGGAGATACTGTTAAGCCAGAAGTCTTCAGATAGTCTGAAGAGGTTATTATTTAGGTTATCTTATAAATTTTCATAATTTTAGAAATTCTGTGCATTGACATAATCCTTTCAGTTTTGAAACTCGCCTGCCTTCATTTGGTTGAGTTTAGGGATAAGTCGATTGCTGATAATCGATTAATCGATTGTTGGTCGAAAAATGTGTAAAAACCGTAGTCGAAAACCCCATAATCAATTATTCTTAATCGACTTTCGCAAGATGATGTCGACTATTAGTCGTAGTCGACCATTAATTGTAGTCATCTATTAGCCGTAGCCGTATGAGACACGTGTATTGGCGTTTTTAAAGTTTACATCGGAAAGTAACCAAAGTAGGCGGGGCAAGTTCCGCCCATTTCTAGTTTTTTTTTCGAAATATTCTAGTTAAGATATCTTAGAATCCTTGCATTTTAGGTATATAGTGTCTTTGGCAACTTTACAAAGGAGGATGTGGGGAATATTTTTGTTAAAAATTGTAACCCTCATGCGGTTCATCAAAGGGGTCTTTTTGGTCCTTTTTTCGAAAATCTTGTAAAAAACTACTTTAAAAAGTGATCATATCAAATCCAAATATTCTACAAAATTGTTTATATTGAACCATTGGGTAGTTCCCTCACAAAAGTTCAAAAATTTTGCTTAAGGACAGTTTTAGGTTTGTTCGAGGATCGTTTTGAAAATTGTGAAATCCTTGTGGTTCAGTTTAAATTGATATAATATGGGCAAGTTCGTGCTTCCAGACATCAATGATCCAAAAGCTTCAAAGAAATCCTGCGGTGATCAATAGAATGACTGGTGGTCACAATAATCGAAGTAACTGACTGACATTCGTCCAACTTTTGCACATCGTAATATTTCTCTCAAACATACATCAAGCTCCATGGAGGACTATATCGGACATCACCTTCGGGTACCTCCCTTACAAAAGTTCAAAACTTAGCTTAAGTGCAGCGAAAATTCCCCTTGAATTTTGTCTTCCCAACGTTTCAACGTAAAGCAGATAGTGAGAAAACTCGCGGGGAATTTACCAGCAGAATAACGCCCATAATCTAATAATTAACGCATCAACTCATTGCAATTTGGCTTTACGAGATTAAAATACCCTCTACCAAAATAGCTCTAACATAATCTAACTACAATGCTCCATAAGCTAACCTATTTACATAAATCTAGATTTACATTTAATTGCGATTTACATTTTAAAGACTTTAACCCTTCTCTTTTAGCTAACAGTAATTTCACAACCACTACTGCTAAACGTTTTCCAATAAAAAATACTATTAGAAAAAAAGAAAGTTCTAACATAGATAACAACAACATATTGAACTATTGGACAAATAATCAGAAATTCTCTGTGTATTTTCAGATTGAAATTGCAAATCACGTACGCAACACACTCAAAACTTCTATAAAGGCAATACCAGGGCTATAAATATAAGTTAGAGAGTAAAGTAAAATGCTTGTTTCGCCCGCCTTGCGACTCAAAACAACAAACAACAACAATAATCAACCAGTTACTGTTGTGATAGCCAGCCACTCTATTGCTTGCAATCGAATCGAATGTTTGTCATAACAAATTTGCTACAAATCCCAATACTCACCGATCAAAAAGTATTTCCAAGTTGCCATCCTGTTAGACGAGAATACTACTCCCAAGTGCTGAATGCAGCTGGTGGCTAGAATAGCGTTAGAGAGCGAGTGGGAGAGAAAGCTTGAGTGATACAAAGTATCACAGTGTGACTTTTTGTTGTTGTTATTACAAGTTGTAAATTCTGTTTGCAGCAGACTTTGTTGATGTTGACTGGACGTTGTTGATGACGATAGTTGTTGGTTAGTTGATTGTGTGGTTTGTATTCGCAAAGCAGCTTGTCCGTTTGACGGAATTCAAATATTTATTTTCAATCAGTCGTAGGTGGTTTAGATGATGACAATGCTATCTATACCCGCCGACAATGGTGACAAAAATACGCGCGTTTTGTTGCCGATTCGACTGGGTCGATTAAAACTTTTCGTTTCGTTTTACTAAGGTTGCACTTTATGCGAGCTTCTTAAATTGAATTGCCTTAAAAAATATTGCACTATTTTGTGTTTAGATTTCACTAAAATATGTTTGATTAGTTTTAGTTATAAATGAGTTACGTTATGTTGTTACGCGATAGAGAGAAAGTGAGGGGAAAATGTTTTGCAAAAGTAATCGCTAAGTTTTCGAAGACATCTTGCTGTGGGGTTTTTTGTATACATGGATGCCCTCTTTAATGGTTTTCACTTTGGATATCTTTTTGCTGTTTTTGCAAAAGTTTTGAATGCACTTTTCTCTCCTTATTTAGGTCATGTTTGCTTCCTTAATCGATGTGGCACAAAAAGATGATGGTCTTGGTTGGTTATCATGAACAATTTCAGTATTTTGTGGTAAACAAGTCAGCGATATGAGAAAAACAAAATGGCTGGCTGTTCGCTTGTATTTGCGGCACCCCTTCTGCACCACTTCGTTCGGTTGTTGTGCAGGGGGTATGTATGATGTCCAGAGATCGTCACCGATCGTCATACAAACGTTCACGTTTTTTTCGTATTTTGTTTTAACTGGTCTTAAACTTGTTGCTTGTAACTTCAATTTGTTGCACTTTGTTTTGTTGAATCTCTTTTGTTATCTGCTTCATTTACTCATACAAACATATCTAGGAATGCACTAAGAACATCTGTAATCTAAAAAGAGAACTGTAAGAAAGAAAAAGAATACATTAATTATGTTGTAGAATACAGACCCATACAAACATGCTACATGGACAAATCTTGTAAGAAGTATCACGATGTTTCTTTAATTTCTTGTTTTTTTTTTCTTCGCCTTCTTCATTTGGTGGCTTATACTCACTAAGGAAATGTTAAAAAGCCAAGAACTCACACACATACAGAGGAGCTATGCCAGTTGAAAGCCAGGTAGAAAAAGTCGTCATTGTTATTGGTCTTATAAGCCAGTCCCAATAATGGTCAGGGAGGCGCAACGAGAGATGAATGGTAGGCAGAATTTAGGGCTTGTTTATCAAACAACAACAGCCTTTGCTAAGAAGGCAAACAAACTCTCACACACACACAACATCAATTTGGCCATCAGAGTTCATGTTTAGTTGAATACGGGATTGTCAGGGTTTAATTCCAGTGTGCATTTGTGTGTATTTCTTATGCGCTTGGAAGGCTTCATCGGTAACAGAACACCAAACAACAGGCAGTAAATGTGAAGAAAATGTAAAAATCGCCGTCGAACAACATTGCTGGCAGCGACGCCATCATGGCCAACATACCAAGCAAAGGCAACACCAGGTTAGGCTTCCAAGAAGTAGTTTCACTTATGTTGTATGTTGAACTCTGGTGTATTATTTTGTTTCTTAGAGTTGTGTTTTTTATCTTCTTGTCGCCGATTGTTTGTTGTAACAGCAAATCTTGTACACTGTTGAAAATTTGTCACATATTCGTGGAAGTAAAAGTAAAGAGTTTACCGGATGTTCTATGGCCAAAAGGAGGAACAATTTTAATGTGGGAAACTATGTCTAGTATTTAAAAGCGACAACGTTGTCAAAATTATTCCTAATAAGTCAGTTTTCATTGCATGTTTTAAGAGAACGAAAATTAAGCCCTACACCAATAAGACGAATGGTAGAACAAGAAAAGGCAATACCCAGCTGACTGAACTAGGCTGTAATGTTAGTGTTAAATTCTATACGACATTTTTTATATTTATTTCTATGTTCGATGTACAGTGTTGCGCATATCAAAAGCAACAAATGAAGGATTACGCATTTATTAAATTTTTTTGGATCCGTTAAAATTTTTTAAAATGTAGTTTTTTGTGTCCAGTTGTTCTTTGTTATGTACAGAGAGCTTTCAACAAGTTGTTTCCGTACTTTGTAGTTGGATGGGATAAGAACAACAACAATAATGCCTGATCCTTGAAAATGGGGAGTTCAAAACAAAAGCAACAAGGGAATAGTATTAAAAATTTTAGTCTTATCGGTTTTAATTAGCTGTACTCTTGACTTAAATTTGTTGTTTTAGGGCATGTTAGTGTGATTTTGGGAAAAATTTACATTTGTTATCCTAACAGGGTTGCCATCTCCTACCACTTTTCCCACGGTCTGGGGAAAATATCCTAATACGCTCAAATCAAAAATGTTTCCTTATATAATAATTTAAATTGCAAAATATTCATTCGGAAAATGGTTTAGTATTAACCGTTCTTATGTTTACCGAATAATAAAATAGTTAAACTACCGAATATTAGTAAACACAATACATCCTGGTATAAACCCCTTGAGGCCATCGGCACCTTGTGGTTAAAAACGTTGTGTGTGGAATAACGCAAATAGGAACTTCCAAGAACTAGTTGGGGCTCTTATTTGCGATATACGCTCGAGATTCGTTCGCAGAAAAAGTTTTGAAAACAATTTGAAAAGTTATACACTGTCCAAAAAAACATTGTCATACCCAAAGGAAGATAATTAATGAAGCACTGGTAGAAAATTCAATATTTTATAGGAGCTGTATAACCTTTCAAATTGTTTTCAAAACTTCTTCTGTGAACTAATCTAGGGGGTATATCGAAAAAACGGGCCCCAACAAATTATTGGATGTTTATATTCGCATTATTTTTAAAGTTTCCCCAATGTTTTTAGCCACAATGTGCCGATGGCCTCAAGGATTTTATACCAGGATGTATTGTGCTTACCAATATTCGAATGTTTAAATATTTCATTATTCGGCAAACATAAGAACGGTTGATACTAAACCATTTTCCGAATGAATATTTTACAATTTAATTTTTTTATATTGAAAATTATTATGATATTTCCCCAGACCATGGGAAAAGTGGTAGGAGATGGCAACCCTGTTAGGATAACAAATGCAAAATTTTTCAAAAATGACACTATCATGCCCCAAAACAACAAATTTAATTCAACAGTAATTTAATTAATATATATAAGACCACAATTGCTAATAATAATCCGTTGTTGCTTTTGTTTTGCACTCCCCATTCTCAAGGATCAGTCAATATTCTTGTTGTTGTTATCACATCCAACTACAAATAACGGAAACAACTTGTTGAAAGCCTTCTGTACATAACAAACAACTACAGCACACAAAATATTACATTTTAAAAATTGTAACGGATCGAAAAATTTAATTAATGCGTAATACGGGATTTGTTGCTTTCGATATGCGCAACACTGTATATTAGGGATATATATTTTTTGAAGAAAAAATATATTCTTCAGAAAAAAAACTATTTCCCATAAAGACTTTTTCATACAAATGATATGTAACCTTCTCCAAGTCCGAACGACGTTTCGCACACTAAACCATCGCTTATAGAGGCGGTACAATATTTTTTAATATGTGTATTTTGTTAAATTTGAAAAACATAAAGCCCTAATAAACATGTGCTTCTTTGATTTCAAAAACAAAAGTTGGAGACAGCTTCTCATTTTTCAATGAATTTCCAGCGACCCCAAACATATTTGCAAGAATTCTACTTTTGCGAGAAATTATGCATTTAATGGAATGATATGGAAACATTCAAATTCAAAATCTAACGAGTTTTCATTCATGTTTCCAAAATATTCAATCAAATTTACAAAAAAATTTAGTGTTTTAATTTCCAATAATTTATAGGCATTTCCTTATTTTGTTTACATTTATATTTGACACTAACGTTACAAACAAAAACAAATTCCTATGTGGTTGTTGTTGAGTTGTATTTGTTGTAGTACTTACTTTACCTGGTTTGTTCTACCATGAATAAGACGAGAGAAATAAATTTTTGCCGGAAATGATTGTTTTACAGATACTTGTTTGTATTTTGACATAAAAATAAAAGCTGTCTACCTAAACATAGACTTTTTACTCGGAAGTGTTTTAATTCCCACTAAGATCGGGTAATCCGAATTGTAGGTCAATTGAAATAGAAAAAGAGGCAAAAACTCAAAACATAAAATATATGCATACATATGGTCCCTCAACATCCCCGAAGGGACAAGGGAGACTTCTTACATATCAATGAGTTCACGCGGATTCATATTGGCTCAATGATATGCGGCCTACTATTTATCGCCTAGTCTGAACGGCGTGTCTTGTAGAGAAGTTTTTCATGGCTGAAATACTCAGGAAATGTAAGCCACCACTCTGAGGGTATTTGCCACCGCCGAAAATGTTGATGCAACGGTGTCACGAAGTCGTCATGTTAAAACAGCACTAGTGTGACCTTCGACATAGCAATTGTGCTGTCGCAAAGTCGATCAAAAGACGATTTTTTATCATAATAAAATAGATTCAGATAGCACTGATAAATATGATAAATAACAAGTCAACCCTTTTCCAGTGGGGATGTTCATGGGAAATAGAGTGAATGCTCTCATCCCAGTAGGTAGTGCAACAAAATAGGGGAAATTTAAAACATACCTAAACTGAATTATGATGACACATTTGACACAACAGAGATTAGCACAAATTGTATTTATTACAAAACAGTCGTTTAGGGGTAACTAACTATTCGCAACATTATTACAAACTGTAAATTTTAATCTTTAACTGATGCAGTATTTTCAAAAAATATTTACATTTATTATTTTAGTATTTATCGTACAACAGCCCCTGCTGTGGGATTTTAAATCCGACTAAATGACACTGAGGATAAATTCAATAAAATTGTATATGGTCATAATTTTCCCAGGTAGCAGTAGGGGATGGATTATTCAAGTCAAATGTCACAATGTATCATTTGTTGTCAATACATACTCCATAAAATACACACAATATCTATAGAATGTTTGCTATTTGGGGGTTGTCAAACAAATCTGTGGCTATTGGTTATAAGTTTATGCTACTGTTCTAATGTATAAAGGGAAGGGAAATAAAAGATATATTTCCACATAAATATGTCATAATAAAAATCAATTTTTGGCAATAATTTGCAGTATGTTTTAAAGGGTGGTACAATAGTCGCCTTTGAAACTTCTGGATTTTTTAGAGTTCATTTGATGACAACGGTCGCCATATGGGAAATGGGTTAACGTCCCATTTTCATCGAACTATTAGTGGGTCATTATACAATTGATGTACGATTACAGTAACCGTAGTCGTCTGCAAGGAATGTCATATTGATAATTATTGATCGCAGAGTTGGACTCAATCAGAGCGATATTAAGTTCCTCGGAAGTTTGAGTTGGGATTTACTAGAACTCTTAAGGTGTTGGTACATAAGAAGCCTCGCCGGCTGTATTTCTTGCTCTGATAAACGAATAAAGAAGGCAGAACCAATTTCGAACTAGGTTGCCCATTTCTTGTTTATTCTCTTCTCAGAAAATAACCGGGCAAAAAAGCCAGCCGGCAAGGCTTTTACAGAAATAATCTTCGATATTTTTATATTTAACAAAAGTATTGTTTATGCTAAAAACAAGTGAAGAATTACAACTACAAAGATCCTGCACTTAAATTTATACGATATTTTTCTTGTTGTGCAGTAGTCAAAGTTGGTGCGGACTATAATTTTCCCCAGAATTCAATATAATTTTCTTCGGTGAAAGTAAGGCGATGAGCTCGAGGCAGAGGCACCTTTGTCAGCCCAAACAACACCATGGACTTTAAAAGTAAGAGGAATAGAAGAATGACACCCTACTTTTTGTAGATCATTCTCAGAATTCGCTCTAAATTATATAAATTGCACCACCTCTGGCTGATTGATTTCGTTCACTGCCTTAGCTGGTTCCGCAGCCATCTTCATCTTAGAATTCCCAGTCGACCAGACGTAGGAACAATCACATTCTTCTCAAGGTATTAGTCCATCCCATCTAACAACCCACGGCAGTCACAATTACTACATCATCCCACCATCCCACGATAACTTGAGTCCTTATAACGAATATTAAAATGACTCCCATCTTCATCTTACAATTCCCAGTCGACCAGACGTAGGAACAATCACATTCTTCTCTAGGTATTAGTCCATCCCATCTAACAACCCACGGCAGTCACAATTACTACATCATCACACCATCCCACGATAACTTGAGTCCTTATAACGAATATTAAAATGACTCCCTTGAAACCGCCCACGTCTTTACACCTACCCTTTCGTATTATCCTTTTTGTCCCCTAAGTTTCGCAATGTCAATACAATATATTTTGAACCTATTATTGTTATTCAGTCATTAATCTAATATTCATATGTTTTTCTTCGCTGGCCAATTAGAACATGGTTTCCAGACGATCGTATTAAACTTCTGAGGGTCACAAATATACCGCTCAGCGCATTGGTGAACACATTTCCTGAGTATTTCCATGTCATGTAAAACTTCTCTACAAGTGGTGTCTTAAGGCACGTTAATACGAATCGGAGTGCACTAATTAATATGAGAGAAGTAATCCGTGTCCTTTCGTGTATGTTTGTAGGACCATATGTTTGTACATACGTATACGATTTCACATTTTACTTTACAGTCTGCTTATGTATTTCTCGTCAAGGTTGTGCCAACAACAAGTGTAGAATCTACACTGTAGATTCGATCAAATCTTCCTTGTTTCTGAGCTCTTGCTATATCAAAAGTACAATACATTGGTTAATACAGAAATTTGCTGATTTTACTTTAATTTGCTTGTAGAATTTATATACAGTTAGTCAACTTAATTATTGCAAAACCAAAATTTTTACAAAATTTTAAATGAAACATCTTTTTATTGGTATAAATAAACATCATTATTGATATTTTTATTTAACAGTTTAATTCTTACACATGTGTACTAATAACATAAAACAAAAAAGTACCAAATTTCACTTAAAATTTTCTAAACACTAACAAAATGGAGAAAAACTCATTATATGTTCTGTCAACTAATGAATTGCAAAATTCACAACTTTTCAGCCTTTCACGGTATTTTTTCGAAAAGTTGGTTCTAATATTGGTCATCAATAACAGCTTGTAAACTTCTCTTAATTTAATAAATAAGTTTCGGAATATCATATTCCCTTCTTCTTTAATGCATTTTATTGCAAAATTCACAACTTGTCAGCAATTCACGGTACTTTTTCGAAAAGTTGGTTCTAATATTTCGCATGTCCACCTTGGGCATCAATAACAGCTTATAAACGTCTCTGAATTTAATAAATAAGTTTCGGAAGTTTATATTCCAATGGTATTTTTTGCCATTCTTCTTTAATTCATTTTATTTAGTCGCTCCTATTACTGGGCGACCTATTCCCGACTTTTTTTCTTCAGGTGTACATATGAATTGTCGGTGAGGTTTAATATCTAGACTTGGGACTGGGGTGTCAATGACTTTGGTGCAGTTATATAACAACTAAGTGCTACACAACCAAGATTTACGCTTAGAGTCGTTGTCTCGGTAGTACTTATATTGCAATTTGTTTCTATTTTCAGGATCAACAGGCCCAAATTTCGTGACGCTGTTGGTTAAATCATTTTTTAAAACATCTAAATAAACCTCCTCTGTCATTGTTTCCTCCAAAATGTGGATGTTACCAACTTCACTGCTTGATATACAACCACCTACTATAACTGATAGTTTTTCGAACTTTACGGTATGTATTAAATTTTTGTTTTCCATGGCTGTAAGGGTTTTTCGCGATACTATTTGAGGTCCATCGTTATAGTACAACATGATCTTAGTCTCATCAGAAAATATAACGTCATCCCAATACTTAAAATGACGTGAAAAGTTGCCTGTGATGAAGGCTTGTTATTATATAGCACTTTTCTGACTTTTCCATGTGACACACTTACTCCAAAATCTTTTTCAATATGGATCTACATGTCCACATACCATAAGTCACAAATATCCTTAATTGCATTTTGCAATTAATTCATTCATTCGTTTTGCAATTATTTAGTTGACACCACAAAAACCAGGTACCTATACTTTTTGCCCATTGTTTTTGTTATTTGCGACCGATTTCTTCATTTATTTACATGATGTTGTTATTAACAGGTAAATCAATAGATATGTACAAAAACCCCAACATTATTGAGAGCATTTCTTATAGTAATTCCTAATTAAAAATCTAAATTTTTAAAAAGTCATCATTTGCAAAGTCAAATTTGCGAATTCAAAGCAAGAACAAAATTCAACCAAGATGTGTGTAAAAAGGCAGCACACGAAAATATAATGCAAAGTAAAAATTAAAATGTTTTCTCTCTAGAACTTGAAATGATTCTTACTTAATTATTTCAATATTGTTTATAGCTGCACAATATACGCACGTAAGTAATATTAAATATATCTGCTTTGTTGGGCAGGTAAGCAAATTTAAGCTTCGTGCATTTTGGGGATTCCTGAAGGAAGTCGTGCAATTTTTTAATGTGCAAGTAAGCAAAAAATACTGTAAAACTCTACTTTTCATCTCGACCCTCTCCTTGACTGTACATCATTTTAGAAATTTTACTATGAAGTACACGTTTCGGTATAGGTCCATACAAAGATTCTGCATGACTTTATATGCTTTGAATAATTAGCCACATTTTCCATCCTACTTGTCTGTCTGTAGCCATTTTGTAGTTATGAACATTGTTTAAAGTGCAAAGGGTTCAAAACCGTATTTTCCTTAATACTTACCGTCAATATTTTTGTAGGAAGTTACCTATATCATAGTTATTGGCTTTGTTGAGAACACTCCGAAGGCATAAACCCCTAAACTAGTACGGGCGAATTTCCTGTGGTACACTTAGACTTGCAATTAATTTGGCTGTTATGTCCTTGTGATTAATATCCGTTAAACCAAATCCAAAATAAAGCCAGTAAAGAAAGGATCAAAGTCGGGCATAGTCGACTATATGACCGACCACCATTTAAATATAATTTGGAGAAATGTTTTCTAGGCAAGATTGAGTCACATTTTCCAAATTGCATCAAAATGTCTGTCCAATTTTGAGTTTGGTGCGTCCAATATGAAATCGGCCGAAAATGTATATATATATATATCAATATCTGTTATAATAGGTGACCAAGTTTCGATAATACCTATCCCCAAGTTCGCGGACTTAAACAAATTCACAGAGGCTTTCGAGTTGAATGCTATAGCATTCATGCCTGCGAACGTTATAAGAAGGTTTAACGTTTTCCTATTGGTGAAAGGTGGCGTTTTCTTTCCAATTGAATTGCAAAATATTCAATGCGAATTTTCTTCCAGTGTACTAAGGATGGATATGTTGAAAAATACAATAACATTGTAGATATGCTGCTTGTCTTGTGTTTCTCTGTTTTCTATCTCAGCGTCACTTTTTGGCCATAAACATAAACAAGAAAGAAGAAAACAAAAAAACAAATCAAAGACAAAACTCGTTTGTCTGTTTTATTCAATTTGTTGTTTTTTTAGCTCGACTTTATTTCTTTCAGTTTCTTCTTTATGGACTTGATGTGCAATTGTTGTTGCTGTTGCTGCCAGTATTTGTTGTGTCTTGGCTTCATTTTTCATTGTATTTTCGTATACGTTTGTACATTCATTCCTCCTCATACATTCATTTTCTTAAGAAACGATTAAACCTCAAAAAGAAACTGGCAATAACACCACAAAACAAAAAAAAAACAAAAACTCGGAGCCAGCCAGTCAACCAAGCCAAGCCATAGCATAAAACTTGAATTTCTTACTACGGGCCAAAGACTACATACAACACTTACAGCAGCAGCAATAACAACAATACCAACAACTGAATAGTGACGATGACAAGCAACAACGGCATCGTGATAGTGGCAGTGACGATTTTGTAGAAACGACGACACGATAGCTAAAGGTAGACAATGTTGGTTAGTTTTGAGGGGGGATTTGGAGGGTTCCCACTTTAAACACGACTTAAGGTGAGTTCGTCAAGCAACACCATACACAAACACGCACACACATTGATAATCATAAAGTAGTTGGTAAAGCGCGCTTGGTGATTATTGAGAACCAGTTTGACAGGTATACGTCGGCTGGCTACGACTGCTGCTATGCCGCCGTCTTAGCATTCACGTTTATTGTGCCATAATGTTGTTTACTGGCGACGTTGTTGTTGTTATTGTTTTTAAGACAAACTAACGACGTTGTTGCTTTTGATAGTTGTTTTTTTTCTTTGGCTCAGAGTTCACTCACTCACATACCTGGCCAACCGTTTGATTGGAGTGTCAGTACGTAATTCAGCGGTATAGCTGGGGCTGTGTTACTGTCTGTGACTGTGTCGGTGTCAGTGAGTGATGAGATGGTGGACATGTTATCCAAACTCAACTCTACTCAGATGCCGTGATATTTTTACCTCAACTCTGTGGTCTTGACCGTATGTTGGTGCGTCCGTCGGTCGGTCAGGCATCGAATGCTTTTTTACCTGTAAATCCAACACATACCTACATAGGCATAACCATACTCTCACGTTAGTGGTTTTTCAGTAAATTATCCAAGCATTATTACTGACATGGGTTAAAAAAGGCAAGAGACGCTCGTTAAAAAACATGAAGAAGAATAATCATGTTTTTATTACTGCTGTGTGATTGGAATTGGCTTAAACTACACTGGTAATGTATTGGTGTTAAATCCAGATAAAATTTCCTTTCAGATTTTCCAAAGAAAATTGGATGCTGGGACAGAGATGCTTTCGTTTAATCACCACACAGTGACACTTCTTACTCGAATTGTATTCAATTTTTTATTTTGCTTTATTTTTTCATATCATTTACCTTTTTATTGGTATTTCGTTTTAGTGATCTATTGTTGTTTTATTAACGGATTTATTATAACTTTTATTTGTTGTTATTATTTCATTTTATCCATTCATCACACATTGCTTTGGCAATTTTTTTGTTTTCTTTTAGTTACGTGCTTCTTTTTCAATTCTTCTATACTTCAAACACAACAACAATTATTGGTATTGTTTACGTTTTTTGTTGTTGTTATTTATTATTCACCGCACTTTGCTTCACAAATTGGGAAAAAGAAACACCGAAAATGTAATCCAAGGTAGATGTTGGATAGTAAAAATCACTCGCAAATACCGCTGTCATCCGTGACATCAGTCCGTTGCAACAGAGATCTTTCGCTTAACTAAAGGTACACAAACACTGACATGGTTGGTGTTGCAGAGGGAGAGAGAAAGAGAGAGCAATGTTATGTTAATACTCTCTGGTGAGAAGAGAGCTAACGGACAATGAACACCATTGTAATGGAGAGCGCGTGCTCAAGTACTGTTAACTTCAGAAACTCTCTGTTATTGTTTGAAAAGAACTGTCACAGTTAATCTTTCGAAATACACAATAAATATACAATAAAGGTAAAAAATAATTAATTCTTTTTTTAACTTGTGCATATGTATAGTCTAATTCTTTACTTTGTTCCTTTACAAATTTTATATTTTTCAACTGTCTTCTTCCTTGCGATATACAAATTATTATTTTTTTCATGTGTAGTACCAATAGCGGCAAACTTTATTTTCTTATTGTGTTGTCATTCTTTATCTCTCTCACAAATAGTCTGCTTACATCTGTCGTTTATTTGTCTAATTTGTGAATACAGCTGCTGTTAATTTCAAATCAAAATATTCATCAGTTTTTTATCATCTCAAAATGTTGGCCAAACTTTACAAAAGTGAGAATAACAGACTTTGTTGTCTGTGAACTCGGCTCTCAATAGAAAACAAATTTATGCAGCGCGAGAGAGTTAACATAAAAGTTGTAATTAAGAGAATAACAGTTTTTTTTATAAAAGAGATAATGGACCCCATCTCCAAACTTCTGTTATTCATTCAGAAACGAACTGTTTTTTTAACATAACAATAAATGCTCTCTGCTCTATTGTTGCATTTAACAATTTCCTGGGTTATAGCAACATGACTAACTACATTGTGGCTAAGGTAAGGAGATACAATCAGTTAAATTTGAATCATAAAATATTAACTGGTTTCTACTTATTAGAAACGCGTAAGGAGTTATACAATAAGAACCGATTTTTATTTTCTTAAGTCTACAGGTACATTACAAAAGTCCTTACAGACTATAAAATATGAGCATTTAAGTATAAGTATTTAAATATTAAATTAATTTTCTTTTTATTGAATCTGGGGTTTCAGAAAGATCTTTATTAACTCCGTGTAAGGGGCTATTGTTCGAGTAATTTTGTGTAAAATAAGGTATTATTATCCTGAGAACGAAACCGGTGGAAACGTAACATAAGAGAACGCCGATGGTAAGGACAATCCGAAATGTGAGAAGTTAACGGTAATGAAGTAACCACATCACTGCAGCGATGGTTTCGTATTGAGCTGCAGCAAACAGAGTCTGTATTTCGGGAGGAACGGCTAAAGACTGAAAATAAAAATGCTTAATGTTTCAGAAGGCAACGGGAAACCACGACTCTTAGTCTCGGAAAACACAAGGGTGCTAAGAATCCACGGTGGTAAAAACACATAATGTAAACATATCTATCAAAGACAGTGGAGTCACCGTCAAAATTGGAAGGACAAGGGACGTAGAGGAGGGTGACACCCAAGAAACCAGACAGGCGGCTAAACCACCGATCAACACGCAAAGGGGAGTTGAAACCATCAGCGAGAACCTATGAGAACTATGGAGAACCCATGATTGAGTTCATCCAGAAAAACCTCCATCGGAGTGAAACGGGAACTCAAGCCCTGATGAAGAAAATAAACAAAGGTAATATACATATTGTTTTAATCCAGGAACCTTGGACCGTATAGAACAGGATCTCCAGACTGAACCATATACATTATCATTTTTTTTACGCTAGGACCAGAAATCGAACAAAGATCTGTCCCAGCAAAAAAATCATTGCCAAATAATGGGTTTTAATAGTACTTTTTAGTAGTCGTAATGACTTACAAAGTTCCCTAACCGATTATTCTAACAAGGACATGTCTCACTGATTAACTATTTATTCTATAACCACTAGAATAATCTATGGCAACTAGAAGTTGAAAAATAAGTTAAAAAACATTTGTATGACATACTTCATATTTTTATTTTATTTTGCTCTCTGCTGGATTTGGTCATGCGAGCTTCTGATTTGAAGCGGAACACACTGCGCTACTCTTACGAACATTAATGGTTTTTTTAAACGCCAACTTTTTTATATTTTGAACAAAAAACTCGCTTGCCGACTTCGAGCGTTGAACACACAACCCTAGAACACGCGCTCTGTGCCACCGTACTCGTTACCAAGCAAGTACTGGTGTAAGTAGTTTTACATTGATACATTACTTTATAATAGATTACATAATGACTAACAAAGTTGTAAACGGCGGACGCCACAGTTATTAAATCAAGGGAATGGAAATATATACCTAGCATCATTATATCTGCCGATTGAATCGCCGACATTTCCGCCTTCGTCGGAATTACATCAGCAGCCAAGGAAAATCAACCAAACAGGTAAAGATGGTAGAAACGGTGACTCACACCACATTTTGTGGGGCAGTACGAACAAATGGGGCCAAGTCCTTTTAGATTATTTGAATACTAATGATAAGTCTTAATATAGGAAATGCACCTACCTTTGTTAAGGGAGGTCGGCCTACGAAAACCCCTGGATGGCAGAGGAAATTCGCAACAAGGGCAACGTAAAAAACAGCTGTATTTTGGGACAACTAACAAACAAAATTAAAGGAATACAACAGAATAAGAAACGCAAAACGCAACTCATGAAAACTGTTTTGTGAACAGATAGATAGCGTAAATGATGTCTCGAAAATCAAAAAGTTTCGATCCAAAACTCATACACAAATTGATGAAATGGGGAAAATTGTGGAAACTGCCGAGCAAAACCTATGCCTTTTGATAAAAACACACTTCCTATCGATCACTATGTATATATGTATGTTTTTTGACATTATATTTTCAATTACAACAATGTTTTTTGTTTTTGTAAATTTGTTAGTTGTTGTAATTCATGCATTTACCTTATATAAATTTGCCTTGGTCGAAATGGTTTTTAAAATCTCGTTGTCAAATTGACAACGGAGTGTTCAATTCGTCACACAAATGGTGTTGATACAGTATTGGCACCTAATGTGGTCAGTTAGACCATGTATCTTTCATTTTTTCTGGGTGTAGTAAAAATATTTAGTGTTTAATAAAATCCTTTGTGTGAATAAATGCAACAAATTAACTTTAAGATCTATATCTCTATTACAGAAGGACACATTCCGGCGATGAGACTTTTTAAATTAAGAGGATCAAATAACATTTCAATTGATGCCAATTATGTTGATGTGTGTGGCCAGGTAATGGAGCCACAAAAGATTTTAAAAATGTTAAAAAAAATCCGCCGAATGGTAATGCTCAATAGTGGTGGTTAGGGTGGTTTTAAAAAATCGATGTCGGAATTTTTATGTGGCACCCCCTAAAGTATTTAGTTTTGTTAGATTTTAAGATTGCCAAAGTTTGAGCATAATTGGAATATGTTAACACTGAGGCCCTCAAAGTTTCCATAGTAGTTTCCAAAGACCACATTTATTGTCCAATCGATGGAATCAGTTTACCAGTTCTTTGTAGTGGCTAAACAAGTAATCCTACAAAAAATTTAAAAAATCGGGTCAGGTTTTAATATTAGCTATATAAATGGCCCATGGAAACTTTGAGGCCCCACCGACATCGATTTTTAAAACCACTCTAGTATGTACAAACGTTTCTATTACTCATAGGATCTTTGGTATTCAAAAATAGGCTAAATCGGTTCACTGCTTCATATAGCCCCTAAAAACGGTGCCTCCCGATTTCGGTATTTTTTAACGTTCTGGCCTCAATTCCCAACCGAAATGGTTGAAATTTGGCATTTAGTCTTCGTTGGAGGTATACAACTTTCATATAGCCCCATCACCGATGTAGCCCCCTGGCGGATTTCCCCCTAGGAAATAATGATTAGATAACTTTAGTTTGGGTGTGTTTCATTTTCGTATAGGCATCAGGGACGTACGCAGGGGAGGGGCCTGCCCCCCACCCCCCGAAATGGTTTGGTCAACTACAATTTTTTGAGCTACTTTAACAAACTAATACGTTTCTTCTCTAAAATAATTTTTATTTTTGGAATTTTGAAAAGAAAACTTAGATTGTTCTGAAGGTTATGTACCAAAAATTTACTTTATGAACAAGTTGTCTGAGAAATATTTAAAATTTTTTTGTTTGAATACTATTTTTGAGAAAAACTTCCACTAAAATCTGAATTACTTCTATATCTCATGTTATTTCACAATCATATAATAAAGGATCGAGGAATTCTGTAATGAATATAAAGGTCTTGAGGCTTTAAACTCTTTATGTATTCAAAAAATGACGAGTTTAGTATTGTGCGGATTGGAAGTGCTATGAAATGACTATTTACTGGACAAAATGTAAGATATATCAAGTGTTTTCCGTGGAGAATATCTCTAAAACCAATTGGAAAATTGTTTTACTACCTTAATTTTTTTATTATTTATTTAATGGAGAAAAATTTATTGTTGTGCGTCATAAAGTGCTAATATCTGCTATAAGTAGCATACCCATCAGAATTTTTTCCTATCATTAACAAAGTTGTAGCTGAAATGAAATTAATGCTCAAACATTGGTTAAATAGTATTAAAATCTGCTATAATTTCGGCCTTTAGGCTAACGATAAAAACGTACCTCATCGAAATAATGGCCTTTGACTTCTCATATGTTTCGACAAAAGACGCTTCAAATAATTTGGCGTCGATTTAGCCCAGTTCGTTCGTTTGTCTGGCTCGAGCGCATAAGAACTCTCAAACGGATCAACCGAACTTTAAGTCATATCGGTCCACTCCTTTTTTTCCCACAAGACTACAAAGTGTTTCGCTAAAATGGTGCGCACATTAACTCTCGAAGGTCCAAATCGATTTCTTCGAGACATAGATTAGGTTCGGATATGGATTATATCGGTTCACTTCTTCGGGTACCTCCAACTCAAAATGTCAATATCCGATTTCACCGAAACTTTGAACATTCTAAAATTACTTCCGTACGTACATATGCATATCAAGTAACAAGAAGGTCTATATGCGACAACATTTTCGGATACCTCCCTAACAAAATTTCAACATAAGTACAATATAAGGGCTGTTCGAGAATCCATTGGACATTTTTAATCGTGGGCATTTTTTTAAACATTTTTCGTGGGTAAGTCCATGCTTCCTGACATAACGGTTAAAAAGCTCTAAATCTTACCATGGCCAACCAAAATGACGGTTTGACATCATAATTATCAAAAGGAATGACTTCCAGAATTAGGTCCCCTTCCAAAATGGACCATTCTTTCAGGTATCTTCTCCACAAAAGTGCAAAACTTTTGCGCTCTTATTGAAGTCAAATTTATGAGTTCATCATAAGCATTTATTCGCAACGTCCACAATCGTGAAGTTTTATACCCAAATGTTTCGATATTTTTGTCGGAAAGTTTATACGTCCAAAAAAGGCCATGAAATTCTGAAACTTCCTGACTACACAATTTTTAGGACAGTTGATGGAGTTTTTCTACTTAACCTATTTTGTCAGGACTTAGCTAAAATTTTGCCTAGACCTAATGTGGATTTCGTAGTCTCAAACAGTACTGCGAGTAGAATTCGGAGTCTATGAGTCGTAGTTGGTATCGCCCGACTCCTGATAAAAATGTTTTCTGCTTTTTTCTAAATGCCTGTTCCAAAACCTGTAAGAATCTACACATTTTTAGTAGTAAAAGTACTGGAACAGACCATAAATGTAATTTTCGGAATTTTTTAGTTGTCTTGGTGTTTTTATGGTTTTGTTTTGTTTTTTTATGACAAAAAAGAATATTATTTTCTTACAATAGTTCGGTACAAGTCCAATCTGCACTCGCGGATTCGAGTTATTTTTTTTTGTGGAGTTATTTATTTCAATTATTTATTGGTATACAAATAACATTAATAGGGTTTTTAGATAGATCTCCTTATCAGAATCAGTCCTCGCGGTAAAAATGTGTTCAAGTGATAACTTAATAAGGCAAAAATAAGACAAAACTGTTTTAATGGGACTGAAGTTAATGTGTGATATATGGATATGTACTTTAAAGAAGAAGATATATTGAAAACCTTTGAAATAGAATCGAAAATGCCAAATAAGAGCTACTGTGGTTAAAAATTCTGGGATACATTAAAACGTAAACCTACATGGGTAATATTCATTTGAAAGATTTTTTAGTTATTGCGTCAATTCTGTTGGAGAATTGGGTTAAAAACTTCAAAATACCAGGCGGAATTTTTGTATGGGGACTATACTGAACGTGTCCTGATATGGTTCATTTCAATTCTAAACATCCAAAGGCTAATTTATTATACTCTGTTCCAAATTTCAAAGTTATATCTAAAATATTGTAATCTCTCTCTATTGAAATTATATGCTTTGTGTCAATATTTCATATAAAATCAACTAAAAAAAACTTTAAAATAGCTTTATGTAACGCTACACAGCATTTTTTAATTTCATAATTTTTGGTTAAGGTGCATTTGCAACGAATTCGGGAAAGTTACAGACTTTTTTTAATGACTTTGCCTTTGAGAATAGTATTTGTTTTCTATAAATATTTATTGAAACAAAGCAAATTCATTTTTTTAAAGAAAAAAAATATCAAAATGGCTTTAGTAATCGCAGTCGGTGCTGAAACTTTTTTCACCGAATAGATCTAAAACACACGTTTTCGTTATCAGGGCAATATTCCGCATATGATAGATCTTTTTGTATTTTGTTGCTTAGGGTGATATTGCATTTTGAAAATACATCGCAAATTCAAACTGCATTTTGGTCCCACACGCACAGAAAAAATATTTTTCGCTTTTGTTGGAACAAAAATATATGTTTTGGTTCCAAAAATGTATTTGTTTTGTTCAAACATTGTAATCCAAATCCAAAAATACCATCTTTTGTTCCAAACATAGAAAACAAAAACAACTTTCGAATTTCCGCAATATTGTTAAAATCGTTAACAATACCGATTGTAGGAACTATCATAATCTAATTTTGTTTACAAAAAGTATTGTCAATACAGAAAACCAGCCCAGAAATTTTTGATTTGAGTGCATATACTTCTCATATACACTTTTCGCATAACTTGGATATAAATGTCGCGTATAATATTGCAATCATTGATGAACACAATACATGGTTTGCTGCATTGGCTGACAACAAAGACAAACAAAAAGCCACAAGAACCCACCACAACATAAGGAATAATTAAACACCATAACAAACATGAAAAGGAAAGAAGAATGAAACAAAACAGAAACAAATAAAAACAAGAGTCTCACAAGTACATACACACAAAAACAAAGGTAAAGGCAGCATGTCATACAAACACACCACAACTCACCAAAATTGTTTTTTCAACACGGCATCGAATAGCGAGAGAAGAGAAACAAATTTTCGAAGAAAAGAGAGAAATATTGTTCAGTTGACACAAACTATTTTTGGATTTACAATACTACATGAGGAATCCAACAATATGTTAACAATACATATTTTGCTCTTGGAATATTGTTGGATCAAACATATTTTTTTCTCTGCGTGCAATAGAATGCATAAATGCAATACTTTTGGGACAGATTTCGTAGTTTGGGTCGTTTTTCTATTGGGCCATTTTTCAAATTGAAAAAAGAACCCAAAAATTAGGGTCCCTTTGCATTTTAGTTTGGGGTGTAATTTCATGGGGGCTTATTTCTGCACGCCGGGTGATTATGTAGGTAACAATGCTACGTCTTTACTAAAACGGCTAGAGACATAAATAAATAAATTATTTAACATTGATTTATTTCAATGGCATCATCATTGGTGTTGGGCCGAAAAAAATAATTGTGGTAAACTTAAACTCAGTTATGGAATAAATGCGTGCTGATTATAATAATTATAATAATACATGGGATGTGTACGGGCATGTATAGAGCAGATGCCAAATTAAAGTGGAAGGAAAAGAACTTGAATTAAAACATTCTAAAATCAGCTGGCTAGTTGGAAGAAACTCCAACCTATCAATTCAAAACAAAATTCTTATATATAATCAGATTCTAACCTGTATGGTTATCTGGAATTCAAATTTTGAGATGTGCAAAAAACGGTGTAATAAATCAAATTCAAAAATTTCAAAACAAAGTACTGCGGAATATTGTCAATGATGGTACATAAGAGATAGCGACCTCCAAAGGGACCTAGCTGTTCCTTCAGTCAAGGAAGAAATTACGCGTCAAGCCAAAAATCGCCAGCAGAGACTTCACGTCCATCGCAACAACTTAATTCCGTCAATTCTCGACGTAGAAAGCATGTACAGAACACTCAATAGGTATAAACCACATGACCTTATTGATCGATTCTCCCGGCAAACTTAATTTACTGTATAAACCAAGTCTGCTTATACCAATTAAGTAAATACAAATTAAAGTCACAAATAAGTTACTAGTTCGTGCAGGCGACTAGTCGTAGCATTAGTTTAAGTATTTGTAATCTCTAAATGCTTAAATAAAAAAAAAATAAATCGATTCGGAAGGAAAACATAATCAAATGTAAAACGGTTTTATACTGTCCCATTTTATACAACTGGGGATCATTGTCTTAGTTAATAAGGAAATTCGTACATACATATTTATTTTTTACCGTTGAAACTTTAATAATAACGAGACCTTAAATATATTTCCACTTGTATGCCGACGTAAAGTAAATAATTATACCACCTGAGATTATAACATTTTTTCACTTCCACAAATTCACAAAGAAGGTGAAAAATCTTGAAAATTGCAACTGAACATAAATATTTATTCTGATTGTGAGAATCAAAGAACAACTTGTGTTAACAAAAATTATGTTGGTAATTTTCGCAAACTTTGCAGAAAAACGGTAGTCAACTCTGCCAATTCGAGTAGTGAAGAGATTCGCAGCTGCAACAGCATTTTCAAAAAACAAAAAGAATTCACAAAGTTTGGTATTTTGCCGTTAGTACCGACAACGTTTGAAGCTATGTACATAGGTATAGGGAGGGTATGGTGTGAAAGTGATTGTGGGTTAAGGAGGTTTCTTTCTTTCGATTGTTGTTGGGTAATATTTCTTCACTTTACTGTGTTCTGGGCAGTTGTTTAATTTTGTGTTTTTGAATGGCAACAAAAGTGCCAACATGTCAGCGGTGGTGGTGTTTGGTCTAGGGCAGCGTCGTGCTTCTTTGCTTAGACCGTATAGTGAGGGCGCCCACTGAGTTGTTTTTGCATTTGCTTCTCTCTCTCACGTACAGTGTAAATGAATGAAAACAAACAAAAGCATAATGTGGTTGTTGCTTTTTTTCACTTATACGTTCATACATGTCTTCGCTGTGGCTGTATTTCTGTGGTCGTCGCTGGTCTAGGGTTTCTTTTTGGAATTAAAATAGCAATTATAACTTTTTGGCGAGTTTCAGTTTGCAAATTATATTGTTTAAAGTTTGTTGTTGTTGTTTCTTCTTTCGTTTAATCGCTTCATTTTTCTCTCACGCGAGACATTGAAGTGCAAAGTGACATCAGTGGGGAATTGCATTGAAAATATTAAATAACAACAAATGGAAATGCAAACTAAACAAAATAACGACTGTATATTGCCAATAAAGAAAAAAAGAATCAACGCAACACACAAATGTGAGAATTTGCTATAAAAATAAAAAAGAATCTTCAGTTAAATCAAAATCAACAATAGGTGCGCGTTTGTGTTTTCAAACAATGGCATAATTACTGATAGCAGTTAGAGTTAGGTTTTTTTATTATTTTATTTTGTGGTATTTGTTTACTGTCTCTATCTGTATACATTATTTATTTAATAACAATAATATATAATTGAATTGAATGCATATTTATCTGGCTATGTGCATACCATTTCCATATGGAAATCATTTCGCAACAACGTATTCCCATGCTTTATTTCGTTAGGGCCGGTTATTCGTAGGGGGTATTTAAAATCATTTCAGTGAATATTGGGGATTTTGGTGTTAATGTCATATTTGGCAAATATTTCTCCGTTCCCCAATAAGCTTGCTAGCAATATACATTCTGACCAAGATGTGATTCTCAAACATTGAACTTAAATATTTATTCTGATTGAACTTATTTATGTAACCCTCTACAAAATGTTGCCCTATAAGGCAAACTAAGAGCATATTTCCTGTAGTGTATTTACACAAAAGAAACTTCTTTGTTTCAACTCCAAATGCTTAATGTTCTTTATTTCAAATTAAACAACATAACAAAGCTTAGAACTAACAACCTGTATGTACGTTTATGTGTGTATGCATATACAAGCAACCATGTATCTTTGTCACTCAAAGATAAATACATGAGAGTGAGAGTAAATGACTTGTAACTGCATACAGTAACTAATATAACAAAACAAGAAGAAGATCACATACCGCACATTAGGATGGATCGTACTGAAATATGTATTAGGGTGGAACGTAAATACAAATACTCTATATGCTCCCTCTAAAGTTGGCAATTAATATAAAATTGAAAAATATTAATATTTATGTACAATATAAATTCTTTGAATGTAAATAATAAATAAATAAATAACATTATTTTGAATTCCATATTTAGTTGTTGACTTAATGATTGAATCATAAAAATATATAATGATAAAACAATTTATGAAACAAATTTTAATATAAATCGTTTTTTTTTTTTTTTTTTAAATTATGAGATCATGTTAATATGATATTTTAAAGGAAAATTTAAAAATTTTTTTTTTTTTATTTTAATTTTTCTTCACAACTCTACCTCCTTCTCTTGGTCTGAGTTCTCTTCTAGGGTGTATAATCTCTTCTGGAGCATGGTTTTCATTAGCAACAAGTGAAGAATTATCATTATTTACATGTGATTGTAAATCAGGCTCAATGACGTGTGGATTTTGTTGTCTACGTTGTCCTCGGATTTGATCAAGATGCCGTTTTATGACGTACTTGTTATGGTTTAAAATGCAGGAATAAGATTGAGGTCCTAGTTGATGTTTTATGGTTGCTTGAGTCCAACTAGGTTTGTTAGGGTTACGATAATCACGCACCATAACTTCCTGACCTTCGCAAAACTGGATGTCACGGTTACCTTTATGGTTTAAAATGTTGTGTTGTTGTGAATTCATGATTCTTTCTTTTGTTTTAGGAGGTTTGAGAAGTGAAAAACGAGTTTTTAATGTCCTACCAAAGAAAATTTTTGCTGGAGACTCACCAGTACTACAATGTACCATGTTTCGGTAGTCCATCAGAAAGCGACATAAAATCTGGTCTAAATTTGAATCCCTATTTTGGTCCAAATTGGCCAAAATAGACTTTTTGAAAGTTTTAACAAAATTTTCTGCCTGTCCATTTGTAGATGGATGTCCAGGAGCAGTCAGTATGTGTTTAATACCATTCAATGATAAAAATTTTTGAAATTCATGTGAAGTGAACTGTGATCCATTGTCACTCACAATGGTATCAACAAGTCCATAGCGAGAAAACATCTCTCGTAGCTTCGAAATGGTGAAATTTGTTGTCATGTCTTTGGTTTTGAAGACTTCAACAAATTTTGAAAAAGAGTCAACGACTATTAAAAAGTAAAAGTTTTTGATTGGGCCAGCAAAATCAATGTGAATTCTACTCCACACTGAATCACTAGGCATCCACGGAATTAATGTGCTTTTTTCAGGACTTGACTGAAGTTTTTGACATGAAATACAATTTGAAATCAAATGTTCAATATCTTTGTCAAGACCAGGCCACCATACATAAGATCTGGCAAGTGCTTTGGTTTTGACAATACCCAAATGAGAACGATGAAGTTCATCCAAAATTTTAGATCTTAGGGTTTTAGGAACTACTGTCCGATATCCCCACAAAATACATCCGTACTCAACAGAAAGTTGAGTATACTTTTCACGAAAAGGTGAAAGATTGTCGTCATGACAATTAACTAAAGTGCCTTCTAAAACCAAATCGGCAACTTTCGACAAAATTGGGTCTCGTCTTGTTTCACGAGATACATCTTTGAAATTTAAATTCAAGTTATTTTCTTGATTTTCAATAAAATTTACATAAGAATTTTCAACAGTTTTAGATTCAAAAGTTTTCTGAGGCATTCTTGAAATACAATCTGCTTCATTCTTAACACCTTTTACATGTTCAATTGTATAAACAAATCCTGACAGGATTAATGCCCAGCGTTGCATTCGCGCTGAAGCCATAATAGGCAAACCTTTGTTGCTACCAAACAAACATAAAAGTGGACGATGATCCGTTCGTAAAACGAATGGATTTCCCAATAAATATTGGCGAAGTTTTGTAACACAAAACACAATCGATAAAGCCTCTTTCTCAAGAGTGCTATAATTCCGTTCACTTTTTGACAAAGCTCTTGAAACAAAAGCAATTGGTCTTAAACCATCAGGAAATTTGTGAGATAAAATCCCAGCTACAGCATTATTTGATGCATCTGTAGTCAAAACAATTGGCAGATCAGCGTTAAAATGAACCAAAACTTGGTCTGAGGTTATAGCCTTCTTAATTTCATCATAAGACTTTTTGCATCTTTCTGACCAATCGAATTTCACATCTTTGCTTAACAAGTGATAAAAAGGCGACATAATTTGCGCAAAGTTGTTAATAAATTTGGAATAATAATTTGCCATACCGACAAAAGCTCTCAACTCAGAAACATTTTTGGGAATAGGAGCAGAAACCACACTCGAAATTCTTTCGTTATTCTTACGAAGCCCATTTTTGTCTATATTGAATCCCAAATAGGAAATTTCAGATTGTAAAAACAATGATTTATTAACATTAAGTTTCAATCCAGAAGATTGAAGCTTCTGAAGAACCAATCTTAAAGTTCTGATATGCTCTTGCATATTTCTACCAGTGACTGTAATGTCATCCTGGTAAACAACAACATATGGAATATCTCTTAAAAGGTTTTCCATAGTTTTCTGAAAAATAGCCGCAGCTGTTTTGACACCAAAAGGTAATCTTTTTACTTTTAAAGTACCAATATGTGTACTCCAAGCACATAATAATTGAGATTCTTCATCTAAAACAAGTTGATTATAAGCATTTGATAAATCAAGCTTTGTGAAAAGTTCACCTCCCTGCAATGATGCAAAAATTTCATCAATTCTGGGTAATGGATACTTAAAATCCAACAAACATTTATTTAGGGTAACCTTGTAGTCACCACAAATTCTTAAATCGCCATTAGGCTTCAAAATTGGAACTAAAGGAGTTCCCCAATCAGAGTTATCAACTGGTTCTAAAACACCAGATTTAATTAAATCTTTTAATTTGGTTTCAACTTTACTTTTCCATGCCAACGGTAAGGGTCTTGGTTTGCAAAAAATAGGAATTGCGTTTTCCTCAACTCTCAACGAAACTTTAGTGACATTAAACTGTCCCAACTTTTCTTCAAAAACACCAGAAAACTCGTTTTTGATTTGATTAATAATCCTAGAATTTGAGTTTGAGCAATCAATTTTGTTGACTTGCAACAATTCAAAATTAAAAGAACGTAAAAACGTACGACCTAACAATGGAGGATTCGATGAATCTACAACAACAACAACTATCGATTTTGTTTTACCTTGAAAAGTAACCGAGGCATCATACTCACCAACTAGGTTCAACTTATCACCACTATAATCAACATATGGCACAAGGCATGGACGAAGCCTCTTTTGAATATCATTCTTCTCAAGGAACGATTTAGGCAACAATGTACACGGAGCACCTGTATCACAAACTGCTTTTAATTCAACTCCATCAATAATAACCGGAAGAGAATATACTCCACTAGTGTTGCACTCCGACACACTAAAAATAGAATAATTAAAAACATCATCATCATCAAAATTATTTTCATCCTCACAAACATAATTGACACTTCTCTTTTTGTTATAGCAAACAGATGCAAGATGTCCAATTTTACCACAAGAATGGCATTTACTGTCTTTGTATTTGCATGCCTGCGACTTATGATTGCGCCAACCACAATGAGAACATACAGGCTTTCTTTCACTTTCATTTCTGTTGTCTCTGCCACCGCCAAAATTTCCTCTGCTTCCATTGCCTCTGCCGCTGCCACTTGAACTGCCTCTGCCACCGCTGCTACCATTGCTTCTACTGCATGCGCCATTTGCATTTCCAAAATTTTTCTTCATAGCCTTCTGTTTGTTTAAATAGTTCACTGAACTCTGCTCAGCCTCTGCCGCCCTTGACATACTCTTCGTCTCCATTATCATGGCTTTTCGCAACGCCATTTGCATAGTCAGTTTCTCGTCCTCTTCACACAGCCTTTCAAAAATAAAACTTGGTAAGCCCATCACGAATTGATTTAATACAAAGGCTTCCAAATGATCGCCAAATTTGCAATTAAGCGCCAACGACTTCACTCTGGCGTACCACTCTGCTACCGATTCACTTTCAGCTTTAGTTGAAACATGGAACTTTTTCCTCTCGCTGAACACAATTGTTGGTGGTGTGTACTGTGTGTCCAAAATTTCGCACAAATCTTCATATTTCTTGGACACAGGACTATCGGGACTACACAAACTATGCAACACTTTGTATGCCACTGCACCAACTGATTTCAATAAGATCGATTTCTTCACATTGTCATCCGTACAATTGATCTCACAAAAATGGATTTCCAGACGTTCTTTCCACACACACCAAGATTCCACACTCGGGTTAAACTCAGACACATTAGAAGTCTGGAACACAGCAATCTGGCTGGCATTGAAGCTATGATTTCCTTCACCTTCCATATTATCCAGCATTCACTCCTTTTCAATTTATTTAATTTTATTTGGCGTTGGTTTGTTTTAATTTGTTCGGCAAAAACTTTCTTCTTATTTAGTTTAATTAGTTTTTATTTTGCCTCCAACTGGTATTTTAAATTTGTTTCGTAACGTTTGTCACTGGCTTTTAACAATGTTTTTTCTTCTCTTATTAATTATATGTATGTACATATATTAATGTTCTTTTTTCCTCTTTAGGTTATTGAACCACACAAAATATGTTGTTGTTGTTTTAAAAACTTTTCCTCGTCGCCAAATTGTAGTGTATTTACACAAAAGAAACTTCTTTGTTTCAACTCCAAATGCTTAATGTTCTTTATTTCAAATTAAACAACATAACAAAGCTTAGAACTAACAACCTGTATGTACGTTTATGTGTGTATGCATATACAAGCAACCATGTATCTTTGTCACTCAAAGATAAATACATGAGAGTGAGAGTAAATGACTTGTAACTGCATACAGTAACTAATATAACAAAACAAGAAGAAGATCACATACCGCACATTAGGATGGATCGTACTGAAATATGTATTAGGGTGGAACGTAAATACAAATACTCTATATTTCCATTCCTCTCTATTTGTTGCTTTTCCTTCCCAATTTAAAATATCGTGTTTATACACTCACTCGGCAAAGTTCAGCGTAACCTGCTCTCGGATCGCTTTGATTTTTGTCGCAAACACTTGTATTATCTGCCTCCATTACGACGGTACAAGTTTTTTCAAGGGCAAGTCAATATTTCCTGAGAAAATAGCCCGAAAGCTGTAAAAAACCTTTATGCCAACATGTGTAGTGGCTGGGGCGCACGAGAACTCTCAAACGGATCAACCGACTTGGTCCAAAATAAGGCATTCGAAATATATTTTCCAAACTTAGCATAAGTTTGAAGATGGGCAATATCGGTCCCAACCTTCCGATACCTTTCCCAAAAGTTAAAAGAATGTCACTTAAGTCTAGAGTATTCCTCCATTGGCTTAACTTCATCACTATCCTCTTTGCAGAGTTTAATGAAGTTAAGCCAATGGAGAAATACTCCAGATTTAAGCAATCATATGATTTAATCTTCAACTAAAAAAGAACAAATTAAAAGAATGTCGCTAAAATGGTACTCTTGAATCGAGCAACCAATTTGTTCCAAACTTTAAATTTCCTAATGCTTTGTCCAAATTGAGTTTAACTTCTTAATTGGTCCATATCGGTACCCTAAAACCTTTCCCACAAAAGTTCAAAATTTTTGTTCAAGTGCAATTTAGGGTCTGTTCGAGGATCCTTTGGAAATTTATACCGATGCTACTCCTTGTGCGATATTATGTTTTTCATGGGCAAGTCCATGCCTTCCGACATAGTGGTCCAAAATCTCTAATTTATACGGTGACCAACTGAATCGAAAAGAAATGACTACACCTTTTCCGCAACATCTGCCGCGATCTGCCCTTGTTGAAAGTTTCAATAGACATAGGCTGAGGGTATATCCCTGACGGCAAAGCTGATTGATACTTTTTAATTTGTTTTTGATGTCGTCTTCCATTTATCTACTTCTTGGCAGTTCTGCGTGTACCGCCATGTGGCTTATATTGTTACTCATCGCTCATTTTTATAACATAGCCTTGTCAACGTAATCGTTGTATTTTGATAGGTTTAACTATACTTATGATGTTGTATAGCCGATACAGCTCGTAGTTCATACAACGTCGATATTCACCGTCAATGCATATTGGTCCGTAGACTTTTCGAAGAAATTTTCTCTGAAATTTACCAAGCCTTATCTGCTTGAGCAAGTATCTAGGTTTTGGAACCATACACGATAGTATTAGTGTTTTGTAAAGTGTTATTTTTGTTTGACGAGACGTGGTTCGGATTTTAAAATGCTGACTTGGTCCAAAGTAGCATCTTTTGGCTAATACAATCATTCTTCTTATGTTATCGGACCCATTACGCGTCGATACCATGAACTTGGTATCTTCACTGTTTAATTTCACGTAGCCTTCCAGATAGTGCTAATCAGTTGATGCATACACGTTATAAGTAGACATCGGGTTTTGCATATTTACATATTTTTTATTAATAAAGATACGAAAATTCCGATTGGACCAAAATTCGTTTTGAAGAAAACTGAATGCAATGACGGGCTCATATTTTTTTTATTTTTTTGACGATTTTCGTTAAAAAAACACTTGCATGTTTAGCATATTTTTTGGATATACTATTTTGCATTTCTTTGCATATATTTTGCATATTTTTTGCATGTTTTTGATATGACCCCAAATATCGAAAAATTGACAATAAAACTCTCTCACTCAAACGACACTCCTGGTCATACCATGGGTACTTTAATGGATGCCTCTCGTATCTAAGTGTGCATTTTGCGGTTGTTTGCATGAATTGTGCAATATTTTTCGCACTCCATCAAGACGAGGAGAGGCTTCGTTAAGCAATTAGACCAACGTTTAATCGGGTACGTACCTTTGCTGCAAGAAGGTAGTAATCGGATCGGCCGTACATCCGGAACTCTTAATGAAATGCGTAACCAAACTCGTGTGTTATGTCTTGCCAGCAGCAATTTGGTGTTTCATTAACTTTTTATACCCTCAGCATTTATGCTATATGGTAAAAACCAAAAATGTTTTACAATCGATGAATCCGAGTTTCACCCTTACAGAATTCGCGAACTGTTAACATATTCTATATAGTATGAGTATTTTTTTTAAATTTAAGTGTTTTAGGAGGGATCCCATAATGTCGATCATTAAAATTAATTTTCGTGGAAGCTGTGTTGGCATCAGTGTAGAAAAAGGGGTTGAAGCTAACAAGTTTTTTATGTTCCCTTCCGATTTCTGGATTAACCTTACATTTTATAGACCTATGCATAAAGAAAGAATCACAGAATACTCCATGGGCAATATGACACTAGTCTATGATTTTTTGATATAACCACTGCATCCACCTAAAACTGATGCTGACATTTGGAAGCCGAAATTTCGGGATTTTTTGAATTTTTTATACCCTCCACCATAGGAAGGGGGTATATTAAGTTTGTCACTACGTTTGTAACTACTCGAAATAATAATTGTAGACCCCACAAACTATATATATTCTTGATCAGCGTGCAATTCTACATCGATATAGCCATGTCCGTCCGTCTGACCGTCTGTCTGTCCGTCTGTGGAAATCACTCTAGCGTCCGAACGCATTGACGTAGGTCGATGAAATTTTGGGAAAATCTATTATTTGTACATAGGACTTTTGGTGTTGAAAGTGGGCTATGTAGGTCCACGCTTTCGTATAGCCCCCATACAAAATGACGAGTGACGCGTCGTCGTTTTAAGGAATTTTTAAGATATTTGTCCCATTTTACCACCGAATTGGTTGTAATTTGGTATTTTGTGTCTCCAGAGGCAAACAACCATTCCTACCAAAGTTGGTTTATATAGGTCCACGTTTTGGTATAGCCCCCATATAACGCCCCATATAAAGTACGCGTCATTTTAATATATTTTGAATGTATTAGTCCCATTTGACAACCGAATCGGTTGCAACTTTGTATTTTGTGTTTCCAGAGGCTAAGAAACATTTCTACCATAAAATGTTTATATAGGTCCACGTTTTGATATAGGCCCCATAGGACGATATCTCCCGATTTTCGGTATTTTGAAGGTTTTGGCCTCATTATCACACGGATATGGCTGAAATTTGGTATTTAGTCTTCGTTGGGGATATAAAACTCCCCCCCCCCCCACCCCCCCTCAAAGAAATTTGTAGGTATAGGTCCGCGCCATCATATAGCCCCCATAGAACGGTAACTTCCGATTTTCGGTATTTTGAAGGTTGTGGGCACATTAATCCATTGAAATGGCTGAAATTTGTGGTGGAGGGTATAAAAAGTTCGGCCCGACCGAACTTAACGCTTTTTCCACTTGTTTAATAATCCGGACGCGCAACTAGTTAATTTTCCAAACTCATAATAGGATTATAGAACAAGTGATTTTACGTCGTCTAATGTATATCTCATGAGTGTGCTCTTTACAGTTTCCTAGTAATTAGGGTCTAAAGGCCAAAATTTGATGCGTGAATTTTATTAAAAAACCTATTTTTGCTTGTAAATTTTTCAAGCGTCATTCAATTTCCTTTGAAACAAGCGTGAATTTAAATTTTTACGCTACAGATCTAATGAGCCCTTCCTTCCTTGAAAGAGTTTGATTCGCTGTATCCAAAAACAGATGCGCATAAACTGATTTTAATTAATTCGCGAATAATAGGCTTTTTAATTTTCACATTTTTTGAATGATTGTAATGTCAATATTACTCTTAATTTCCTATCCTTATAAGTTATCACAGTAAGCAACTACACGCAGAGAAAAAAATATGATTGATCCAACAATATTCGAAGAGCAAAATATGTATTGTAAAGATATTGTTAAATACCAAATGTAGTATTGTGATTCCAACAATTGGGTTTTGTTAAATCCAAAAATAGTTTTTGTCAACTGGACAATAGTTCTCTCTTTTCTTCGACAATTTTTTCTCGTCTCTCGCTATTCGATGCCGTGTTGAAAAAAAAAAACAATTATGGTGAGTTTTGTTTGTATGACATGATGCCTTTATCTTTGTTTTTGTGTGTGTATACCAACAATGAGACTCTTGTTTTTATTTGTTTCTGTTTTGTTTCATTCTTCTATCTTCATTGTGCTTTGAGGTTTGGTGTTATACCGGAGTTTGTTGTGGTGTTTAGTTATTCCTTATGTTGTGGTGGGTGTTTGTGGCTTTTGGTTTGTCTATGTTGTCAGCCAATGCAGCAAACCATGTATTGTGTTCATCAATGATTGCAATATTATACGCGTCATTTATACCCAAAAGTTATGTGAAAAGTGTATATGAGAAGTATATACACTCAAATCGAAATTTTCTGGGCTGGTTTTCTGGGTTGACAATACTTTTTGTAAACAAAATTATATTATGATAGTTCCTACAATCGGTATTGTTAACGATTTTTACAATATTGCGGAAATTCGAAAGTTGTTTTTGTTTTCTATGTTTGGAACAAAAGATGGTATTTTTGGATTTGGATTAGAATGTTTGAACAAAACAAATACATAGGCTTTCACGATGTTAAACCATATTTCTTGATGAAGTTTTAGCAGTACACATTAATTATTGTATGGGATTTTAGCGAAATAGTTGGAAAAAAAAATATATTTGGAACAATATTCCAACAATAAATTTTTCTCTCTTGTTGTTGCTATAATATGCAATTTATCTACCCAATCTCTATAAATTTGGTTTCATATTTTTCTACCAATTGTGTAGATTCCGCATATATTTTTTATTTATTTTTAGAGGATTTGTACGGACTCTGGGGCAGGATAATTTCGATTTACTTAAAAATATTTGTATTATTTGTTGATTTTCCGCGAAAATAATAATAAATTTAAGAAATATTTTAACATCTACGAATAGGTATGGAATGATTTTAACGAATTAGGCATACATTTTCTCATAACAACAAATAAGATATTTTTAAATATTTTTTCTTTCAATGAGAATAAAAACCGCTATAACTTTTGAGCGCATCGTACAATTTTGTGAACGCGAACTATTGTAGATGTGCTCGCAATTTTTTTTTTTTAATTTTTTCAAATGGAATTGCAAAGGAATTTTGGTTTTTACCATATACACTTTCATACGGGCAAAATGTGCCTCATTAAAATAATGGTTTTAGACCCAAGTATGTTTGGACGAAATCCGTTTCAGACAATTTGGAGTTGATTTAGCCATGTCCGTCCGTCCGTCTGTCTGCCTGGCTGGAGCGCACGATAACTCTCGAAGGGATCAACCGATTCGGTCCAAAATTTGGATTTCGCAATATGTTGTCCCAACTTAGTTTAAGTTTGAAGATGGGTTATATCGGTCCACTCCTTCCGGTAACTCCCCACAAAAGTTCGAAAATGTTCGGCGCACGATAACTCTTGAAGGGAGTAACCGATTTGGTCTATATTTTGCAAATCGTGAAATTTCTACCAGGCTTAAATAAAGTTCCAATATGGGCCCAATCGGTCCATTTCTACGGGTACCTCCCACACAAAATTTCGGAAAAGTTCAGTTTAGGAACTGCTCTTGAATCGCTTTGATTTTTGCTGTAACAACTTGTATTCACTGCCCCCATACGATGTTTTATCACGGTCAAGTCCATACTTCCTGAGAAAATAGCCTGAAAGGTGCAAAAGCCCCTGTAACACCGTGTTTAGTGGTTGCCGATTCGGTTCAAAATTTGGCCTTCGTAATATTTTGTTCAAACTTAGTTTAACTTCGAAAATAACACATATCGGTTCACTCCTTCAGATACCTCACCCCACAAAAGTTCAAAAATGTTCGGAAAAAATGTGGCCACGATAACTCTTGAATGGATACACCAATTTGGTCCATACTTTGCACATCCTAATATATTTACCAGATATAGATCAGGTTGAATATGGATTATATTTGTTCACGCCTTCAAGTACCTCCCACACAAAGTATTGAATAAGTTCACTTTAAATCTGCTCTCGACTCACTTTGATTTTTGTTGAAGCAACCGGAATTTGCTGCCTCAATTACGACGGTAAAAGCTTTTTTCAGAGGCAAGTCCATACTTCTTTAGAAAACAGCCCGAAACGAGTAGAAGCCCCTATACCACTATATGTAGTGGATTGAGAACACGATAACTCCCGAACCGATCAACCAATTTGGTTCAAAATTTAGATCTCCTAATATTTTGTCCAAATTTAGTTTAAGTTCTAAAATGGCCCACATCGGTCCTCTATTTAGGGTACCTCCCTCACAAAAGTTTAACATTTAACAAGTGCAGTTTAGGGTCTGTTCGAAGGTCCTTTGAAAATGTATAGTGATGCTGTTCGTTGTGGTGCTGCTTACAATGATATTATGTTTTCCGTGAAAAGTCTATGCTCCCTGGCATATACTTCCTGGCATTTAAATTTATACGATGACCTACTGAAATGACCCATAGATATGACTCCCTAAATAAGATCCACTTCCATAATAGACTATGTCGGTCCATCCCCTCTAGTACCTCCTCCGCAACTCTTTTTAACTTTAATTCTAATCATCATTTTTGTCGACAAGTTCATATGTCCAAAATGGGCAACAAAATTCTGAAAAGACCACAGGCATAGGCTGAGGATATATCTCTGTCGGCAAAGCCGACTGATACTTTTTTTCTTGTTCTTTGTTTTTTTTTTATAGTAGAATGTTTTGTAATGTATTGTATCCCAACGCAAGTTTTAATCGTTCTTGCGGTTGAACGCGCGGAATATTTTAGCTCATTACCTTAAATGTAGTTCCCCAAGCGACATCATGGGGAGCACAATGCCGATGAAATAGGGACCAAGATATGTCCTGGACATTGCCATATTAAAGCACGTTGGGACCTTTCCTACGTATCTTCTTATTATATTCATATTTCCCAATTGCCAGACATTTTCCATATTTTTACATTTTGCAGATTTTTATTAAGTGTAAATAAATACTGTTTTTAATTTGTGAATTTTGTTATAGTACATACATTAAAAATCGATATCTGTTGGATATAAATTATCTTTTAACGGGCATACCTACATACATACATATGTATATCAAAATCGAGAAATATATGAAGCAACAATTAATAATGAATGCATTTGTAATATACGAACGTAAATCCGATACATATCCTATATGTTGCTTTTGGAACATATTTTCATTTGCAACTTTTAGTATGTTTACAATTTTAGCAAATTAACAAACCTGAATATTGCCCAAGCTACAAGAAACATGTTTAGATGGAACTCAAGAGAAAATTCCCTTCTGCCGGTAAAAGAATGTGTGAATCAACAAGTTGTTTGTTGCGAAACATGAATGTCTATGTTGCTAAACATGTATGTAGAAATAGGGATGCCAATGCAGAAAACAAAACTGCTCCTAATCGATGCAATGTTTATAAACATATATACGGATAAATGTTAACTGTTCCCACTTACCAAGTCTTGAATATACATTTTGTTGGGATTTGTGGTTATGTGTTTTTGTTAAGAAAACCGGCTTCGGCGGGTGGCTGTTGTTAAAATTGGCCAAACTACAGAAAAATAAACCCGACATATGAGTTTTCTTATTTCTTGCTTTGAAATCGGTCTGACGCTGTTCTGTTGTCTATGAACGTACGACAAAGTGAGACAATTATCTAATGAAAACCTACTTTACAAATCTGTATGTACATATGTACATACATATGTATATTATATTTTTAGGTGACGAACAATTAGTGTAGGCGAGCTCTAACTAAATTAGCTGAATTATTTAAGAAAATGGCATCAGGTTCTACTGGTTTGGGACCTATACCTAGAGAAGCACAAATCATTGTGTTCTTAACTTCCACCTAGGACAACATTTTTGCAGCTATAGTGCTAGTTTGTGTATTTTGAACATTTAAAAATTAAAGGAACAGAGCTATTTTATTTTCTTGATTATACATCGCACAATGGACCCACTAATATTGGAAGGTGCGACAAAAATGTTTCTACATCATACGATCTAACTAGGTTTTTCAGCAGAGGTATATAAATAGAGAGTTAAAAACAATGTAGCAACAAATTATCAAGATAGGACCACATTTGGATATAGTCCTTATAGCACCTCGATTTTTAGGGACAAATTTTATATTCAACAGAAATTTGACGGCTAAATAGCAGACTTTTTTTATTTTCAAAATCGTATACATTCTTAGATTTATTTGCCTCAGGGCCAATTGGCATTGTACAGGCTAGTTGGCAATTATACAAAATTCTTATGCATAAAGTTTATAAAATATTAATATTTGTTATTACATTTAAACATCTTCCAAAGACTTATAAGTAATACTTTTAGGCAAGATTGTATTAAGATAACATTTCTTCGATATCATGTGATAAAAAGAGTTTTAATTGTTGCTTAAAAGTGAAAAGTGTAACACAATTCTTAACATTATCGGGCAACAGATTACACTGTGCCACAAATTGGAACTCAAGGTCTGTGCGGTGGAAAATTCCTTTTGGAGATGAAAGCACTTAGTGAGTATATTAAGAACCCAAAAGGAAATTTTCCCCATAGGTCAAGTTTCTGAGATGTCGCGCGCTTTAAGAAAATAGCTTTATATCTCTGTTTGCCGTTATTTTAGCTTCGTTTTGAGATTACATGTCTTCAGTCAAATCGAATGGCGATTTTTTTTTTGTAGCTCAGAAGTTTGACCTATGGCATAACTGTCCTTCCGGGTTCATAATATTAACTTCATCGACTTTCATCGGCAAAAAAAATATTTCACCCACCAAGCTTTTATCTTCATATTTACGCGCAGTAATATTTTTCTTTAAAAACGGTTCAAGAATACGGGTTTTTTGTTTTACCACCGAACTCTGGTAAGATGCTGTCAAAAAATTTATTTTCCCTGATTGGCAATTTTATTAGCTTTCTAATGGTATACATATAAGCTTAATCGGTTACTTAAAATCGGTACAAAATCCGGGTTTTATATCGCTATATCCGGTTCAAAATATTAGATAACCGGATCTATTCTCAAAAAAAAAAAAAAAAAAAAAACAATTGTCATTAACGTGTTCAGCATATCGGGAGCTATATATGGTAAATATTTCAGATACATCCCAGATGTCAATATAAGCGATAACCAATAGGCATGTCTACCTACCAATACATAACAAACAAGTAAGAAAAGTCTATAGTCGGACGGAGCCGACCATGGGATACCCTATACCACTATCCCTGGACAATCGCTCTCCACGGAACTTCTTTTCAATGATTGTGAAAATTTAATTATCAAATATCAGAGATGTAATGTATAATACTTATGACCAAAACCAAAAAGTTATCTAGCATGACAAAGACATTTTTGTAGCAGGAAAGGAAAATTTAGTTCACACAAACTAAAATGTAATGAAACCCACTTATGTAGTACTACTACTTCCGTTGTTTAATCGCTACGTTATTGAAATTTTTACCAATTTCACACAAAAGTTTCAGTCCATTTAACCCGCTAAGTATTATCTGATCTTCACGTTGGTTTGTACGCTTCTTCTTCATCATAAACTCAAACTTTGTTTAAAACTTTGCGGGTTATTATTTTGACCTACAGAGCCGCTACAAAATTGGTTAAAATTTAGTTTTTGGTCCATTTCATCCCCTGAACATTTCACGATCATCACCAAAAACTAATCATTTCTATTCTGGCCCGAACACAATCTCTTTAAAAATATTAGTTATTGAAGTTCAAATTGCCTTAAGCTTGTTTACAATTTTTAATGGACGGACACACACCGCTAAATCGCTTTATCTCGTCGAGATATGAACTGCGGCATACGAAATAAGAGGTCTAGGACGAATATTTCGTGGTGTTACATAAACTTTTGGAGAGACAATATGTAGCATGGGATAAAAATGTGGTTCTCTACACAGAACCCATTGTATATTAGGTAGTAGGCTCGTTATCTAGCAAACACTTTATTGCAATTTACATCAGATGAAAGGTCAGTAGATTTTTTCCATATGTAGGCTACTTTGCGAAATATATATGTCCTCAAGGTATTAAAATATCGACCAAAAATAAAAATTTTATATTTTTCATACAAAAGTAATGGTCCATTTCACCCGCTAAAGAATATCAGATCATCATTCAAAATTGTAGCCATCTTTTTCGACCTATACTCTTACCCGGTGCAAAATTTCGTGACTATTGATGTATAATTGCGACTTCTAGCGAGTTTATTATTACACTACAAACAAATAACGGGATATATTAGGCTGTAACTCTGTTATCTGATCATGCACACCAACATAATTGGCATCAATTGAAAGGTCAAGCGTTCCACTTTCGAGTATATCTCACTTGTCCGGAATGTCACTTCCAGGAATTAAGATATAAGCTGTATATTAAAAATTTTCACAATTTTCACACAAAAGTTTTGGTCCATTTAACCCTCTAAATATTATCCGATCGCCATCTCAAATTGCAAGCTTCTCCTTTGTGATATACTCTTACCTTATTTAAAATTACGCGTTGATCGGACTATTATTGAGACCTACAGAGCCGCTAGAAAATTGGATAAATATTATGTTTTTGGTCCATTTCACCCGCTAAATATTTCACGATCATCACCAATAAGAATAGGGATCTATTCTGATCTGAACCCGACCTCCATACAAAATTTGGTGACGATCGGTCCATAATTGCGGCCTGGAGCGTGTTTACAATTTATAATGGACAGACGGACGGACGGACGGACGGACACACATCTCAAAATCGCTTTATCTCGTCGAGATATGAAGATTGGTATATGACATTGGGGGTCTCCGACGAATATTTCGCGGTGTTACATGAATTTTTACCAAAACAAACTTATAATACCCTTTTCCACATTGTGGTATAGGGTATAATAACGAATATACAGAAAAACAAAACATAGGTTTTTTTCTGAACAAAAACCGGGTAAATGTCAAAAAGGACAATGAAAATGCGACAATATCGATTAGTTGTCAATGAGAACCTTACCTAAAATTCTCTGAACAATATTTTTGTGGAATATTTGGATGCTGTAAAATCTCATCTTGCAGTACTTTTACTACGGTTCAAGAAAGAAAGGACCAAAAGGACATGAAAGGAATTGAGTTAGAAGAATAAAAAGTTCTACAAAAAGATTCGCCATTCGATTTGACTGAAGACATGTAATCTCAAAACGAAGCTACAATAACGGCAAACAGAGATATAAAGCTATTTTCTCAAGCATCATAAGCGAAAATTCAAAAAATTCTTCGCGCGATATCTCAGAAACTTGACCTATAGGGAAAATTTTCTTTTGGGTTCTTAATATACTCACTAAGGCCTTTCATCTCCAAAAGGAATTTTCCACCGCACAGAAACCTTGTTGCACAGTGTTATAAGCATGACTCCCAGAATATTCTATACGCTGTTTAGTTTTTTCAGTGCGGCATAAAGCAACACGCAGCTGTGAATTGTTCCGAGTGTTAACTGTATTTTGATTTCGCACAAAATGTATTGTGTGGTACCCAATGCTATTTATACATTTATATACATACAGTATAATTTGATATTTATATTGACCATAAATTGGTAAAATTGAACTAAAAGTATTTTGAAACAAACTTTGTGTTGGATGCAAAATAGGTAAATTTGCAACAAGTTTCAATGCCCTGCTTTGTAAACGCTGCAAAGATTTAAGGACTGTGCTGTTCTTGTAAGCGTATATCGCAATTAAGTAATTTATGTGACTTTGTATTAAAGTCTGGTAGATTAAATATTTTGTCTTTTGGTCAAAATTATAGTTAAATTTGTAAAGAAAACCAATTGCTGGTGAAATTTTAGATTTTAACTTATTTATGTGTTGATCCCAGGCGAGATTCGACTGCAAAATTGCACCCAAATATTTAACTTCACGCACTTCTTGTATTATCTTCCCACCTATGTTGACACTAAAAGCTGTATCAAAGTTGCCTTGTGGCCTGAAACGAATTAATTGAGTTTTCCGTTCATTAATATACAACTTATTTATTCTCATGTACTCGAAAATGAGAGCTGCGTCCCTTTCCATATAACATTTGACTGCTGTTTCAGATTTCTACGGATAAAATATACAAATATCATCCGCATACATGAACACTCTTCCATTCAGCTGTAAATTGATGAGATCATTTATATATATATAACGAACAATAATGGTCCCAAAATACTACCTTGCGGTACACCGTTTTCAACCCCTAACATGTCACTTCATTGCAAAAAATCGCTATTGTGTGTCTATATTGGGATATAGTCCAAACGGAGATACTAGAGTTATTCCCCGCACTGAATTTTAATATTAGATGACTTTAATGGGGTAAATTTCAGAATATCGAAATTTTTATTTGCTGTTTTCAAAGTATAAATAGTATAGAATATGTGGTAAAATTTCTAAGTCGATCGAAAGAAAATTGGCTAAGATATGAGCCAATGTATGGAAGGGACAAATTTATTGTGTTTTGTATACAACATAGCAACTAGAAACGTGTTTTTCTCGAAATGACGTTTTGAAATCGGAGCCAACTCTCTAGCTCAAAAACCAATGAACTGATTATCATATATTAAACCTAATATTTTTAAGAAATCGAAGGAGGAATGTCTGGATCTTTATGTTCTAAATAAGTCTACAAAAATATATGACGATCGGTTCATTAGTTTTGGAGATACAGTTAACAACAGGGTTTCGTAGAATGCCATTTGCCTCAAAACTAAGTAATATTAAAAAAAAATAATAATTTAAAATGGTTTTTATTGGAATTTACAAGGGGGTGTCGTCCCTTAAAGTACAAAGGGAAATGCATTGTGATTTGTATGAGAATGTAGCATAGAAATTTAAAACGGGTTTTTCTCGAATTGACATTTTGTAATCGGTGCCAACTCTAGCTCGAAAACCAGTAAAGCGATTGTCATATATTTTTGTAAGCTTATCAAAAACTAGTAATTTTTATTTTTCCCCTTTTTATGACCAAAAAAATATTTGCAGATCGGTTTATTAATTTTCGAGCTATAGATGGCACCGCAACCGCTTTAATAAAAACGGGGTTTGGTAGATGGCCATTTGCTATAAAACTACGTAATATTTTTTAACAACAAAAATTCAGAAAGTTGATAATGATAATGTGCTCTTTCAGATGAAGAAACAATCTACTAAAGAGTTTTGTAGTTTTCTTGGAAAATAATTATGTGACTATAGAATGTATAGTTGCACAAAGTTTAAAATCTATATTTTTGATGCCCAAATTGTTTCTTCAAATTCCGCAAATAGAATTCAATTAAATTACAGAAAGTGTAATGAACAACGTATATTATTTAAAATTGTCAATAAAAGTAGGTTATAAAATATTTTCAAATATTGAATATTGGGGACAGACAACCTACTTGGTATTGATTTAAAGCTCTGCTCCCAAGTATTTTTGATTAAACTAAAAAATTGAAAATATTAAAATTGTGTTAGATTAGCGTCTTTTGAAATAACTGTGACATTTGATCATCATAATCAGAATTTTTAATATTGACGGTTATTTTCAGGTTTTTCTCTTTCCATAAAAATAAAATTCCACAATTTGAAAATTGGGAAAGCTATATCTCAAGTAATTGCCAACTTTTGGTATTGTCAACAACTAAAAGCTCAGAAAATCTTCTTTAATATCGGTCATTTTTATTGACACGCTCTCAACCAAGGCTGGGATAGTCGACATCATAATCAAAATAGAAAAAGCATCAGTCGGCATTGTCGATAGAGATACATATACCCTCAGACTGTGACATAATGAAAAGAAGCAAATCGACTAATGGCTGTTTCCCAAAATATTACTGTAGAAATGAGTTCCGCGAGAACTGTCAGAAATAAATGTATCAGCCTAAATGTTTGAACTTTTGTTGGGGAAAGAAGAGGAGCGATCATCTTCCAATTTGATATTAGTTTGCAAGAACATTTATGTGTACAAAGATTGGACCAAATCCAGGACCCCATTTACAGCTCTATTTAGGGAAACTATCTCCGTCAGTATGGACTTACACACGACAAAAATTATACTGTCGTAATATGAGCCTTTCGATAGTTATCGTATCCATCAAGCACTATGGTTACTCACCGTGGATTTTTAGGAGGTATGTGAAGCTTGTATGTTCAAATGGCCTTCGCTTATTTTAAATGGGTTTATCCGTCTCTATTGGTTTCTAGGGGTAAGATATTAAACAAATATATTTCGTCTTATCAGAACAATAAATGATAAATGCTCGTCATCTTTATTTTAATACGCCTTCATCTAGTTTGACAGCTATCGTTCAGGTTCACAGCCTCGTTCTGTAAAATTCTATGTGAACATATTTATTCGAGTTATTACAAAACTTCAGTTTTTGAAAAGTATTTTATTTAGTGTTATTTTGAATTAACCAACGTTTTCTCTAACAAACTGGGGATAATTTTCCAAAAATAAATGAAAACTAATATTTTTGATCCTATTATATATGAAAGTTCTTGGAAACTTTTTCAGGTTGAGAATTAAACCCACTTTCATAATAAAGTGGATTAAACTCTTTGTAGGATTTACAGGGATGTTCCATTTTACTAAATTACAGTAAAAAAAACTGTGCAATATTTCCATATGTAGTACCTTTTTTCCATTTTATGCGATTTAAACCTATTCTGACGAGCTTAAAACTTGACCATTGTTCGTACATTTTTATTATAATAGGGATATTGTCTGAAAATACTATATAGTATGGACCTGTAATCCAAAAAGAACAATTCTAACCTATTCATATAAGAGGGAGTGTATGTACTATGTAGTTTTGGAACAGTGATAAAACGAACGAATGTTTAATCGAAGCCATCAATAAACATCGAAAATCCTATATTTACAGATTATTGCTACAGTTTGCATCTTTGTGTCCATACATGTTTTATGCATCTTTGATTTTTATCCATTTCGCTACCTATGAAATCATAGATGTGGTGACTCAGTTGTTTTTGCCTTTTTCTTTTGCTTAATTTCTTGGACTTGGTAAGAAATAGTAAACAAGTTTCCAACAAGCCTCTTTGATTTTCTGGTCTTTGTACTTCCATATATACATACACACTAATGTATGTACATATGTGGCTTGGTAAGCATCACCTAAAGCCCGCAGATTTGTTTGAATTGGTTGGAACAAACAAACTGCAGAACTAAAATCTAAAAGTCATATAGACAGTCATGTAGCACGAGCTACTTTTGCCAACTTTCTAAACAAATAAAACGATTGTTGTTTGGCTGGCAATGCCACGGATTAGTTACTTCGGTGATGGTCATCGTATACCCCTATATTTTTGCTTGGTAAATTCTAAAGAATGTGATATCTCGCTGAATGTTAACGCTGAAAGAAGCTTCGCTGTTACGTTATTTTCGCAGATTCATTTGTTTGTTCCGTTTTATTTTCTTGTTTTGTGCGTAGATGTGACGTGTTTTGCATAAATTCTTTGTGATACGCATCTTCCCCCTCTTACGTAGCACTTATTCACCAATCATCAATGGTTTCTTCAGCTGTCATTGGACTGGTTTTTTTCTGTTTCAATTCATTTATTTGATTTTGCTTCTTCAGCCAAATTGGCTTTAGCTTGAATCAGCCAGAAACACTCAGTAGCAGAATGAGGGTAGGACTCATGGACATGTTTCTGGTCTTCGGTTCAGCGACTAACAGTGTGCATACTAATTATAACCATGTCTTTAGTGTTAATAACAAGTCATCATTCAAAGCTGCTACTGCTATTCTTGCCGGTTAGCAAAGTATACAGGCATTCCCTAAAGAAAAATTAATTTTTAGCCACCATTTTGAATGAGTTTTCAAAACAATTGCCTTTAAATGGTTGTTATAGAAGGACAGGTGTTTTTAATTTACAGTTTTAACTGATTATGAATTTTTAATGAACAAATCATGGCGAGGACATATCTTCATGAAAAGCACATGCCTCAACAAATTTATTTCTTACGCTAAATTCGTGAAATGGAAATTTCATCATCAAATCGAATTTGGAAAACATTTTTTGCTATTGGCAGGGGAGAACGGATAGACTCCCCAAGTGCAAAAGCTGCCCCCTTATTATCCATGGTATGTCTAGACTAGTACAGTTTCTGTAACTGGTGCAGAAAAATCAATTTAATAGAGCTTTTGGTTCAAAATTGTAATGGCTTGAAGATACTTTTTAGTTTCCTACTACTCCTCTTGGTAGCATAGGGCATCCACAAAGCATCTTACACGGTTACTTGCTGTTGTTTTGCATCTTCACATGTAAGGTTATTTTGTCTTAGTTCTTGGGTTATTGTTCCTCGACAGGTATTTCTTGGTCGACCTCGATTTCGTGATCTTTGGGGATTCCTCTCAAGCACCATCCTCTTTATGCTATGAATATATTTTCTTAATCCACGCCCATTTCCCACGTCTAATCTGCTTTTGTATGGGTTCCTGATTTGTTAAGTTCCAGAGTTCTGTGTTACTTATTGTGTTGGGCCAGCATATGATCCAGAGGCATTGTTTATAAATATACGTAGCTTTTGTGTGATGGTGGCTTGAAGATACTCAGGAACCTTATTTTGGACAAAATGAGTCCAGTATGGAAATTAATCTACTAAAAAATAATATGACAGTAAGAGGTGATAGGAGGCCACTCAAACTATTTACGATCGGTGGAGATATATTGTGTACTCGTATTACTTCTCTAAGTGATGGAGAAGACGTCTCCTGGCGTTCACGTAAAAAATATCTTGTAGGTTTCACAAACCTCTCACAGAATGGGGATGGTTGAATGAATACAAAAAAATCAGCATATCTGGTCGGAGAGTTTTGAAGTCAATGTCCATGTGTCCATCGACAGATTGAATCTTTGGTGCCCCCAAAACATCTAATAACACTCTCACATAAGATAACGTTAGGTCTGGGCTTAAGCGGTGGTCTATTAACACCCCGCCCTACAATAAATACCACTGCTATAAAAACGAACGAAAATAATGAACGCTACGATGCTGACGACACCAACAAACTTTTAAACGCAAGGTCGATTTTATGAAAATACCTTATTTAAATTAAAGCCTTACAGAAACTAGTCACGAGGTTGGGTGTGGTTTTGTATTCAGACGGAGACAAAAATATTTCGTCTCCAGATTCAACACGATAGTTGAAAGACTAGCGACAATTTGGTAAGGCCGAGTAGGCCAACATATAACCCACGAGTGCACAGTGCGAAATATGAGCACTTTAGCGGAACTTGCTAATAACTTTTAATGTATAGGACGTAGGCTACTAAAATTTTGCAAACATGTTTATTATATTAACGCTTAGTGTGGGACTTAATATGGGCCACATAGTCGTTTTTACGATTTACATGCATTTCTCAATCGATTTTGCTCCCCCATTGAACGGTACCGGTCAATATGGCATATTTTAAAGGTTCGAGACACATTTGCCAACGTATTTGGTTGTATTTTGTCATTTTGTGTTCTTCTTACTTAGAAAACCTCTGTGCGAAATATCAGCAACGCAGGTTCACGTTTTTGTATAGCCCCCCCCCCTATGAGGTATTTTAATGGTTAAAGACAAAAATTGCAACCGATTCTGATGTAAATATAAATTTTGAAACCTCACACAAAAATGGTCAAAATAGGTCCACGTTTGAGTGTAGCCCCTCAACCCAATACATTCATTACGAAGTTAAATGCCAACATTTTTGTTTTTTTATTTGTATCTTTAAAGTTTTATGATCTATTCAGCAGGTCTATACCATCCATTTCATTCATAATATCTCAGATTAAGTCAAAATTGGCACTGCATTAAAATTTTTACCGTATAATGGTATTTGTTCCACAGCATCTAAAAATGTTGCACTATATATAAATCACCAACATTATCAGATCCAAACTATCAAAAATTGCCAGAGGATTCTTAATATCACAGAAATCATCATTTGTTGGGATTAGTGCGTCCGTTTCTAAAAAACACAGTCAACAATGACGTTCATTGTAGCGTTTACCTTCCAATTTTAGAAAATGCAACTAATGAAATTTCCAAAGCCATTGTGAAAAATCTTGAATATATCCGAAGAATGCGCGTTTTTGCATCTGTTTTATAACTTTGAGAACAGAGGAGGGTCTAATCTTTCAGATTATATTTATCATAGCACTGGAATGTACGGGACCCAATTTTGAAATTTCCACCGCAAACAAAAAAGTAATGTTGAAAACTTCCAAAAATTACATCTTTCGATTAAAATTGCACGAAAACAATAAGAGTTTTTTGCATTTTTTAAAGAGTAAAATATCATAAATGTTTTGTAAAATATTAAGAAAAATAAATCATGGCATACTGACTTACCATTTGTCCGCGCCACTCCATTTGTTTGATGAATCGAAAATCTATTTCCTAGAAAAGGAAAATTATGAAACATAAGTGCAACTTTTAAGTCGTTGAGTATGGGCAATTTGAAGTGGAGTAATTAGCTAACGAATTCAATAACAAATTATTTAATTTTATGTACTTTCAAAATTCCTTAAAGTTCAACTAAACTTCCCATATTTTGTACTGTGGAGCGCCTTGAACATCTGATCGATGTTCGACCAAGACTTGTTGTGGATGTTTTAAGTTCAGTGTTGTAAAATAAAATATATTTGGCGCAAATATCGTCTAATTACAGAAAGACCCTGATAGCCTTTGCAGCCGCAAAACATGGAAGAAGTTAATATCGCTCACTTACTCAAAGATTGAAACATCTAAAAAATCAAGTTTTAAGAAAAAGCTTTTTTAAGTTGCCGATTGAAATATGACTTCCCACGATTATTACTAGACATCGGATTTTTGCATGTTTTTTATTTCTTATCCGATTGGACTCAAATTTTAGATCTAGGCGTTTTAGGGTTAATTTTTCGATATTTGGGGTCATATCAAAAACATGCAAAAAATATGCCAAAAAAATGCAAAAAATATGCGAAGAATATGCATAATATGCAAACAGTTTTTTGCCGCAAATCGTCATAAAAGTCGCAAAATTGTGAACTAATGTTAGAAAAATCGTCAAAAATCTTCAATGTGTTCTAAATTAAGATAGTTGGCCGTTTAACATAGATTTTGTAGCAGATTACTGTGTTATCGAGACCTCTTACGACAGTGTGGTGTAGGGTATAAAAGTATGGTATTGTAATACTATTTTTTATTATTAAACAATGTAAAAATATAAAATTTGATAAAATATCAAACGTTCTATATAAAATTCAATACTTTCTTTGTCATAATTTGTAGCATTGGGCTGGTTATTGTTCAAAGGAACAAATCGATGTCGGATTTTTTAAGGCGGCAAGCGCATAAAGTTTTTAGTTTGGTCAGATTTTAAGACTGTCAAAGTTTGAGCACATTTGGAATATGTTAACACGTGCCACTGGGGCCTCTAAGTTATGAAAATATCGATTTTTTGGCTATTTAGCGACTTCGGCGACCCATTTCTCTGGAATGGTTAAAGCTTTTTGTCCGTATTAAGCATTATATTAAAGGCCATTTCTTGCTGAACAACAAACTACTTAAGTATTACTGAATTCGATATAATAAAGCCAATGTCCCGAAAAACGTGACTAGGTACGTCTTGTGCGAAAATGGAGTCTATTAAAAAAACATTTTCTTTCTTTTTATAAATTTTTGGAGTGAAAACAAATGTCTTTTACATTTTGTTCTAATTTAAATTTATTCAAGAGTCAGACATCATGTGGTTTTGGAGCTATCTGGGTACAGCTGACTACTTGAAGAACGCTCTGCTATGCAGTTCGCAACATTCAAGTTGTTTACCATCCTTTGCGCCTCCTGTTTAATCTCTTGAACAACAAGAATTATGCCAGACCTTTTTCTATCGTTTTCATCAGTCATTTTAGATTTTCTCCAAACGTTTTATATACCTAACAAACAAAATTTGAAATCTTTTGGAAGTTTGGATCGAATATTTCTGAAGAAATTTGAATCTTTGCTTTGTTAACATTTTTGTCGACTTTTGGCTCTTTACGGCGTTTTGCACCGTTGCAACGGTGGTCGAAAACACTGATCTAGCGGCGCGAAATTAAAAACTTGCAAACGAATTGAGATACGTCACTGAAATTTTGCACAAACTCAGCCTGTACCTGTGGGTAATAATGGGCCAAATATGAACAATATCGGCTAATGTTTTGGTACAGCCCCCATATAACGGTACCTTCCGATTTTCGGTAGTTGAGGATTTAAGCCACAATTTCGTAGCAAATTAGCTGTAATTTGATACTTAGGGTTCCTAGTTGTCACAAAATATTTCCACCAAAAATTATGGACATAGGTGCACGTTTTGATATAGCCCCCATGCAACCGTACCTCCCAATTTAAGGTATTTTGAATATCATGACCCCATTTTAAACCAACTTGGTTGTAATTTTGCATTCCGTGTTCTCACTGCGTATAAAATCTTCTTACAAAATATTTTCAATACGGATTTATGTTTCAATGTAGCCCCTTTTATGGTACCCCCGATTCGTTGAATTTTTACTTGTTATCCCATATTTAATAACACATTTAGCTATAATATGGTATTGTAGTGTCTCGGGGGGTAGAATTCCTCCTTGCAAACATTTCTCAAGATAGGTCCATATTTTGTCTGCAAAGTGTCTGTAATCGATACAATGGAAAATATTTCGCAATTTTATAGTTCGATTTTTTGACTTTCGCGCCGCTAGATCAGTGGTTTCGACCAGTGTGCGTTGGATCAAACAATGCCAGGTCAGCAAGTTCAGGACTAAGATACCACAGATTATTAATCATGTTTTTATTTCCTTTTTCTGAAATTTGTGTGACAATATTTTCATATTTCAATACATTTTCAATGAGGTCTAGGTCTTGTTTTGATGCTAAACGTATCGTAGAATCTAAAGAACCATCTGTCTCGAAAACAATCAAGCGTGGCTTCAAGAAAATCGTAACTATGAAATTTTCATTGGTGCTGGACCCCTGTAACGATACTAGTATCATTTTGGCTACAGTAGAAGCTATCGGAGAGGATCCCTACAAATATAAGATCTGTAGAGGCTTTATCCGTGAACATCGGAGAATAAACCGTGAAAAATACACGCAACAGCTTCAATGAACGAGGCTATTTGCGTGCCCTGGCATGAACTGGTTGCTGTTCTGGTATCACATGGGGGTAAAGAACAACTCCTAGGCGTTCCTGAAACTGACAGTAGCTCATGGTAGAAACAAGAACTAGGAGTGTACAAATGCCTGGAATAATGGGGTCTCACCAGCAAACAAACATATTCAAGCGATTTCTATAAGAATAGTCTGCGATTGACAAATCCAAGTTCGAAGTAGGCGAGAGTGTTTTAAAACTACTGCCCAGCTCACTTCCCAATAACAAGAGGCCGTAGAAGCACCTTGCGTTTAAATTGTTGGAGAATGGTTTAACGCCCCCAGAATGTTTTTTTCTATTTTATTTATTTATTTGGTATCCCACACGACAACAACTGAGTGTTGTAAGTGAGAGTTTGGGTTATTGATTTTACAAAACGTGTAATGAACAAGATAATTTTTATATAGATATAATATAGGATATATTGGGTAAACATTATCAATAGGTTGAGAGACACTAGATTGAGTTTACTACAAAAAATAGTGAAAACGATATTCAGAAATGTTTTTTAGGTCCAAAACAAGACCTAAACCGCATTGAAGATTTGCTTAATACGAAAGGCATTCACAAAAAAATATTAGATAAAGGAAATAACAAAATGATAAATCATTTGTGGTACCTTAATCCTGAACTTATTGGCCTGGTTTGTTTGATCTGATAGTGCAAAACATCGTAAAGATCCAAAAGACGACAAAAATCTTAACAAAGCAAAGATAGAAATATCTCCAGAAATATTCGATCCAAACATACAAAAATCAACTGTCGAAATTCCTAGAAAAAGGTTTACCAGGCATAATTACAAGTGAGACTTACTTGTTGTTCAAGAGATTAAACTTTATCTCCGAATTTCTTGAAAAAGATCCAGCAACTCGACCACAGAACATCAATTACCAGGAGGGGTAAAGGATGGTAAACAACTTGAAAATTGTTGTCATCTGTATCCAGATGGCTCCAAAACCACATTATGTCAGTCCCTTAAGTAAATTTAAATATATATGTACATATGAACAAAATGTAAGCGTTTGACATTGAAGCCATACAATGAATGGACAAATATCCATCTTTGTAAAAACAAAATTGCATTTGAAAAAGGAAATGTTGGATGGATAGCGAAGCCATTCCACGGCCGATATCAGACAAAAGGCGAAACATGTCACATGGTGGTTGTGTGGGCTCGAATCTTCGGCTTTCCTTTATCAATTGCAAACATCATCGGTCATTAAGCTCGACTCCAACAAGAAATTAATTAAAATTAATATTAAAATAGATCTTCGCCCTAAAAGGCAACATTTTCAAATAAAGTAAAATATATTCGTAAGTAAAATTGATAATATAGGACGAAAAAAATTGTTTTTTCTTAAAAAAATAGACTCCATTTTTGCCTTAAGGCTTTTTTCGGGACATTGGCTTTATTATCTCAAATTCAGTAACACTTACGTACTTTGCTGTTCAGCAAGAAATGTTAAGAACACATATATGGATCGTCGAAGTCGCCAAATAGCAAAAAATCTAGATTTTTCATAACTTCGAGGTCCCAGTAGCACGTATTAACATATTCTAATTGTGCTCAAACTTTGGCAATCTTAAAATCTAACAAAACTAAAAGGTTTAGGCGGCTCCTCGGCTAAAACAATCCGAGATCGATTTGGTCCTTTGAGTTAAAACCAGCACAATGCTACAAATTAAGACAATAAAAATATTGAATTTTAAATAATACATTTGATATTTTATCAAATTTTATATTTTTGCATAGTTTAATAATAAAACAAGTGAGCAAAGGCTATAGTCGGGATGGGGCCGACCATGTGATACCCTACACCACTACCCCTTTGCATAAGCTTTTCACTGCTAAACATTTCTTTTAGGGAATATAATCCGACTACCTCAAAAATGATATGCCTCTTTCTCTCTGGGACCCCCATAAGCAACCAAAATTTCGTGACGATCCGATCAAAATTGCGACCTGTAGCGTGACTACAAGCAAATCAGAAAATGGGATGCATTACCGACTATTGCGATATCTCTGTTGTTTGAGCAGCTACGACAACCTACTTTACATCGTTGTAAAGGTGATATTTTCTACTTTCCTTGCCATGTTTTGCTTTTGATATACCTCTTACAAAAACAGAGATATTGGCTTTGAAATAAAACGTAGACCTTTTCTCTAAATAAGTTTTTGCTCATTCCGACCCCTGAATATTATCCGACCTTCATTAAAATCAGTAGGCTTCTTCCTCTGTGGGACTCCTATTAACCCTCAAATTTTCTACTTTCCTTGCTAGGTTTTGCTTTAGATATACCTCAAAAAGAAACAGAGATATTGGCTTTGAAATAAAACATTGACCTTTCTCCAAATAAGTGTTTGCCCATTCCGACCCCTGAATATTATCCGACCATCATCAAAATCAATTAGCTTCTTTCCCTTTGGGACCCCCATTAACCCCCAAAATGTCGTGACGATCCGATCAAAATTGCGACCTGTACCGTGATTACAAAAAAATCGGAAAATGGGATGCATTATCGACTATTGCCATATCTCTGCTATTTGACCACCTACGACAACCTACTTAACATCGTTGTAAAGGTGATATTTTGTAGTTTCCTTGCCTAGTTTTGCTTTTGATATAACTCTTAAAGAAATAGAGATATTGGCTTTGAAATAAAATGTTGACGTTTCTCCAAATAAGTGTTTGCCCATTCCGACCCCTAAATATTATCCGACCATCACCAAAATCAATAGGCTTCTTCATCTGTGAGACCCCCATTAACCCTCAAATTTTCTACTTTCCTTGCTAGGTTTTGCTTTAGATATACCTCAAAAAGAAACAGAGATATTGGCTTTGAAATAAAACATTGACCTTTCTCCAAATAAGTGTTTGCCCATTCCGACCCCTGAATATTATCCGACCATCATCAAAATCAATTAGCTTCTTTCCCTTTGGGACCCCCATTAACCCCCAAAATGTCGTGACGATCCGATCAAAATTGCGACCTGTAGCGTGATTACAAAAAAATCGGAAAATGGGATGCATTATCGACTATTGCCATATCTCTGCTATTTGACCACCTACGACAACCTACTTAACATCGTTGTAAAGGTGATATTTTGTAGTTTCCTTGCCTAAAATGTTGACGTTTCTCCAAATAAGTGTTTGCCCATTCCGACCCCTAAATATTATCCGACCATCACCAAAATCAATAGGCTTCTTCATCTGTGAGACCCCCATTAACCCTCAAATTTTAGTGACGATCCGATCAAAATTGCGACCTGTAGCGTGATTTCCAAAAATAGAAAAATGGGATGTATTACCGACTATTACGATATCTCCATCATTTGGTTACCTACGCCGACCTAGTTTGCATCATTGTAAAGACGGGATCTTCTACTTTCATAGTCAGGCTTTGCTTTTGGAAATTTTATAACTAAAGCTGTGATATTCGTCAATATAATTAAAATCACAAAAATGAAAATTTGGGTTTTATTTGCGACTATTGTGATATCTTCGTTGTTTGATCACCTACGAGCACCTACTTTACATCATTAGAAAGGTGATATTTTCTACTTTAATTGTCAGGTTTTTCTTTTGGTGTACCCCATATAGAAGCTGAGATATTCGCTTTGGAAAAAAACGTTGTCTTTTTATCCACTTAAGTTTTTTGCCCTTTCCGACCCCTAAATATTATCCGACCATCACCAAAATCAATAGGCTTCTTCCCCTCCGGGACCCCCATCAACATGCAAAATTTCGTGACGATCCGATCAAAATTGCGACCTGTAGCGTGATTACAAGGTTTAGATGGACAGACGGACGGACGGACTGACGGACTGACGGACGGACACACATAGCCATATCGACTCAGCTCGTCGAGACATTCAGTTTGGTATATATAAGTATGGGTCTACGACCATTATTTCGATGCGTTACAAACTTTTTGGCCAAAACCAAATTATAATACCCTCCCCACATAGTGGTGTAGGGTATAAAAAAATGGTATTACGATGCCATATTTTTATACCCTATGCCACACTGTCGTAAATGGTCTCAGTAACATAACAACCTGCTGAAAAAATCGACGTTAAACGGTCAACAGTCTTAGTTTAGAACACTGTTATGTATTTTTTGATGGTTTTTCAAACTTTAAATGACAATTTTACGACTTTTATGACGATTTTTTGCCAAAATCTGTTTGCATATTCTGCATATTTCTTTGCATATTTTTGGCATATTTTTGGCATATGCAAAATATGCAAAATATTTTGACCCTGTTATTGAATTCATTTTTCTTTGAAACGAATTTTGGTCCAATCAGAATCTTCGTATCATTAATATTAAAAAAAATATGCAAAATCCGATGTCTAATTATTACGCAAGAAACAATGTAACTACTTGGATCTTTTTTTGTAAAGCACTGTGCAACATTTTTAAGGTGATCTTGTGCAAACAATTCGAACTGAGGATTTTTTGAAAGTACAGACCCAAATGACAAGAAACCTTAGTTGGGTTTTGTTGTGTCAGATCCAGCACGGATTTTATGGTCCCATCTACACATGGTTAAATATTGAGTTTTTAAAGAAATTCGGGGCTATATCTCTGAAACCAATGCGAATCTTCTTCTGACCTCTGAATCAAATTTGCAGATAAGGACAAGAATACAATATTTGGAGAAATAATGAACTCGAAAAACTACATTTATTGCCTAAAATTTCAAAATATATGCAAAAATACCACAATTTTTACACATTTCGCACCTCCTCCAAAACCGTTAATTTTCTCTGAATATATTCTTTAGGGAAAATATTCCCTGGAATGTAGTACACAACTCTTCAGAACATGTCATTGTTGTGAAATGCCTCTATCCCGTTGTTTTCAGTACATTTCTCAACGACGATTTAATAAAAATGTCAATAATGTAGTGAAATCCGAAATGCGTGAATAAACTGTTGGTGTGAACTGTGTTTGAAATACGTGTTGTAAAAGATATGATGCAAAATACCGCTGAAACAACATGAAGTAAGCATTTTAGAGTTTCAGAATGTTCTAAAGAATTGTTGAGAACTTTATTTGGAAGATTTTTGCAAAAGGTTACTTGGTTCAACTTCCAATAGTTTAGCTGATACAGACCAGAATTTTAGCAATTATGTAAAATTTTCTATATTGTATAGATTTTGATGTCCTAGATGGAGTTTTTCTTATATGGTTACTTCAAAAGATAAGTTCTACTAGTTTAGCGCTACAATATTGCCAAAGACAGCAAATTCCTACTCGTTTCTGAGATAAAGGCCTGAGAAATACAAGAAAGTGTAGATTTAGCCCGGTTTAGATGAGGCCATAAAATCCGAACTGGATCTGACAGGACAAAACCCAACTAGGGTTTTTGTAGCCTAAATGTGTACTTTCAAAAAATCCATTCTAGAAGTTGTTTGCATTTTCAGTGTTGCATAGTGAAAGAGCTAGCCAGATATCAGTGCTAAATTTCTGTGCAAGAAAGATAAAGCAACAAACAACTTGTTTGTTTTTTTTTGATACCTTTAATATACAAATAGTGTAATACGGGAGAATTTCCATTTTTCTTTTGTTTAACTTTTGTTTGCTTAATCAAATTAATTGGAAAGTATGCTTTTACTCCCGGATAATAATAATATACGAAAAATAGAGGAAATGGAAAAAGGCCAACATTTGAGGTTCCCGGATAATCGATTTACGGATAATCGAGGTTCAACTGTATATGGTGATTCGATAAAAAAAAGCTCATGCACAAAAAGTTTTTAAAGTTTTTATATATGAGCTTTTTTGAAAAAGGGAGTTACTTGAACCACATATATTACTCAAAATAGTTAAAAAAATCATTTCATAGTATTTTTCCAAAGAAAAAATTCTTCAATGTGGTTTGCGTGTGACCTTTTTTAATAATTAAAGTTCATTTATTCTGGCTACAGGAAATCGTTTTTGAGAAAAAACGGCAAAAAGTCAACCCTAATCCACACTAGCTTCAGGCCGAATGAACGTACATATCTGCGTATATATTTGTGGGCTAACATCAAAACCATGTCTTTAAATTAGTTTTTTTTTTTGTTTAAACGATTTTTTGGGCTGGCGTTAATCTAAAGCGATAATATATTGTGGTTTTCATATAACAATACAATATTCAATAATATTTTAATTTTAAAACTATTATTCTTCAGTTTTTAAACCCAGTCCTTTAAAACAATTTTTTCCATAGTTGACAAAATTTCGCAATTTTTTGCGATGATTTTTTTTGTTCCATACGCCACATGTCATGGATAGGGAACGAAAATTTGAAAGTTGTTTTGTTCCATACGCCAGGCTTTATGGATATGAAACAAACCGACAAGATTTTTTGCGTCACAAAGAGGATATGGAACATATTGACATCTGAATATCTCAAAAATAATACGAGATGGAAGAAAACAGATTAAAAAATCTGAAAAAGCATGGTTTAAAACCTAGTGAATGTAAAAAAGCGTTTGCAACACTTAAGCATGACACCGACGCTTTGCCAAAAATTTTTGGTACGAAATTTGTTGTTCATAAAAATTGAAGTGCCAAATTACAGCTAAGTCGGTTCTTAAATGTGGCTAAAATCACCAAAGTGTCTATAATAGGTAGGGACTGATATATGGGAGCTATACCGAAGCATTGATCTACCGCAACAATTTTTGGTAAGGAGGTTTCTCGTTCATATACACATACAAGTGTACGAGGTCTGATAAAAATAACGGTTATTCTAAATTTTTTCAAAAATATTTTTTATTGATCAAAAATTTACGCACAAACATCGATGTGACAGCTGGTGCGTTATCATGGTGCTAAATCCATGATTGGTTTTTCCACAATTACGTGCGTTTCTGACGAATTGGTGGGCGAAAACGGCGCATAACTTCAAGGTAGTATGACCTTGTGTCAAGAATTCATGATGCACCACGCCATTGCAGTCGAAGAAAACAGTGAGGAAAACCTTAAAATTTGACTGAACTTGACGTATTTTTTCGATTTTGGCTCATCAGGACGTTTCCATTAAGATGATGATGTAAAACAGCCAGGCAGGCTGACGGACAGGGGTAAATCAAATCCGAACCGCGGAATCCGTCCAAACATGCTGGGGTCCAAAACCATTTTCTTCATGTGCAACATCGATAGTCAGACTATCGTTTTGATTGTGGCCGTAAAACAAAATTTACGTTAGTCACCAAAACATGTTTTTTGAATTATCTATCGTGAATTATTTAAGAAATAACTACTTTGGAGTCCGGTATCAACGAAGCTTACAGACAGCGATCAAAACGATAGTTCGACTATCGATAATTTTCCAGCTCTATCGATCTGGGTATGGACACTTTGATACAATCAAGAATGTGACTTATCGACAAAATCGGTTTGGACCCCAGTATGTTGATGTTGGATTTGATTTACCCCTGTCCGTCTGCCTGTCTGGCTGTTGCGTATGATAACTCTCGAAGTGATCCACCAACTCGGTGTACAAATTTTAATTAATGATATATGGTTCGAATAGAGATGATATCGGTCAACTTCTTCAAATACCTTCCAAAAAATTTCAAAATTTTTCGCAAAAGTGCAGTTTAAGAATGCAGTGCTAATGATTTTTCAAATAGTATAACATATAGTCCTCGCTGTCCTTATTACGAAGGTATACTTTTTTTCATGGACAAATCCGACTTCCTGAGAGAATTACCCTAAAGCTGTAAAAAACCTACAGCCTCGTAAAAAGGCAACAAATCAGAAAAAATTAATTAATAAATATTGGCAAAAAAGATTTCGGTTGTATAACCGGTATTCAATCAGTTCGAGGGTCTGCCTCATACGGAAACTAAGATTGTAGGGTTAAACTTCGACGGGTTAACCTCCTTTATGAGGATTTATTTTACATATATGCAATGGAATGCACATTTTAAATCCGCTAGTTTTACTAAATCCAATACTATCTACACTTATAGTACAGGCTGCGCCTGACCTAAATTTAAATGAAAGGTGCTTACAACTGGGAAGTTTTTGCGGATTCTGAAACTACGATGTTCATAGATAAGAAAAATAAAAAAAATCGACTGAGGGCTTTTTAAATAAATAGCGGTCAAAGTACAATTTTTTAGAGGTGTTTTTAAATTTTCGCGATATTTTGTGGAAACCGCAAGTCGACCTTTATGATATTTTCTTAGGTTTTACCGTTTTTGAGATATAGAAGTTCAAATTGGGACAATGCACTGACTGTATCACCTCCTTATAAAACAAAGTCATGCACGATGCGCCCCAACCAACTTCAAATGAAAACCGTTTACACCTGGGAAGATTCTGTGGTTTCTGAAACAGCACTGTTGACAGACGAGATAAATTAAAAAAAAATCGCTGAAGAGATTTTTAAATAAATCGCGGTCAAAAGTCACATTTTTAGGGTTTTTAGGTTTTCACGATTTTGCTTGAAAACTGCAAGTCCTATCGAAATGGGGCTAAAGCTGTCAAAATTCTCCAGCGGATTGGCCTATATGATGTTTGTTTTACCATTTTTGAGATATAGAAGTTCAGGTCACATTTTTAGGGTTTTTTGTTAGGTTTGCCCTAGTTTGCTTGAAAACGGCAAGTCTTATCGAAATGCGACGAGAGAATATCATATAGCTGTGAAAATTCTCTACAAGAATAGCTTTCATAATTTTTTCCTAGGTTGAACCATTTTTGAGATATATAAGTTTAAGTTGGGAAATTGCAGTCATGGCATTGTTTTATAGGAGGCGATACAGTCAGTGAATTGTCCCAATTTGAACTTCTATATCATAAAGCACAATCTTGTAGAAAATTTTCACTGCTACAAATTGTTCTTAGTTCTATTTTGATAGGGCTTGCGGTTTCCCAGCAAAATCGTAAAAACCTAAAAATGTGAACTTTAACCGCAATTTATTTAAAAAGCGCTAAGACGACTTTTTTGTTTTTTGATTTTTCTCATCTATGAACATTGTAGTTTCAAAATCCGCAAAAACTTCCCAGGTGTAAGCTCCTTTCGTGTTAAGTTGGTTAAAGCGCACCGTAAGTAGTTGTAGATCAGCATTCGGCACACAACAACAACAATTTGAGCAAACAATGTAGTCAGTGCATGGTTTTTCAATTAGTGAGTGGAGAGAAGCTCTCTTTACTTGCTCGTTGTAGATAGATTAATTTTGGTAATTTCTCGAAGCAATGACAAAAGGTGTGTTCGTTTACTCAATTATTTGTACAAATTTGTACAAGTCCAGTAACTTCTTGTAAACGACTAAGGTCTCTTGCATTGTACTGTGGATAGACGAATAACATCCAGTAAAAATTTGTACAAATTTTGAGTAAACGAACGAATATTAAATCAATATTTCATCATGTTTAATATGACTAGAATTCTGAGAAAATCGGAAAAATGATAATAGCTATATTTCCAAAATTTGAATAATCAATTTTATGTTTTCCTATCAAATCTGTCACTTTACTCTCCTATCTTGAAATGCAACAATTGAAGAAAAAAATCGTCAAGAAAAAAATAACAATTTAATGATTTAGAGTATTTGGTTTGAGATTGAAGTGGTAGTGTGGTGTTGGAATATTTTTTTTAGTAACGAATAAAAAATATGATTTTATTACACAACTATCAAATCAAGCGATCGACTTGAACATTTTACGATAGCATGCGTTTGTTTATGCCATAAAAATGTCAAATCACAGAAACCATCACTTTTGCAGTTCTCGTTTTTCACGAGTGTGTGATGGCCATAATGGGAGAACAGTGACTGGGACTATTAGTCATGGCTTAAGGAGGGTGGTTTGCACTCATCACCCAGTAAGTCGTCTCGTTGTTTTGTCCAATCGTAGTTTCAACACAAACCACAATCCCAACAACATTTAACATGTTGCACGCGCCTTCATTCGGACCATTCTCAGTGACACACCATCAATTTTATGATTGTTTAAGGCATCAAATTTGTAAATTCGTGACGCGTACTGTAGCTGCTGTACGAAGCAATATTGGTTCTTTCTAAGATTTTGGTTTTAACATTTACTCCGAAGCAACGACAGAATTTTCGTAGAGACGTTACACCAATTTGAAAAAAAGTTGAGCGATAGGGATTGTTGATGACAATTACAAACGGAACAAAAAATCTCTAGGGTCATATTTATTTGAACAACAGGCTCTTGTTAAAGAGCACAAATTATAAACAATCAAATTCATAGACATAAACTGTGCTATGCCCGAATAACAACAAAGTATTTGTTTTAACAATTACAAGTGGAAAATACAAACAAAGGGAGAGGGTATGGGGAAAGGGTTAAACTCAATTGAAGCGATGACAATTGGTGAGCCAGTTCAAATGTCACAAGTGATGACAAATTCTGTTTTTTTTTCATTTGAAATCTGGGAGAGAATTATGTTTTCTTTAAAAATTGCGATACGGTTTATAAAGAAGTTTTTCATAGTCAAAATACTCAGAAGATGATAATACCCCGGTTACACTTAACCGGATTAACTCATTGGGTTTGGATTTCAAATGTCAATTCCATAGCGCAAACGTCATATAAATTCTCTCGAAGTGGGTTAACCCGGCAAAAAACTCTAGTGTAACCGTACCATAAGGGTATTCGGTGCGCAAGGAGGATATTCCAACTACCATGATGGCTCATCTATTACACAATACATCCGCGAAATTTAAATTCCTGTAGTGCGGCTCAAACCTCAGAAATTAGTACCATTTGCGTTTGGTGCCTATTCGAATTTTTGGAATTTCTAGAAGTTTTTTTCACAAAAAATAGTTCGAAACATATCGCATTAAATTTCATTTCAATAGAAGACTTAACTTGAAGAGTTCACATTCATAGGCCTATTTCCTACACATTCTCTCGTGGAAAAATTTAGAGTGATTATGATTAAACGGCAAACAATTTATAACAACGATCTACAGTTAGTCACAGTCAAAAGTATCCACTTCACTTTCTTTCATTAAAATTGCGATTGCTAGGAGTAAATTACTGAGCATGATTTCATTCTTTTTAGATTAGTGTCTTAACTTAAAATTAATAAAATAAAATTAGCAATATTCTGGTAAATTCAGATAAAACAAGTAAAAAATATCAGTGGGCTTTGTCGACAGAGATATACCCTCAGCTCGTGTGAATTGAAACTTTCATCTATTGACAATATCAAATCTAATACCGGCTACGCCGATTTTAAAAGTATGAACCTGCCGACAAAAAAATATATTGGGTTTGAAACTCAAAAGTGTTGTGGAGGATGTACTTGAAGGAATGGACCGACCTAGTCCATTTTAGAAGTGTATCTTATTTTGGGAGTCATTCCTTTCGATAGATATTGTACCCACAAGTCACTTCAGTTGGTCAGGAAGCATGGACTTGCCCACGAAAAACCTAATATCGCTGTAAACAGGACCATAAGGAGCATCATCGCTATGCATTTCCAAAAGATCTTCGAACAGAACATAAACTACACTTGAACAAAAATGTTGAACTTTCGTGGGTGAAGACCGATATGGACTGATAGTGCCCATCTTCGAACTTTAACAAAGTTTGGAAAAATATTACGAAAGCCAAATTTTTTACCGAATCGGCTGATCCGTTCGAGAGTAATCGTGCGCTTCATTCAGCCACTATACATGGTGCGATAGGGTTTTTATATCATTGGGTTTTTTACTCAGGAAATATGTATATACTTGCCCCTGAAAAAAAACTTGTACTGTCGTAATGGCAGCAGCAAATCTCTTCGAGAGTTATCTTTCTCATTGTTTTTGTGAAAAGTTTCGAACTTTTGTGGGGCAGGTACCTAAAGGGGTGGACCGACATGGCTCATCTTCGAAATCAAACTAAGTTTGGACAAGATATTACGATGGCCAAATTTTGAATCGAATCGGCAGATCCATTCGAGAGTTATCTTGCGCTCCAACCACTACACATGGGGTTTTTGCACCTTTCAGGCTATTTTCTCAGGTAGTATGGACTTGTCACTTATGAAACTTGTACCGTCGTAAGCGGGGCAGTGAATAAAAGTTCTTATAATAAAAATCAAAACAACTCTAGAGCAAGATCTAAATTGAACTTTCCCGAAATTTTTTGTGGGGGGTACCCGAAGTAGTTGACCGATTGAGTCCATATTGGAACCTTATCTAAGTCTGGTAGAAATTTCACGATGTGCAAAGTGTGGGTCCACACTCGATTTGAGACTAATCGTGCACAATAATTTTCCGAACATTTTCAAACTTTTGTGGGGGTAGGTACCGGAAGGAGTGGACCGATATAACCCATATTCGAACTGAAACTAAGTTTGAACAAAATATTAGGAAAGCCAAATTTTGGACCGAATAGCCTCATCAGTTCGAAAATTATCGTATCAACTCCAAATTATGTGAAACGGATTTCGTCCAAACATACTTAACGTCTAAAACCATTATTTCGATGAGGCACATTTTGCCCGTCTGAAAGTGTATATCATCAATATTTTTGAAAATTTAACATAGCTGAAACCAAGGTTTGCCCTTTTCGAACACACGACTTGTGATTGTATATTATACAAATTAAATATTTTTGGATAAAATGAAATGTTTTTGGACGTGGCAAAAATATTGGCCCTAACAGATAATTTGCGTAGAAGCTGTGACCATATTTATGTTAAAAAATGGATAAAAATGGGTTGAGGGTTCTCTAGATTAGTGAGGAAACCACACTTCTAACGATTTTCCTGTCAAAGTAAAAGAAGAAGACAACTAAATACTTAAAATCTCACTAACGTATTTCTTTTCAAAATTTGATCTGCTTCTACCATTAATGCTGTTGACATTTTGAAGCCAGATTTACAGTTTTTGTTTTTTTTTTCTTCTAATTTCATTCCGCAAACAGGTTTTTCACAAAATCGTATGTAGGATTGTAGAACTCGCGATTTTGAGTTATTTGATATACAGTTTGACAACAAATGTATTGCAAAGGCCAACGTTGTAAAACATTTATATTAAATGTTCGTTTATGGCAACAAATTATGTAAAAACTATTCGGTTTATTGTGCAATTCTCTTGCTTTTGATCCCCACAACAATATTCCGTTAAAATATGCAAAATTTATTTGCGATTTATAAAAATATGGGGGTGACAATAAAAGTATTGCAAAAATTACCAAATCTATGGTTCCTCGAAGAATTTTCAAAGGTATGTTCCTTAATGAGTTGTCTATCCACTTTGAACATTTATTGGAGCATTAATGAGCGTAGTTAAACCACAAATTAAGACTCGGCATGTTACACTCTAACATTAATAAGGGTTTATATCAAATTTTGGTCCGAGGTATTTATCAATTTAGCGTTGTTATACTACATCAGCAACTTACACAAATAATGCTTGGTTTACATTACGAAATCCACTCGATTTCAACTGTCAATTCCTTTGCGTATACGTCAAATGAAAACTCGTCTGAAATCGACTGGATTTCATTTGACGTTTAAGCAAAGGAATTGACAGTTGAAATCGAGTGGATTTCGTAAATGTAAACTTACTATAAGACTAATATGCCATGATCTGGCCTTTGGAATGGTGGTAGTTGAACAAGTTTGAGCTTTTTGGATCCCTTTTACTGACTTTCGGAATAATGACTATTGAATATGTCCTAATGATGGCAGTGGGGATGTCTTCCCAATCTTTATTATGCCCGTGAACCCGATTTCGCATACTTTTTTCTTTGGTAAAGAATACACTAGCCAAAAATTCGGTATTCCAGCTTTTCTAGAAGGTGTATGATTTTCATATTTGATGGGCTTTATTAGATTTGGCGTACTATTTTGTATTTATTATGAACTTTATCACATTCAATACTATTTGTCCATTTTCAGCCGCAAAAGTCATAAAAATGCATAATGATTACAAAATTTTGCAAAAATGATTAGTTTTATAGTAGTGATTTTCCCGTTGCAATACATTTATTGTCACCTCAAATTAGTAGGTAGTTCTTATCTTAGTCTGCATTTGTTATAAATATTGTTTTGAGGACCAATAGCAAGAGTTTTGAACAAAAAACCTTATAGTTTTTACATAAATTGTTGCCATAAACGAACAATTAATTTTACAATTTTGGCCTTTGCAATACATTTGTTGTCAAACTGTATGTGTCGTGAATGTAGTCTACACAGCTTCATAGAAATCTGCATCCAAATGCGGAAACTTTGTGCAAACGTTTTTCTAAAAATTATATTTTTTGGGTCTATATTTGCAATTGTCATTAGAATACCTCTTACCCCATTGCACGTTTCGGAAAAATTTCATAACAAAAAGTGTAACCCAGAAACCACTAGGAGAATCTTGCGTAGGCATGGTCTTCATGGCAGAGTGGCACTGAAAAAGTCATTCATAAATCCTAAAACTGCCAAATTCGATTGAAGTTCGTTTACGACAGTAAAAAATTGGGTTGCTGAACTTAACCGTGGTCGTACAAGCATTGAAGATGACCCACATAGTGGACGTCCAAAAACAGCAACAACAACAGAAATTGTAGCCAAAGTGCATGATATGGTATTAAATGATCGACGAATAAATGTGCGTGAAATTGCTAATATCATGGGCATCTCAAATGATCGAGTCCATTTAATTTTGCATGAAGAACTGCAGATGAACAAGCTTTCTGAAGATGGGTGCCGCATTTGTTAACAGTCGATCAAAAACGCATAAGAATGAACATTTCTCAAGCTTGTTTGGATCGTTTTAAGCGAAGCAAAATGGATTTTAAGCGTCGTTTCATAACTGTTGATGAGACATGGATCCACCACTATACTCCAGAGACAAAAGAACAATCCAAACAATGGACTGAAGCTGGAGGAAGTGCCCCAAAGAAGGCAAAAACAATTCAATCGGCTGGTAAGGTTAAATCGGCGCTGGCGAAGGCGCAACAGTGACGAAGCTGCCCCATGCTATCCTACATATGAAGACTACGCTAACCTTTGTTTTACTTACTAAAGAGGAAAAACGTTAGCTAATGCTTCAAAAGAACTCAAGTGTGGTACTGCTATGTAAGACCTATACCAATGTCCGTAACACTATCTTTCTAGGAGGCTTTCGTTGGCTTTAATTTAGCATTGAGGCCAACACGTGAATAGTATTACTATAACCTACTTTGTTCTGTGATAATCTTATAGATTTTAACTCAGCATCACTAACAATCAGAATGCTAAAAATGGCGTATAAGCTTGGATTTTCGAACTTTTCATACTTTCCGCTATGAGAAATTTCATTTAATGTACGCGTGAATTGAATATGTGAATATATAAACTCAAATGACGGTAACGTGGATCCACGACCACTGAAGGGGCTTAAGTCATGTCAAATATCAAAGCTGAATTTCCATACAGAGCGCCACAACCCAAAATATTATCCCAACTTTTAATTAAAAAAATAAAACTGCGCTTTTAAAAAAGATTAATGGTGGTTTTATCACTTTTATTACTTTTAAATCACACACACAATAGAAACATCTTAAGAAATCCTTCTTTACTGGCATCCGTATTCATCCGAAAGACACACGTTCAGCCAAATTCCTTCAAAAATCTGAATTGTCTCCTTCTTAAACGCTTTATGTTTTGTACTCGCGACGAAATAATGTTTTCAGCTTCAAAATATATTTTAATTAATATTAAAATATAATCAGTGTGTCTGCGTACTCGATAATTTGTAATAATTATTACAAATTATTACTGAATGTTGTTTTTTTACACAAATGTTCAGTAAAAGAGAAAGAATTGAGAAACTTGTTTTGAAATTTTTATTACTGAGAACTTATAATTTTTACTGAAGGAATTTTATTCAGTAACATTTTGTAGCTTTAGGCAGTTGTCAAAAGTTTAAAATATTCAAATATCATAAACGTAAATATTAATCAAATTGAAAATTTTTACTGAATGTTGTCTTTTTCATGGTATAAGTAAAGAGGTAGATTTAAATGAAAAAAATCTATAGAACCCTTGTTTTTCTTGAATTCCTAAAACTTCAAAATAAAAGCAACAAGTGGGTTTGTTTACAATGCATTTTTTGAGTATTTTATAAAAAACGCGAAAAATGAATGAAGAGTTAAGTTTTCTCTACATAATCGAGTTGAGAATATGATAAACTAATTGTTTCCATGTAACTCTCACCAATTTCTTCCATACAAATGGTCTAAAAACAATTTTAAAAATCATTGAATTCGATTGTTTTTAAAATTGTTTGGCATATCCCAGATAGCATTTGGAAGACTGTTTTTTCAAAAATCACATCGAGGAGTCTTTTTAGAGTCCTTTGGTGATCAAAAACTGATTAAGTCGCTTGTATGATCAGAAAGGGACTCGAAAGTGACTCCCTGTAGTGATTAAAAAGAGTTCAATTTAAAATACAACAATAAATGTGTAGCAATCACAAATTAGTCATTGAAGTGTTTAAAATGTGACCATTTTTTGTTATTTATTGTCATATTTTGATCATATGGAAGATTGAAAAGTGCTTAATCAAAAAAAGGTCATGCAGGTGTTTGAAAAGTGATTATAATTATGTATCTTCTGATACTTCTGATCTTCTGATATTTTGAACAGTTAGGTGATTAAAAACTGATTGCTTTGCTTTATTTTTATTTGGTTGTAAATAAAAAAAATAAAATTCTCATATACACTTTCTACAAAATTTTGATATAAATGTAACGTATAAGTGTGTATACAAACACAACACATGTTCAGGTTTTGCCAAGTGAAATGAAGAAGCAGTATATTCACCGCCCAACATAAAGGATAATTAAAAGTCATAACAAAGCAGAAAAGAAAACAAAGGAAAGGAAAGGAAAGAAAAAGAGAATAAAGGGAAAATTCTTTTAATTTATTTCGTTTAATAAAAATACTCATAAATGACTCCCTAAAGATTCATAAACGATTATAAACATGACCCAAAAAAGACTCGAAAAAGAGTCCCAAATTATTCAACAAATCACCAATAAAAGATTGAAATGCGAATCGAAAAAGACTTTATATACCATCAGAAAATGGGCAAAAATGACTCGAAACTAATACAGAGGAAGACTCATTTGTGATTTGCTTAGACGAGTCGTCTGAGGTTATGTTTTCCTACCGACAAAGGAGTCATTTATGATCAGAAAATGAGCTCATATTCTAGCTTTTTAATCGTGCAGCCGGATCAAAAAAGACTCGAATTTGATTAAAATTTTCAAAAAATGCTGACTGGGATTATTCAAACACCACACACACATACACAGTTTGTTTACATTGTTTTGAAGTTTTAGGCATACTCGAATGAAAAAATTTAAATTGACATAAAGCTTTGGCTAACCTTTCTTATTAAACCATGGTCTTTTTACTTTTTTAATTTTTTCCTTTGAAAGAGTATAAAATGCTTTACTCTCTAAAAAGAAGTTACTGAGTAATATTTACTGAGAAAGTACAAGGACAAACCTAATATTTGACATTTCCTTCCTATCGATTTTCGTCGGTATGAGTTAACGATTTCTACAATCGTTAACATAAAGTTACAGAATAGCACATTCGTTAACTCAACCGAATATTTTCGTTAACTACCGATGTCGGTTCGTTATTAAAAAAAGTTACAGAATCGCACTACAGGTTTGGCTAAAAACTGACAAAAAGTGCAAAGACATACACGGTGCGCCTTAACTAATTTAAAATGGAAGGTGCTTACACCTGAAAAGTTTTTGCAGATTCTGAAACTACAATGCTTATAAATAAATCTCGATTTAAGTTCACATTTTTTCTTGGAAACCGCGAGTCCTATGTAAATGGGCCTAAAGAAAATGTTGTAGCTGTGAAAATCCACAAGATTGACCTTAAATATATATTAGGACGTTTTACCGTTTTTGAGATATAGAAGTTCAAATTGATAAAATGCACTGACTGTATCGCCTCCTTATAAAACAATGTCATTACAGCAATTTCCCAAATTAAACTTATATATCTTGAAAATCCCACAACCGTGAAAAAAATAAATCATCCAATCTTGTAGAGAATTTTCACAGCTTCAACATTTTCTTTAGTCCCATTTTGATATGACTTGCGTTTTCCAAGCAAAATTTGGAAGATTTAAGATAAAAACCTAAAAATTTGAACTGAACCTCAATATCTCAAAAATGGTAAAACGTACGGAAAAAACTAAAGGTCAGTCTTGTAGAGAATTTTCACAGCTACAACATTTTCTCTAGACTCATTTCTACACGACTTGCGGTTTCCAAGCAAAATCGTGAAAACCTAAAAAAACCCTAAAATTGTGAATTTCGATCGCAATTTATTTAAAAATCCCTCAGGCGATTTTTTCAGTTTTTTTTTTTATTTTTCTTATCTATGAACATTGCTGTTTCAGAATCCGCGAAATCTTTTTATGTTTAAGCGGTTTTCATCAAAAGTTAGTTAAGGCGCACTGAGCATGATATTGTTTTATAAGGAGGCATTGTCTCAATTTGAACTTCTATATGTCAAAAACGGTAAAACCTACGAAAATATCATAAATGTCAATCTTGTGAAGAATTTTCACAGCTACAACATTTTCTGCAGGCTCATTTACATAGGGCTCGCGGCTTCCAAGCAAAATCGTGAAAACCTAAAGAACTTAAATCGCGATTTATTTGAAATCCCTCCGGCGATTTTTTTGTTTCTTGATATTTCTCATCTATAAGCATTGTAATTTCTGAATCTGCAAAAACTGCCCAGGTGTAAGCACCTTCCATTTAAATTTGGTTAAGGCACACCGTGCATAGTAAATCAAGAATAAAAACTCTAAACAAATGTGTGGAAAAATTGATTTGCTTTAAAATATTTTTTGAAAATTATTCGCAGATTTTCGCGATTTTTTTATCCTTTTATGCCATGAGACCATTCTGAGCAGTCCGGTTTCTCAACGCACACACGGCTGAAACTGCTCTTGCAGTTCGTGCATTATTCATTCAATTTGTTTTGACACCGCCTCTTATTTATAATTGGATTTTCTGATGTGGGGAATATGACCAACAGAGTGCTTTAATGACTGGATAAAGAAGCAACAGCTTGTCTAGAGTGTTTCAATATGTTTTTTGCCTTAAAATAAAGGAAACAAAAATGTATTATGCATATGATAATGCGGGCGGTATATGTGATAGTTATATAAATACAGTTTTAAAAGGTTACTAAGAAACACCGAGTTTGAACACAGTAAAATTGCATTTTCTGTATGAACTGCTAATTACGATTCGCAAATTAATAAAATATCAACAATTGTTTACAATTTCCAAAATTTTGGCCAATAAAATACACATGAACGTAATTAAATATGCTTAACAATACTTCAGAGGGCTGGTTGACGTAGCGGATGAAAGATACCAAGCAACGGCCCGGACCAGCTTTAACACGGCAACGCCCAAAACTTATCTTGGTCCCTCTTGCGTCTCAAGTGGACACTGACCTCGCCGTCGTGTCACCCAGGGAGCTACCTTTGACCCCCGTTAAACTTAGTAAGCTAAAATGTGCCTCGCGTTCAACCACAAAAACGTTAAAAACTTGGTTTGGGTCAGTAACCCATCCCTCTAAAATCCAACATACTATGAAATACAAAGAAAAGCTAACCCTCTAAACAGATTTAAGTACTATGATCTGCGGAACTACACCTGTAATGTTTGGATTCTTTGTAGAGAAGGTGCAGTTTACGCACTGACACGTGTACTTGCAAAGTACGAGTATAAGGCCGATAATACTGCGTAGACACCATATATTTCTATTGTATACTTTACGGCAGCGATAGACACCATCTATTTCTATTGCATACTTTTGGGGGTGTCATTTGTGAGTGCATGCTTTTTTCAATTAGTTGAATTGTGTGTGTGGAGAGAGAACCGTTTACTGGGAGCACGTGTGCGTTCTCTTGCCTGACGCTGCTTTACGGGATGTCATTGTTTTTGCATGCTCTTTTATTTGGTTGAATTGTGTGTGTAGAGCAATGGTGAGCAATACAGAATTTAAGAGAATTTAAGATTGTCGTTTTTCATGGTTTTTCTAAATTGTTTTTTAATTGTGAAAACGCAATTTTAATCTAAAATCGTGGATGAAATTATTTATTAAATAATAATTACAAAAAATACTTAAACGTCTGAGTTTTGTTGAATTAAGACAAGTAAGAGTATGTTTCAGCAGCCACCAGTAGATGCCCATGCACACGGCTGGTGTGGAGAGAAAAACGTTCACTGAGAGCGCGAGCACTTGCCTAACGCTGTCTTACCATAGACCAGCCATGCACGCGTCTTTACGAAAAAGTTAACTACAACTCTTTTTCCCATAGAAAAACCCAAAATAGAATTCTCTTCTTGTGCACCATTGCCATAGACTAATAAATCCATAGACAAAGAGAATTGTAGTGTGCTTCTTTTCTGTAGGTGTCGCCGGTATGCAAAGTACCTAATCTTTTCACACAATTGCACAATGTTTGGGGGCAAATTACAATATTTTTTTGGATTTGTTTATATGAGGATGTTGATCTGGCCAAAGATTATCCATATTTTGTCTTTTATCAGAATAAATAGTTTAAAATCTATAGTAACTTTAAATAAAACTACTAACGCCATCTACCAATTTTCGAAAATTTCGAAGATAAATGCTGAGAGCAAATAAATGTTGAAGCAATCCATATTTCAATAATTACACTTTAATGCCCTCTACATTTCAATAGTAACAATATTCATAGTTTTGTACCTTTGTCATTGTGAGTTTGTAAATATTCCAATTCCACATTGTGATTGGTTCATTGTATTTTAAAGTTAACTGACAGAATGCAACTATGTAAATAATTTATTCTACTACTCTTGTAAAACAACCCATTAATTACTACTTTCGATATACCATTTTATGCAACTGTAAACTATTTACGCCCTACTATTTCTTCTCACGATGAGTACTTAAGCTAGAACAAAATTCAATAAAATCGCTCAGTTTGTGATCTACATTCTAACGCGTTACATAACCATCAGATAAGATCACAAAGAGTGATATCCATTCTAACACGTTATGGTAACTATCAGATAAGATCACAATGAGACAAAGTGCTCCTCCGGCAGTCTACATCAATCCTCACTTGTGTTTTCCTGAACAATCTACACCAGATTGTTATAATGGCGCCCAACGTGGGGCCATGTATCGCGACCACACCAACCATGATCTATGAGTAATAGCCGAGGACAACAACAACAAATTCAATAGCACAGCGTAATTCTTGGAACGATCAGTTGCCGCATTTGTATCCAAAGATGACCCACAAGAAGAAAATGCCTGTTGGAAAAGAAGCTTGATGAATCAACAACTATGTACGTGTACGATGTATGAGTTTTATTCCAGGGTGAGGTAAACATACATCCACCTCTGCTGTCAGTTATTCATCTTTACTCCTGCAAAATGAACCGCGAACCATGTTGAGAAAAAGAAGGTTGATGAATCACCAACAATGTACGTGTACGATGCAGTTTTACTCCAGGGGGAGGCCAAATACATCCACCTCTACCGTTAGTTAGTCACCTTTACTCCAGGGGGAGGTTCCGGAGAAAGTCTTCAACGCCATCTTTATGCAATTACCACAGTCTTGTTGGCACAATAGCAGTTTCAACATCCGATTGTTCCTGATTCAGTCCATCATAAGCAGAAGCAACAATCCTGATGCAGGTTACAATAGAAGTTCAATAATCCGTAATTTCTGATGCTTCATCGGGACGCTTTCAGCATCAGAGGGGAGACTGAAGCAATCCATATTTCAATAATTACACTTTAATGCCCTCTACATTTCAATAGTAACAATATTCATAGTTTTGTACCTTTGTCATTGTGAGTTTGTAAATATTCCAATTCCACATTGTGATTGGTTCATTGTATTTTAAAGTTAACTGACAGAATGCAACTATGTAAATAATTTATTCTACTACTCTTGTAAAACAACCCATTAATTACTACTTTCGATATACCATTTTATGCAACTGTAAACTATTTACGCCCTACTATTTCTTCTCACGATGAGTACTTAAGCTAGAACAAAATTCAATAAAATCGCTCAGTTTGTGATCTACATTCTAACGCGTTACATAACCATCAGATAAGATCACAAAGAGTGATATCCATTCTAACACGTTATGGTAACTATCAGATAAGATCACAATGAGACAATTTATCCGTCCGGCAGTATACATCAATCCTCACTTGTGTGTTTTCCTGAACAATCGACACCAGAGGTTGTTATAATGTCTATAAATTTATTAGTCTATGGTCTTACTTACTGCCATACAAGAAATACGATGGATTGGGAAAGGCGCCACAACAACACCTAAATATCACGCGCTGTGTTATAGCTGCCATGACACAAAGCATGAGTGTGGTTGCGGATTTGTAGTTAGTCGGAGGTTAAAACATCTGGTCTCCAGATTCACCCCGTGAAAGCTAAATTTATCAACATCAGTTTTATTTTTCGCTCATGCTCCTACTGAAGATAAGGAATAGCAGACCAAAGATATATTTTACGAACACTTAGAGGAAATATATGACTATTGCCCTGCCCGTAACATTAAAATTATTCTAGGCGTTTTTAATGCCGAAAGGAAAATATATTTGGCTCAACAGTCGTGTAAATCATTCTCCACAGTGAAACGTCTGACTATTAAGTGAGGCTGATAGATTTCGCAGCATCAAAAACATGGTAGTTAGCAGTACTAAATTTAAAAATGTCGACATTCATACGAGCAACTGGCTGTCTCCAGGCCAGAAAAACAAGAAATCGAATTGATCAAGATGTGATAGATGGAAGACATTCATCGAGCGTGTTGGATATACGATCGAAGAGAATTTTTCCAAACTGTTGGTATCCCATAACGAAGGAGACGAAGATACCACAGATCCAATCCCAGAATATACCGCCCGACCAACATGAAGTGAATACAGTAATAAACTGGCTTAAGAATAATAAGGCGTCGGGAGCTGATGGCTTTCCATGCGAACTATTCAAACCCGGAGGCGACACGCTGATAAGGTGTATCTACCAGGAAAAACGCCTACCCGACTGTATTTCGTCCACAAGAAGGAGATAAGACTGTGTGCTCTAACTATAGGGACACAAGTCAGCTCCCCATTGCTTATAAAAGAGTGTCAGTGATATTGTGTAAACGACTAGAGCCCACGGTCAGCGAAATAATTGGACGTTTTCTACACGGCTTTAGACCTGGCAAATCCAAAATTGACCAAAGAGATTATTAAGAAATAACAAATGTACTAAATGGTATTAAATTTGACGTTGGGTGTAGCAATGAGTACAAAAAAGTACAAAATTTATTATTTATTTGTTAGGTTCATTGTTAGTTGTAGTCGTACAATATGTGTACTAGAATTATTAAATAATATTAAATATTGAAGCACTGGTATTGAGTGAATCGATAAATAAAATTTGTTATGAGAATCACTATTAAGATTGTATCAGAATGTTTATTAAAATCCGCCTTTACATGTATGAAAGGTTTCTACATGTAATACCATTGGAATTGGGTGAACAAGTAGAGCTAAAACTGCAAAATTTGAGCTAAGGTCCTGGATTTTGAAAATTGTACTGAATAGTGCACTATTGTTTTCATGTTGACACGAATTCGGTTTCTAAATAATGTACTGAAATCGGAACAAAATTTGTTTTTATTGTTGTTGTCTATTCTGAACGTTATAGTAAGTTCATTTGAAAAGGTAGATCTATGCGGCTAATGTTTTACAAGAAAATTTTTACAACCTGAGAATGAAAAGGCTTAAAATAAAATGTCTCAAAAATTAAGTGTTACATAGGGTAAAATCTTTTGAATAAAGGTTTTCTACATTTTGATATCACAAATTCCAAAATACGGTTGGAAAATGGGGATAAAAATTGTGGATAAAACTTTCAAAATACCCATACCGTTCTAATAAAACATTGACTGGAAATTAAAATGTAGGCCGCTGTTGAAGTGTAGAGGTGCAATAAGGTATTTTTTGAAATTCGAACAAAAGGTGTACGAACAGTACTTAAATAAAATTTAATATCAATTCAAAAAGGTATTAGTTCATCAAAATTTGCAGTGTTCACTATATTAAATATTGTTTGTTTGTATGTTATTCCTTTTCCGCATACGAAGTAGCGGGCATTTCGATAGTACTTATATATTTTGCTGATGAGGAGAAGCATCGCCACAGCAAACAATAAAGGTAATCAAAAACCACTTTTGAAAAAGTGTCCGATTTCACTCAGAAATCTTCATATATTCTTGATCAGGATAACATTTTGAGACAATCTATGCAAGTCCGTCTGTCCATCCGCCTGTTATAATCACTCTAGCATTCATCACTAGCATTCAAAAATAGATATAGGACGCTGAAATTTTGGCAAGGTGGCCCAGTTGTTTGCCGACAAGTCAAGTTCGATGATGCGATATATCGGTCCACGTTTTAATATAGGTCTCATGTAACGGTACAGACCGATTTGAGGTATCTAGGCGGTTTTAGCCACATTTTCAGAAGAAATTAAGCTATAATTTGTCATAGAGGTCACAAAAGTTACATACTTAGGTGGCTCATTACAGAACATTTGTTCCATAAGCCGAACTAAGAAAAGATCTCAATTCCTCTCTGTTTTTAACTTTATTTTCCCAATCTGGGATATGGAGTTATCTGATGTCGTATTTCACTTGTTCGCTCCATCGAAACCTTGACGCACAAAACTTATGTACCAAAAATGGTGAAAATAGGCCCCCATATAACGGTACCGCCCGATTTGAGGTATTTTGGTGTTATTAGCCACATTTTCTGACCGAATTAGCTATAATATGGTATTTAGGGTTCCTAAAGGTTACAAACTTATGTACCAAAAATTTTGTACATATGTAGGTACCAACTGATTTCGGGTATTTCGGCGTTTATAACTACATTCCCACATCGAATTTGTTATAGTTTGGCATTTGGGGTTCTCAGTGGTCAAAAAACGTATCTTCCAAAAACTGTGGACATAGGTTCATGTTTGTGAATAACACCCACAGAACTGTGCAGCCCCATTTGAGGTATTTTGAAGTTTCAGCAACAATTTGAGACGGAATTAGCTGTGATATGGCATATAGCGGTACCACCAGAGTTGAAGTAATTCGGTATATTGCGGCCTCAATTGACTGTACTTTGGCATTTACGATTCCGAGTGGTGAACAAACTTCTCCGCTAAAACTTGTGGACATAGACCCACGTTGTGGCGTAGCCCCCATGAATAGCAAATAACGGCATCTCCAGACATGGGGGTAGCCAGGTATGGGCAGGAGGGGGGGCAGCTGCCCCCCCCCCTAGAGCCGTCAAAAAAGTTTGAAAAATTATAAAAAAACTGCTGTTGTTCTGATATACCATTTTTTAAATTTAATAACCGCAAATGGACGACTAATATCTTTCGAATAAGCTATATTTGTTTAAAAACGGTTAACAAATGTTTGTGTTATAGTCATAGTAGTGTAAAAACGCATTAAAAATAGGAACATGATTTTACTCCTGGGGCTCAATTCTTGTTCTGTGAAAATTTGAAATGAAACGTTTTATAAAAGAAATAAATGTCAAATGAAAAATTTTATAAGGTAAATATTTTTCATTTCAAATTTTCATAGAACGAGAATCCAGCCCCTGCTCTAGGCTGCTTAGAAGATACCAAACATAATTTATTATTTGTAAGTAAACTTTGAATTCTGTTGAAAAATACATGAGATATGCAATTTGTAATTTAAAACTTCTCTACAAATGGTGTCCTAAGACACGTCGTTCGGACTCGGCGATAAACAGTAGGTCCCATATCAATGAGCCAATATGAATCGGGGTGCACTCATTGATATGGGATGTCTGGGATGTTTTTGCAACAATTATTATTATTATTATTATTATTATTATTATCCTAGGGCTCCAAGCTCAGAGCTACTAGGTGGGTCAGTCGGCGGCGGATAACTGAACGGCCTGCATATATGTAGGTTAGCTGCGAATTAAATAAGCAGTCCCAGACCATTGAGCGTGAAAGCCGAGGATATGTCACAAAAAGACATCAACGTCCGATAAAGCTTCTCACGACATGGCGAATGGAAGCCGCCATCTACATAAGCCTTCACCCACAGGGGTGCTCTAATGATAGAGCAATCAGGAGAGTGATGCCTCCGTGGTTCCCCCAATCAAACAACGGCACGCTGACGACATCGCTACGAACATGGAATACGATCTGGATACTTTTGCGACAAGATTGCTTCGAGCTGGCAGACGCGGCATTCTGTTACCTCAGTAAATGAGAGTGACATCTCATCGAAATGGCTTTCAGGCTAATGTCGTGTCTGTCTTCCGTCCCAATAAAACCTTGGCTAGGACTCAGAGAACGCTCCTTATTTTCGTCGTCATTAAATTGGCCTTGTAGGTTCAGTTGATTTAATCCTGATTCGTGTCCGACCTGGCTCTGAACACAAGTGCTCATAAGGCCTTGTGTCAACCCTCGCGAGGACCTCACTGCTCGCAAAGAAGGACAACTGCATAACGAGTAAGGATAACGGCTCTGAGTTGGGACCCACTCACCTGATGTTTAATAATGAAACCCCCAAAACCACTGAAGATGGAGAAAACGCTTTCCGCATGAGTTCAAAAACTAAAAGAACCCCGGTGAACGTTCCACCAGCCAGCACAGAAGAAGAAACAACACAAACACCAAGTGTTACAGAAACTCCACAAACCCACATAGAGAGAGAGAGAACCATCGGTCTATAATTCTCCCAAAGAAGAATTCATTCTTAAAATGAGAATATCGGAAGAGGAAGCCCTCACGAAGTGTAAAAACGTGCTCCGAAAAATGAAAGCTGTTTTTAGTAAGCAACGCAACATCAGCAGAGATGTTCAAACTGGTGTTACTGTGCTAGAGGAACTGCTAGATGTAATAACAGACTATAGAAGAAACTGGAAATAAGCTGAAGAAGAAAGAGCAGCAAGCACCAACAAGGGGATGTTGAAAAAACAAGTGCCTCAAGCAACGCAAAAAGCGAAGCGTAGCGCTTCAAGCCCTGTCGAAACAAATCCGGAGAAAAAGCAAAAACAGAAGGCAGTTAGTTCCCCCTCCGATCTAGCGCCCACAAATGCCCACGCGAAGAATTCTCACGAATGGGAAACTGTCCCCAGAAAAAGAAGACAACGCCCTAAGAGGCCAAAACAACGACTAGACGCAGTCGTTATTAAGCCCCGAGATGGACATAGTTATTCCGACGTACTCCGAAGACTACGGGAAAAGGTGGATCCCGAAAAGACCAAAGTGGAAGTTCAAACGGTCCGCAAGACGAAAACTGGATCGATCCTCCTAGTAATGGGAAAAGGAGGAAACAAAGATGAATTCCGCGAGACAATTGCGGGCTCACTAAAAGATGAAGCATTAGTGCAAAGCAGAAAGTCAAAAGACAATTGAACTTCAAGATCTTGATGCACTTTCCACAGAAGAGGAAGTACTTGAAGCCGTCTACAAGGTGACAAAAACCGCAAAAGCAGACATAGATGTTAAACTAACCTCAACAAATAGCCGCGAACAGAAAAGAGCATTCGTAGCCTTACCTTCGGAAGATGCAAACACTCTGCTTCTAGAAAGACGAATTTGTATTGGGCTAGGATACTGCCGACTTAAATACCGAAAGGATATAAAACGCTGTTACAAATGCTTCAGTGCAGGGCACATGCAGTGGGACTGTGAAGGCCCAGATAGGAAAACAATGGATATTTGTAGAAGATGCGGGCAGACGGGCCACAAAATGAAAGATTGCTCAAACCCTGTAAAATGCTGCATTTGTTCGGAGAAGGAGAATAGACCAACAAATCACATGCCTGGGTCACGTAAATGCAGACCCCAAACAAACAAAACTCAATGAGATTCCTTCAAGGCAACATGCACAGAGGAAAAGTAGCACACTCATTGCTGCCAAAGATAGTACAAGAAACAGACGCAGAAATAATCATTATAAGCGAACAATATGCAAAAACATATAGCGGTAAATGGTTCGAGGACGACTCTAAAACTGCAGCAATATGGATCCCAAACAATAAGTATGTCATAAAATCCAGCGGAAAAGGAAACGGATATACGTGGGTACAACTTGCAGATGTGACCATAATAAGCTGTTATCTCACCCCTACTGACAATATTGATACATTTCAAGAGAAACTAGACTCGATTGAGTGTAGAGATATGATCATAGCTGGCGATTTCAATTCCAGAGCATTCGAATGGGGAATGCCAAGAACCGATTCAAGAGGAAACGCGTAGTAGACATGGTCGCACGATTAGGAATGATAATTATAAACACGGGGAACAAAGCTACCTTCAAACGCCCAGGATGTGAGGGAACCATTCCAGACGTTACATTCGCCTCTGAGAATCTGCTTAGTAAAATTAGAGAGTGGAAAGTCTTAGATACTTACACAGCCAGTGACCACGAATACATATCTTTTAGTCTGGAGGCAGACACGAACTCGCAGAATGCGAACACCTGCACTACCTTTCGTAGATGGAATGTCAACAAACTTAACCGATCCATTCTCCTCAGGGAGTCACACAGGACGCTAGAGGAAATCCCATCTACACTAGATGCCAAACTAACAGTGGACTATGTAATGCATACGATTAAAGTTATCTGTAATAAAGCAATGCCCAAAACAAACGCAGCACAAACTCGGAAGGAAGTATACTGGTGGAACTCTTCGATTGCTGAATCCAGGCGAAACTGTATTAAGACAAGGAGAATATACACTAGAGCAAAACGAAGAGGTGAAGCTGAAGCAGAACACCAGACGTATAAAGAGGCAAAGAAACAACTACAGAAATGTATAAACAAAAGCAAAAAGGACAAGTGGGAAGAACTTAGAATGGATATTAACAGAAACCCGTGGGGCCTAGGCTATAAGATCGCCATGAAAAAGCTTGGAGGAAGAAGCTCGGTCGACAAGATGGATGAAGACGTAATGCAAAATATAGTAAGCACGTTATTCCCACAACATGACACCCTACGCGATCAAACGGAAGCAGAACACATCGCAAACATTCCACTTTTCTCCACCGAAGAATTACAAACAGCCGCTCGCAGCCTCAAAAATAAGAAAGCACCTGGCCACGATGGTATACCAGCTGAGGTCTTAAAGGAGATAGCGCTATCGTGTCCGGAAGCGTTACTCACTATGTATAATAAGTGCTTAACTGAGGGTATATTCCCAGACACGTGGAAAATACAAAAATTGGTTTTAATAAGCAAGGGGAAGGATGATCCTACATCTGCATCATCATATAGGCCACTATGTATATTGGATACAGCCGGTAAATTGTTAGAAAGATTGATAAAACCAAGACTCGGAGACGCAATAAACGCGGCAGGAGGGCTCTCCAGAAGGCAGTATGGATTTCGCCCCGGAAAGTCTACTATTGGTGCTCTAGATGAAGTCATACTTACTGTAGAAAGTGCACAACAAGCCAATCACTACTCAAGACCGATCATTTTGCTAGCAACGTTAGAAGTCAAAAATGCTTTTAACAGCTTGCGATGGGTTGGCGTATTAGAAACGTTGCACAAAATCTTCAATGTTCCGAAATATCTTATGAACATTATAAGAGACTACCTCAGAAACCGCATGCTAATTTATGAAACGAATCAAGGTACGAAAACGGTGCAAATTACCTCAGGAGCAGCACAAGGGTCTATACTTGGGCCGGATATGTGGAATGCGACGTATGACGAAATTTTAAAAATAGAGATGCCAGATGACACCTTCCTCGTGGGATACGCCGACGACATTGCGGCGGTGATCAAAGCGAGAAGCCCTGAAGAAGCGCAACGAAAGCTTCGGCAAACAATGATCCGCACTAAAAGCTGGCTAGACGCTCACGGCCTAGAGCTGGCGATGCAGAAAACCGAGGTCCTACTACTTACAAAGCGACACATCAACACAAGCATTGAAATTGATTTGGGAGATCTAACATTACATTCTTAGCCATGGCTAAAATACTTAGGAATGAATCTGGACACAAAACTCACATTCTCCAAACAGATCGAGTACTCGACTACAAAGGCGACCAAAATAACTGCCCAACTCAGTAGACTGATGGCAAACATTGGCGGCCCACTGCCTAGCAGGAGAAAAATAATAATGGAAGTGATAAGCAACATACTTCTCTACGACTCAGAAATCTGGGCACCAACGCTGAAAAAGCAGAGTCGAGCAAAAAAACTACTGTCCGTTCAAAGAACAGCTGCGCTCCGAGTGACGTCGGCGTATCGCACAGTATCCTCTGAAGCAATTCTTGTCATAGCAGGTATGATTCCTATAGATTTACAGGCAATGGAACGAAGAAAAGCATTTACGATCAGATCGCATAGTGCAGTCTACTCCGAGCCGATGTCAATGATAAGACAAGAACAATGCAGACTTGGCAAAACCGATGGGCAAACGATACCAAAGGCAGATGGACACACAAACTTATCCCAGAAGTCCAAAAGTGGCACAACAGAAAGCAAGGAGAGGTAAATTATTACCTTACTCAGATGCTCTCCGGACACGGGTACTTTCGAAAGTACTTGCACCACATGGGGAAATGCAGCTCACCATATTGCATTTACGAAGAGGAAGAAATTTTTGATAATGCCGAACACACTTTCTTCCACTGTGCACGCTGGGTAAACAGACGTAATATGCTAGAAGCTGAGATTGGCTCCTTCACTTGCGCAAACGTCATTGATAAGATGGTGGAAAATGAAAGAAACTGGGAGGTGATAAGAGCTTACGCAGAACACGTGCTGCGTGAAAAGAAGAAAGACCTTGACGCGAGAGGATAAAGGAAAGCGGGGCCTGGACGCAGGCGTATATCGTAGGAGATTTGGCTAACACAAACATCGATCAGGGGATCCACCTCGAAGTAATGCGAAAGCGGTGCCGAGGTGGTTTAATATCCCCGGGGTGAAAGGAGGTGGGTTTTTAGCCGGTACACATGGAGTCCGGCATAAGGCGACTGTGACGACATCGTCAAATGCGTAAAGCATTTTCCCATCTCAACCCGCAAAAAAAAATTATTATTATTATTATTATTATTATTATCCAATTTTTATACCCTCCACCATAGAATGGAGGGTATATTTTTCCGTTTGTAACGCATTAATAAAGTCGAAAAAGTTAAAAACATTCGCAGCCTATAAGTGAAATTATAAAAAAATAAAGAGGTAAATGTACAATTTCCAGATTTAAACTTATAGTTGATAGCATTGACAATGTTTTTACGCAAAAAGATATTTATACACAGTTTTCTAACTACCTTAAAAATAAATTCTTTGTAACTAAATTTTCTGGTACTTTATATTAGTATTATAAATTTATGTTGAGTTGTACTAATGCTGGGTGTATTTGGGAGACTCCATATTTTTTAAAAAATACGCCTTTATATGGGGGCTATACCTAAACGTGGACATATATTGAACATTTTCTGCGAGGATGTATTTTGTTTACTGAGAACTCAAAATGCGAAATTTCAACCAAATCAATTGGAAATTGTGTCTAAATTCATCAAAATACCAAAAATCGGGCAATACCTTTATAAGGAGGCTATACCTAAATGTGGACCTACATCCACTCAAATTTTTTCTATCATCTTGCCTCGTTGTAAAACTATGTTTAAGTTTTTGAGGCGGTAGCTCGATTAGAACTATTTTGGTACTACTTTCAATACAAATGAGACCGCCTCTTAATTGTTTGTGATGTCAAAATGTAAAGTATGTTTGGACGATCTATGTCGCGTAGAAATATTACGATGTGCAAAGTATGGACCAGGGTGAACGAAAAAATGATTAAAGAGTAGTATAGAGTCTTCTTTGGGCCTACAAAACTTTCCCCCGGAAATGTGTCAGTGCTGGTTCAAGTTTTGGATTACCCCTCATAGAACGGTACCGCCCGATTTTTCAGGGGTTTAGCTGCATTATCATATCGAAAATGCACCCCTACCATCGAGGAGGAGGGTAAGTTTTCAAGAGAATAATTTTTTTATTCGCTGACTTAATACATACTAAAAGTTGTTTAAAATTTTACCTTTTTCATCCACAAAATTTGTTTACTGTTCGAATAATCGAACACCAATTACGACGAAATGGGTTAAACAGATAAACAGAGACATCACGCATTCTTAGGGTGTTTCGATTCAAATCGTTTTTTGAATAACGACATTACCTTATAAACAATGTCGTTTTATTCGAATTCGTGTGTACGTTAAATTACATATTATTAACATATTCTTGGTATGCTATATGTATCTGTTAAGAAATTACTATGCTGGAACCACAAGATGATGTGCATCCAATGCCATGTAAACGAAAACTCTCGAAGGGAGCAATGGATTTGGTCCAAAATTTGCAAATCGTATTACAATATTTCATAAAGTCGGATATAGTCCTTCAGGTACCTCCCATTCAAAATTTTTATTTTTATTTACATTTTCTCTCTAAATTGGGTGAAATTTAGCATTAAGTGTTCGTAGTGATCAAACCACTTCTCCGTATACCCCTAAACAACGATACTGCCAAATTTCAAGTAATTGGTTTACGCAATTCACCTAAAATCGTGGCCAACAGAACTTTCATAACGGAAAGAAAACTAAATATTCCACATAAATTCAGAATATTTTATGGTGGAAGCTTTTTACTTGTTTTTCATAAGCTACGTACCTAAATAAAGGGTTTAAAATTTTGTATGTAAAAACTATACACATCACAAAAAAAAAATAAGTTGCCCCCCTAGATTTGATCCTGGCTACGCCCTTGCCTCCAGATTTCATGTACTTTCAAAATTTTAGATAAAATTAGGTATTAGGGGTTCCCAGTTGAAAAGAACTTCTTCATCTAGAATTGCGGGCATTTGTACTTTGGTAATAGAAAGAAAACTCATAATTCAATATTTGTTCAGAATATTTCATGATTTCATAAGTTCGGCCAGGCCGAACTTAAGGCCAGATAAATGTCTCATTCTATTGTCACACGTTTCACTGTGGATATTGAATTTCTCGACCGTTGTGCCAATGATATTCTCCTTTCCGATTTTGGCATTAAAGGCGCCCAGAATAAATTAGTGTCATGGTGTCATGTCACCGATGATTATTTCCATAATGTAAATTCCATTTCAACCTACTGTGTCGTCATACAAATGTTGCAAGTTTAATATCATTGTAGAGGTTAAGTTCGTAAACCCCAACCTGTAATTAATGTCCAAATGTAATCCAAACAATAACAATCAACACACATGCACATCTTCAATCCCTTAAAATTCTACGGACTTCTGGACAGACTCCTCAAGACTAAATGCAAAAAAAGTTAAGTAAACGGCAAAAAAACTCTTAACGACGTATAGGTCATTTGTTGTTGTTACTGATGTTCGTTGCACTTTCAATGAATGAGGTGACCATGTTTGTATAACTCTAATTAAGTATTGTACGTTAGCAGCATACAAAAACTATTGGAAAATGTTCGGATTTAGAAACTTAAAAAAATGGTTTAGAAAAGGGCTACATTAGGTTGGACAATAAGACTAATTTTGCCAAGAAATTTAAGAGTTTTTACACTGTTGTTATCGAAACTCAGATGTATTTTGACAAGTAACTAGACCTTGGATTAGATTTGTTAATTAAATATCAGTAGAAATACAGTTTTACTTTATTGTGACACATATGGTCACCTTTTTATATATGCATGTATTTGTGTGATTACTGCAGGCAGATTGTGTCTAAATAGTGACTGACACTGGCTGTCCATCAGTGCTATAAACATTGTTCTTTTTTCTTCTATGTTCATTCTGATTTTCAACAACGTTCGTGTGTACCTTTGTCGCATGGGCATCTTGCTGAGTGAAAGCTCTTAAATATCTCTTGCGGTTTCTTAAATTTACTGCAGCATCTTTGCCATTAGCGAGCATTGCTCCCTTTGTCTTGTGACCACAACGTCTTTTAAGTTAGTCCATGTTGAACAATTTACAAAGATACATACACACATACCTGCATATGTGCATGTTTTCCAGCACTTGGTAAACTGCTGGTCTGTAGTAACATTTGATGTCCGTCATTGGTTAGCCTTGTTGCATGGTAGTACCTCCATATGGTACGTATGTACCTTAAGTTTAATATTGACCATTTAAGACATTCACACATATAACAAATATACATACATCCACCTATCCATCCATCCATCTTTCGTTCATATGGCACTTCCTTATATTGCAACTTCCTTGAACGCAGTAATGTTGTTCTGTGCCATCATATTGTAGTTGCTTTCTTGCCTCTTGTTCTTTTGTTGTGGGTCTTTTGTTTTACCTTTTTGTCTTGGCATTTACTGTTTTCTTCCTCATTCTCCCCGTCTTGGTCAACGAGTAAACCTAACGATTTCTTTGGTTTCATATGGTCGATTTGTTTGTCCCTTTAGTGTGTTTCTCTTTGGCATGGTACACCACATTCTGTGGCCTCATGAGGCTTGTGCTTACTTTGGTCGAACTTCGCATTGTTTGGACTGTGTTGGACTCGTTTCTTTTACCTGTTGTTGTTTAATTTGAAACCTAATATGTTTTTGATGAAGTCGACTAAAAGTTGATGATGTTGATTTTGATGCATTGTGCTCGCCTTAAAGTTTCGTCTTCTAAGATGCTGCTGGTGCTGGCTTTGCTATAATTTTTATTTTAGTTTACTTGAAGAGACGTAGGTCAGATACCCTCTAAACGTTTTATAGTGATGTTTTATATTTTAGCAATGTTAATGTGCTGAATTCCTAGACAACAGTCAAATAAATAGAGAATGTGAGTAGGTTAGGTGAAAATTTAGCTTTTGACAATAAAATTGAAAAACTGTTGCAAAGACCATCGAATCGAAAAAAATCAAAACTTTTGCCTCGCCCCTTTATCCCTGTATCATATTTTGATGAGTTTTTATTTAAGATTAGATAAAATCTTACATATATAAGATGATTCGATAAAAAATATCACGTACAAAATGATTTTTAAATTTTTAGTATATATAATAGTACATATAATTGGACACAAGCTTCAGAAGCACATTTATGTAACATTAAATTGGATAAATCTCAGAGGTTGTCTTTCTTTCAAAAGGGTAGTAACTCAAAATTTTCTACTTTTCAGTATAGACAAAAAAAAAACGATTTATGTTTATGTTTAAGGTATAATAATAAAAAAATATGCCATCGTAAAGATATCTTTCTTACTACACTACAGCACTGGATTTCTTTTTATTCCCCTTTAACTGAAAAAATGGGCGGCAATTGATAACATAAAGAGGGAACAATTCGAAATACTACTCTTTTGCTGAAAAAATCGCGATGTAAATGCCTGAAACATGTGGGCGCAACTTGAAATAAGTCTCTTTTGTCGATACAGAGTAGTAATTCTGAAGTGATGACAATTGATTTATTTGTATTTTTGATGAAAGAGGAGACAAAACAATGGGAGTTTTTTACAGTAGGTGGAGTTGATTATTATGTATCGTTTTTTGATGAAAAGTGAAAATGTCAAAATTTTGAGTTACTACCCTTTTGTTGAACAGGTGCGATGTGTTGTATAATCATGCATAACGCTCACGGGTAATGCTGTTTGGAGATTCGTCTTTTTCCATTGGGTCTTCAAGCATTTGAGAGGTTTTGGGTAGGAATTCAGAACTACATATAGTTCTTCAATATCTTCAGCGTGGAACAATTTACTACTGAACCAATGATCAGCTCATGAGTAAGAAACAAATGAACAGTTTTTATCGCAAACGCGATCCAACACAAGATGCTGAACTTGGGTGTGGGGTGACCTTTTTCTTCGAACATTTCCTGCAGTCGGATTGTAACGCCTGTTATTTAGCTGGTATTCACGGTTGTTGTGTAGGCAACAATTTATCAATCACCCCAATCCCGCAGAGGCCGTCACCCCAGCACCTACATGTACGTGTTCGTCTTGAGAGTAATGCCGAACCATGGTTTTGCTCCGTTTATCACCGTCTCATCTTCGTCATCTGATAATGAAACTCCCCCAATCTCCCCAACAGCACTACCAGCCGCAGTCTTTAACACCGCGTATTACTGTTCCAGTTACTGAGAATGTAATATTCCTGCAGTTCAACTTCGATGGTCTTCGTGGCGAGATCGAGGATTTTATGAGATCGTGCATTTTATGAGTCGTAGAAATATAATGGTCCCGGTGATTCAGGAAACGAAGCTGACCAACACCTGCAGTCTTCGGAGTTGTAATGGATACAACGTTCTTCCCTTGGATCTTACGAGAAGTGGCGTTGGTAGACTTGCAATCCTATTGTACCAGTCTGTCCAGTACAGACATATCTCTCTTGAACTCGACTCTAGTTACAAACGCTTGGAGTGTATGGGTGTAGCGGTAAAGAGTGGAACCGCCGAGATGGGAATGATGAATGTGTATATCCCACCGATTAATAGCTGTGCCTTGCGTTATTCGCCTGATATCAGGCCACTGTTGGAAGGTGATAACAGGCTGGCCCTAGGAGATTTCAATGCGCATCACGGGCTGTGGCATTCAATTCTAGGGAATGGCCAGAGAGGCAAAGCGCTGGCTGAGCAAGTAGATATCTCCACATTGTGCATCATGAAAGAGAACCCACCCACCAGGATTAGGGGAGACTGCTTTAGTTCACATGACATATCCATCGTGTCACTTGGTCTGACGAATGAAGTGACTTGGTAACCCAACTTGGGTCGGACATCTTCCCCATCCATCAATAGGCCACCCGACTCCATAATCCCTGAACGCCATACATTCCTTACCCATGGGAAACCCAACTGGCAAGGATACAGAAAATTCACCAATCAACGCTTCAGAGAACTGCCCAATCTCTCTGATATTCGGATAGCAGAGAGGAATTTTCGAGACATCATCATTGCTGCAGTCGCTCGCCTATTCCTGGCGGTGGAATACATGAAATAAGAACTAAATTCCTGGCAGAGGCGACGGACCCTAGCGACCCCGGAGTCAGGAGTTGACAATGGAAGTCAATAGCTTAGTCGGTGAATACAAGCGGAAAAACTGGCTAGAGCATCTGCGGCAACATTGGAACTGGTTGTTGTAAATTGTGAACAAAGGCTTATGCGCCATCGAACCCTGGTAAGAAGGATGATCGGATGATGATCGAATGATGATCCTGCATCAGAGCACGTTATCCAGTTGCGGATCTTCAACACGGGTTCCGGAAGCAGCATAGTACCACTGCACTGCACGCCATTTCCACATATATTGAATCTGACCAAAGCTTTTGATACGATCAGCCATGTTAAGCTGTTCGAGGATGTCGAGAATACTACCCTCCGCGCTTGTCTTAAACCCTGGGTCAGCAACTAGTGAAGAAGAAGTCCAAACCCCGTAGAGTGGGAGTTGGAGTTCCCCAAAGAGGGGAGACATCACCGGAACTGTTTAACCTTTACCTTTTTGCAATTTCACGCCCTCCCAAGTCAATAGCTTAGTCGGTGAATACAAGCGGAAAAACTGGCTAGAGCATCTGAAGTGCGGCAACATTGGAGCTGGTTGTTGTAAATTGTGAACAACGGTTTATGCGCCATCGAACCTTGGTAAGAAGGATGATCGGACGTCTGTCATTTTTAACGGCGCGGCGGTGACAGCGACCGGGCGAATATTAGTGTTTTACGTCGTTTCCGATCTCTTCCAGCCGTAAAGGAACCACCACAATTTACGAGAGGTGATGTTGCAGATGCAGATCCGAGGCGCAAAATCATCCAAAGCCCGTGGATCTGACGAAATTTCAATGGCGGTGCTAAAACAGCTATCACTAGCCACCCCAATAGTTCTCGAAGCCTTGAAGATAGGCAGGGTGGTCCCACTGCTGAAAAGGGCAAGGATACCGGCAAAGGTGAATCATAAAGGCCGATCTCATTTTTATCACCTGTAGCAAAGATACATGAGGCGTTACTCATCCCTAGCATCAGAGCATGTTATCCAGTTGCGGGTCTTCAACACGGGTTCCGGAAGCAGCATAGTACCACTGCACTGCACGCCATTTCCATATATATTATCCCAGGACAAACCGTGCCACAGAACAGTGATGGTAGCATTGAATCTGACCAAAGCTTTTGATACGATCAGTCATGTTAAGCTGTTCGAGGATATCGAGAATACTACCCTCCGCGCTTGTCTTAAACCCTGGGACAGCAACTAGTGAAGAAGAAGTCCAAACCCCGTTGAGTGGGAGGTGGGAGTTCCCCAAAGAGGGGTGACATCTCCGGAACTTTTTAACCTTTACCATTTTGCAATTCCACGCACTCCCGACGCCATTGAGTATTTTACGTAAGCGGATGATTGTACCTTCATGCTGTCAGGTCCCACCGTTGATAACAATTGTGGCAGGCTGAACGCCTATCTCATTGAACTTGTTGAGTTCTTCCACACAAGGAATATGAAAATATCCACCAAGTCAACAGCCACACTGTTCACCACATGAACGGCGCAAATGAAGCTGCCACTGAATGTGCGGGTCGACGATTCAATACTACCGGCAAACAAACACAAACTACCCCAAATTCCTGGGGGTCACATTCCATAGCATGTATAAGTCGTGCGCGCATGCCGCAGTTGTCTGCGATAAGATGAGAAACAGGAATAAGATCCTCAAGTCCCTTGCCGGCAGCACATGGGTGCGGATAAAGAAACCTTGTTAACCACATATGTATATCGCGATAGGTTGGTCCGTGGTAAGCTGTGCGGCGTCAGTCTGGTTTGCCAACATAAGTGACATTCAATGGGATAACTTGCAAACCTGCCAGAATGCAGCCCTGAGAACAGCAACAAGGTGCTTCCTCATGTCACCAGTACACCATATCCCAAGGCCCTGCCGGGGCGTCGGCACAACAGGATGTTGTCAATGCAATAATTGCTTTGGTGTTATAGGCAAAACCATCCAAACCCCCAACTGATGGATAGGCCCCTGCCGACCATGCGAGAAATACAAAATAGAACCTCTGGATCAATAAGTTTATCAGGCAGTTTTAATATAAGCCTATAGTGTGAACAGTGTACTCGAAGACCACCCACCGTGGTAGCGGAAGAACGGCGTACAGAAATGCCCCATGAAATAACACCCCAAATTGAAAATGAAAATATGCCCCAAACAGGTATATGGAAAACAACAACAAAGCTTTTGGGGCCTATTTTCGTCTTTTTGGGCTCCATGAAATAACACCCCAAATTGAAAATTAAAATATGCCCCAAACAGGTATATGGAAAACAACAACAACAAAGCTTTTGGGGCCTATTTTCGTCTTTTTGGGACATTTTTTTATTCAGCTGTTGGGTCCAATTTGTCTTCACTACAAGTAAATCGTCCGTCACATAGTCCAAATTTCATCAAAATTGGACATATATAGCGTGTTTCGTGCATCAAATACCTCAAATCGGTCGAAAATATATATGGGAGCGCAACAGCGCTCATTCGACGACCGTATTACCCAAATGTGCGTATGGTAAATATTGTCCACCTCTTTCTGGATTAAGTCCGGAAAGTATTTACGTGCCTTACTGGCGCCCTTTACCATCCGTAACACTTTCTCTCTCTGCATTGTCTCTGCATGTACAACAGAAACTTTAAGTTTTTTTCGATTGTTCTTATCTTATTTTACGTAAACAATCTATCATTATTTCTGATTGTTTAAGGTGTTTCACAAAATATTTTCCAGGAATTCGGTATTGTTCCAGAATACTTAAAGTTTTTCTGCCCTATTTTGACCAATTTCTGTTTCTCTATAAAGGGACAACTATATTCAAATGATTTCACTAGTGTCTCCGTTAGTTTGTTTCATTTTCAGCAAAATATTTCAGGTATCAGATATTATGTCACCTTTTAGATTCCCATTGAATGCTAAAATATTGAGCACATGTTTATCTTTGAAAACTCGTTCGTTTGTCTTTGGTGAGTTTTCGGTCATTTGATATAGTGCCAAGAAAAAAATAATTTAGTGCGAGTCTATCCCAATATGTATTTGCTTGGAAACTAACTCATTAAAACGGTCGAAATGAGCTTGAAGTTGGCTATTTGAGATATTTTCTTTGTAGCTGTAATTAAATACCAAAATACCTACCTAAGATACGATATTGTCATGACAGTACAATCTTTATTTGTAGTTTTCTTCTGATACTTCAATGGCAATAACATGTAATTGTTTTTGTTTCGACTTATTCATGTATTTGAAACTCGAATAAAACAGAACAAATATAAAAAAATAATTAGTAATAATTGATGTTTGCAAAAATAATCAGTATATGCTAACGCGAAATGTCGAATGAGATATTTATTTCAAAACTTATTTAGAAAACATTCAATGAACTCCTCAGGTATATTATTTTTTATAGAAGTGCGATTATGTAACCACCCAGCAAAATTTGAAGGAAGGGGTTCCATGCGATGACGTGATTTCATGGCATCTTTTGCATTGGTTTAAACGTAGTCGTGAAAGATCCGATCTTTTCATTAGCATTTGAACTAATGCAAAGGAAGTCGTGAAAGATCCGATCTTTTCATCAGCATTCGAACCCATGCAAAAGATGTCGTGAATGATCCGATCTTTTCATCATTTGAACCCATTTCATCGATCCAATAGCGATGAATTTTGTGTTTTTATTTATAAACATTTTTCTAAATATATCAGATTAATTATTTACAATAGGCTTGATGTTGTCGGAGACTCGAAATCACGAACAACGTTGTTAAAACTCTCGTCGTAATGATAATGTCATTACAAATGGTTGGTGGAAATGACATGCCAAAGCATTGGTGTAAATGACATGCTTTGGATCCAAAAATGAATAGCATCTTTTGGGGTCCACGCTCATATAAAATTCATCGATGAAGATGCTAAAAAGATGACATGCCCGATCACTTGCACCCATGATTTAATGGCATCTTTGGCATCGAACATTTTGCTGGGCAGTTAAAAACAAAATTACCGTCGTTCGTCGTGGAAATTTTTATTATTGTCGCTAATACTAAGGGCAGCTAACTTAAACGTTTAGCTTTATTTCAAAATGTTAAGTTTTCGTTCCTACCGATGTTGCCGGTAGGGGAAAATTGTTACAGAATTCTACTACTACTTTGTTAAAAAAAAGGAAAAAGAGAATACAAAGAAAACGTCAGGAAATCGAGTTGTCTCTCAATGTTTAACGTGTTTCCAATCGAAGCCACAGTCTTTAAATCTTGCTGTCAAACGTCACACGAGATGAATATGTATCTTGTGACGAAACGGCCCTGACTGGCTTTAACATGGCAAAGCCAAGGACTTATCTTGTCTCCTCATTCATCTCATGTGGGCGTTGGCCTCCCAATGGTGTTCCCTGGGCAACTGTCTTTAACACCCAACAAAGATAGTTTGGTAGCATGTTCCGCGAGTTCATCCACACCCAATATCTATAAAAAAAACTATAAGAAAGGAAACAAAGAAACCAATCTACATTTTCGGACACCGCTAACATTCTTAGGACCATATGTACCTGGAATGTTTATACTTTTATGGAAAAGGCGAGGTTTACGTTCTGAAGATGAACTTACAAAGTACAAGGCATACAGGAAATATGACGGCATCATATAAATCACGTGTTTCCTTGCAGGTTTGTAATTAGTCGAACGTTAAAGCAACTGGTCTCCAATACAAGACTTGATACAATTCGGATAAGAGGATAATTCTTCAACATCAATCTCATCTGCTCCCATGTTTCCATCTAAGACAAGGACGAATATCAGCACAGTGACAAAGTATTGTCCACTCCATACAAACAGCCCCAAAATCCATACTTGGATACCAGACCTCCACCAATGAAGCAAGGAATATTTGCGATAATATCAGAAGTAAGAACAAGGTCCTCAAGTCAAGTGATGACATCTTTAAAAGCAATAGGCCGGTCTGCGGTAAGCTATGCGGCCCCAGCGTGGTATGCAAATTTTAGCGCTTCGCAGGGAAGAATATTCAAACCTGCCAGAATGCCGCCATGAGAACAGCAATAGCGGGTATCCTCATGACACCAGTGGACCATCTTCATGAGAAGACGAAGGTTTTACCGATGCATCAACACCACAGGGTATTGGCGGGGACCCAGGCACGTTAGGGAAGATCTTCATGATATAGATAGAGAGAGGCCCAAAGGTATACACGGGAACCTCTAGACCAACGAGCCTATCAGGCAGGCTTGGATAGCATGCACACTGATGCAGTCCCGCAGGCAGTACAGAGATACAGTGTGAATGCCGTACTTGGGGACCATCCCCCATCCGTCGCAGCAGAAGAACGCCAGCTGGCAAGGAAAACACGGTTTTTGCCCAGTTACGATCCGGACGATGCAGCCGTCATAATACGTATTGGGCCCGAATTGATCCAACGATCCCCTACATGCATGTGAATTTGAACCATACGACACTCTGCATTTGTTTAGCTGCCCAGCTAATCTTACTCACCTGTCTCCTGATTCTTTACGGACGCAACCAGTCCAAGTTGCCGAATTTTTGAGTTTGGATACAGAAGAACCAAACAAAACCTGATTAATGAAAAAATACACGATGGCTTACTATCTGAGCCGTTCAAAGCCGCAGTTCTACTCCACTTAATGTGGAATTTCACTAAAGTTTAGTACCTGAGGTAAAATAAATTAGCTCACCATGTGTAAACTCTACAGTAATTAATTAAAATGTTTTTGAAGGGAACAATCCTACCTAATAAAAAACAACGAACCAAAAATTTGTTATATTTTCCGTGAAATAGCTATTTCTGTCTCTAGAAATTTGCAAAAATTATGTACGTATTTTCCAAAATGGATGAAAATTGTAGTCTTTAGGTGCACGCCATGCCCACACCTTCCAATATGCTGACCTATGATTACTATCGAATCTCATATAGACGACAAAAACTTGGGGTTTTGGCCAGGACAATTGATTCCTGAACCACTGTGCATCGTATGAACCACGAGCTATTCCGGCTATACAACGACATCGGCATAGTTAAACGTATCGAATTCCAACGATTGCGTTGCTAGGCCATTTCATGAGAATGAGCGAGTGAACCCACTAAAAAGGCGTACATACAGGCGGCATAACGGTAGACACAAAACGGGAAGACCAAGCCTCCGATGGAGTAAACAAGTGGAACACGGTATCAAAAATTATTTTATTGAAAATTGGAAGAGAAAATCAACAAATAGAGTGGGGTAGAAATTTATTCTCAGTTCGGCTTGTATATACACAAAGTGACATCACATACAGTAAAAAAAAAAATCTTAATAAATAATGGTGTTTATAGTACTTTTTGGTAGTCTTAACTACTTACAAAACCCCATACTAACCCGTTATTTTAATAAGGGCATGTCGCACTGATTTATTAGTTATTCTATGAAAACTAGAATGACTGGTTATTTTGTAGCCACTAGAAGTTGAATAATAAGCTAAAAAATCAGAACAGTTGAGGTGGAATTTGTTTTCAATTTCAATACACTTCATATTCTTATTTTTTTACTGCCCTCTCTGCTGGATTTGATCATGCGACCTTCTTTAAACGCTAACATGTGCACTACCATCTCTTCTTTATTTTGTCAACAAAAAGCTCGCATACAGACGGTGAGCGTTGGACACACAACCCTAGGATTTATAGTCGGATACACACGCTCTGTACCACCGTACTCATAAAATAGTAAGGAGTAATATAAGTTGTTATTTTTGTTTACGTTACTTTGTAATGGGTTACATAATGACTAACGGGTCCGAATTTTTGCTGGGATGTGATAAAAAACATATAGTGTAATAGTGCGTTTATGTACATATAACCGGATTTAACGAACCCACTGGGTTTCAAATGTCAATTCCTTTGCGTATATGTCAAATAAATCCGCCTTAAGAAGGTAAACCCTGCAAAAGGCTATTATATAAACATGGCATAAACTAGCCATAAGTAAGTAATGTAATTCAAATTGGAGAAGTATTGTAAACATGGATGCGTTTTGAAATCTTTATTGTGTCACCTAAGTAAGAATACTTAACTTAAAATATTGAACATGTTGGATTTTCTGATATGGTAAAAACCAAATTTCTTTTACAAAAAAATATCAAATCAAATCTGTTCGCGTTCATAAATCGCTATCAGCATTCCATATCTATTCGTAGATATTTAAATATTTAATAAATTTATTCTTATTGTCGCGGAAAATCAGCAAATAATAAAAAGATCTTGAAATAAATCCAAATTATCCTTTCTCAGAATCCGTACAAACTTAAAATAAATAAATAATACATACAGAATGTAGAGATTGGGTCTATAAATTGTATATTTTAGCGACCAACAAAAGCGGAAAACTTATTGTTAAAATATAATTTCAAATATATTTTTGGGTTTGATTAGAAAAATAAAAAAAAAAATATTTGGGAGTTCTCCAACTATTTCGGTAAAATCCCATGTAATAGTCATCCAGAAATATGGTTTACCATAGGGAATGCTTAGTTGCTTACTGTGATAACTTATAACGGTAGGAAATTAAGAGTAATACTAAAATTACAGTCATTCAAAAAATTTGAAAAATAAAAAGGCTAAAAAGCCACATTTATCAAATAGATTTTTCAAGAACCGCGGATGTGTCTCCATATTCTATTTTGGGTAAAATTCTCATATTACTGGCTTATCTTTGTAATTTGTGACACACGTTTTCGCAAAAGAATTCCATTTATGTAAAAAATTTCAATGAAATGTCGCAAACATTACTGAGGGGTATATTGCCACCGTTGAATATTTTGATGTTGCCTGGCCGGGGAATCGAACCCACGACTTCCAGCGTGCAAAGCAGGTGTGCATACCATTGCACCACGGTGGCACCCTAGTTTTGAATAATATTTTGAATAATAACTCGTTGCGCATCCGAATTTAAAAAAAAAAATTAAAAACCCCTAAATTCAGGCTTCAAAATGTCGGCATCAATTTTATTTGGATGCAGTTGATAAATCGAAAAATCATACACTAGTATAATGTTGCCCATGGAGTATTCTTAGATTCTTCATTTGAGCATAGGTCTATGAAGTGTAAGGTTAAGCCACAAATCGGAAGGGAACATAAACAAATTTTTGGCTTAAATCCATTGTTACCCCTATTTCTACATTGATGACAACACAGCTTCCCGTGGATAATTTTGGTCGATATTATGAGACCCTCCTAAAACACTTCAGTCATATTATATAGAGTATGTTAACAGTTCGCGAATTCTTATAAGGTGAAACTCGGATTCATCGATTATATAACTTTTTTGATTTTTACCATATATTTGTGTATGTTTAATATTCCAGGAAATTGTAAAAATTATTTATTTAACAATATTAAAAATGTGCACTAAATTTAAATCTGGTACTAAAATAGTTTTGTTATATATTTTTTCATTTATTCGTAATAAAATTTATCATTTATATTTTAATTCGTCTCAGCGCCTTTAGGCGTTGTAGAGGCTAGCTTGCATCGGTGTCAGGCTTAAATGTTCCATACACCATTTTTGAGTTTTGAGGTATTTTTGTTCGGTTTGTTACTACCTGGGGCTGGATTCCTGTTCTATGAAAATTTAAAATGAAAAATATTTTCTTTATAAAAATTTTTCATTCGACATTTATTTCCATTATAAAAGTTTTCATTTCAAATTTTCATAGAACAAGAATTGAGCCCCTAGTCTAGTTTCCGAGATATCCACGTTTCGACGCGAAAGTTTAAGTTTTTCTCAGGTATGGAATTAATATTTTAATAACTTACAAGTTTCAAAACACATTTCAGAATATTCAATCCGAACATGAACAGCCTGTTTCTGTATGTCGAAACGAAACACCCAAACTTTAGTTTCCGAAATATTTTTACCTTTGCTTTTGCTTCAATACAAAAACAAATTTGAAAAACACACACGAGTTTGGTCATGTTTCATTCGCAGACATGTTCGTTTTGATATGCAGAAACAGGCTGTAATTTTCGATTTAGAAATTTTGAATTTATTGAGGCAAAGATGGGAAAATTTTCTGGTCTCTTTGTTGCGATTTACAAAATTTTGCATTTGTGTCATAAGTGTGGGTATGAAAAAAATCGACAAAAAGTTTTTTTTTAAAACATTCTCTATACCTTTTAAATTCCATCAGATATCCCTCTACATTTTTGCAAATATGTTCTATGGATATACTATTATTAATAATTCAAGTCAAAAATATAAATATTTCATTCAGTCAACTCCACGCGGTAATGAAGCAAACATTAAAATGCGATTATCTCAAAACGGGAATATGTCGTATAGAACACTTAAGCATGGTACCGACGAATTAACACAATGCAAAAGTAATTGCATTTCATCAATAAAATAAAATAAAATTAAATAAAATACAATGGCTTAGAAAAAGTATTAAAAAATACGAATTTAAGGAAATCTTTAATAATTCATATAGCGTTTACAAGATGTGAATAATTCAATATTCAATGTAAGTGTTATGAGCCCAATGTTCCCACACGGTTAATAATATTTATAGCGAATCTGTATATCAAAAGTGAAATTACAAATTCAATTACAAAAGTGTTATAATACACATTTAAGTGATGTAAGTTAATGTAGACGACGTATCCGTCCATTATCTAATACGGCAAAATCATCTTGGAAATACCGCACAATGCTCTTGCACACACTCTCTATTTTACACGAAATCAACTTTTGGCTGTTATCAGAATCCAATCTGCATGAGTTAATTGAGACATTATATCCTCAAACTGAAATCGTCCATTATCAGTAGTTCGTGTGTAATTAAAATGGTCTTCGATTGCATGTGAATGTGTTGTGGTAAATTACAATCAATAATGGTAACACTAAACTTGAGCAATTACGGACAAGTGTATAAGGATGGGTAAAGGGAATAAGGCAGGTGGCATCATTGAAAAATGTACGGATGTTAAATACCACTTTTAGGTTATACTTTTACCAATTACATGCCTAAAAGTATTGTTTTTCTACTTCAGTAAAATGGGGATAAAGTTATGAACCACATTAATGTGAATGGCCCCAATACAAGAAGCAGTGTTGTTATCATTATTGTTGCATGTTGAACGTGGAAATAACCAAAATGTACAACATATACATACATACAACCACTCCGAAACTTTGAAAGGTATATACACACACATACATACTTCAGTATGGTGGAATGGCTTTGCGATCAAACTTCTTCCTCTTAATTGTCAATAAGTTTGTGTGCACAATACAAAGCCATGCACACACACACGCAGTAGTACTTACACGATAAGCAGTGTTAAATAAATTAGTTGAAGATGTCTCAATAAATCCTGTCGAGTTGGCGCTTGTTACTTGCAAAGTTCAGTTAATGCATCGTAACAAGATATCCCAGTACCACTCAAATAGATCTCGCCACACACCTTATTATGCGCACTATTGGACCACAACAGCGTCGCCATTAACAATAACAACAATCTGCAAAATCTTAAAGGACAATAAACGTAGATGGCGGGGTGTGTGTGTGTTCTATCCATGTAATTAGGACACAGCAATGAATAATATTCCAATATGACAGACATGTCTTATTAGTTCTCACAACGGGAGAAGAATGAATAACTAACCATATGAAGGCGACATGTCACCAAGCATCACAATAGTGATAGTGTCATAATGCAACACCGTATTTGACATATGTATGTATGTCATTTTCATTATACAAATAATAATTGAAAGGAATTTTAAAGTTTTTGAGCAAGTGGAAGGTTATAGAAAATTAACTAACTCAAGTCGTTAAGTTCAAACAAGCTATTATCAGCAAAATGAATTGGTCTCTAAGTGTAAAACTGGTCTTAGGGAATGAGAACATCCTAATTGGCAGCGCCAAGGAGCCTAATGAATTGCGCAAATATAAACAACATGTAAAAAAGCGTTACACGTTTACATATAACCAGATTAAGTAAACCTACAGGGTTTTAAATGCCAATTCAATTGCTTATATATGTATCAAATAAATCCTCATAAAGAAGGTTAAACCGACAAAAAGTTGTAATATGAACAGGCCATAAGTTCAGTCGGGTCGAAATTTTTATATTATCTACCCTGAATTTTTCTGAATTAATATGGAATAATTAGTTTTCTTTCTTTTACGAAAGTACCAATGACACAATTTTAGTTAATTCGGTCAGCTATAAACCTGGCAAAGGTATACCTGAAATCGGGCAATACCGTTATATGGGGGCTACGGTGCCGTGACATAACTCCCAACGGACATAACTCCCAAAACCAAGGCGGACATAACTCCCAAATTTTTTTTAAAAAATCACAATTTACGAAAATAAAAAGTTTTTGTAAAAATATTCAAATACTTTCTGAAAAAGGAAAAGCGCCGCAGGCTAAAATATTTTTGAAAAAAATCGCGCGATTTTTTCAAAAATGTTTTCTCAATTTAAGAAGATAAAAATTTTTGTAAAAATGTTCGCAATTTTTTACAAAAATATTTTCACAATTTAAGAAAATAAAAAGTTTTTGTAAAAATATTCAAATACTTTCTGAAAAAGGAAAAGCGCCGCAGGCTCTTTTTTATCTTCTTAAAAAAACTTTTTATCTTCTTAAATTGTGAAAATATTTTTGTAAAAAATCGCGCGATTTTCTTCAAAAATATTTTCACAATTTAAGAAGATAAAAAGTTTTTGTTAAAATATTCGCTATTTTTACAAAAATATTTTCACAATTTAAGAAAATAAAAAGTTTTTGTAAAAGTGTTCAAAAATATTTTCACAATTAAAGGAGATAAAAAGTTACAAACATATGTTCACAATTTAAGAAGATAAAAAGTGTTTGTACAAATATTGAAATACTTTCTGAAAAGCGAAAATATTTTTGAAAAAATAGGTCGATTTTCTTAACAAATATTTTTACGATTTAAAACTTCTCCTAACTGCTACTTACATAATTTTGGGCATAATTTCGTTTTTAAATAATTTTATGAAATCAGGAGGATTTTGTGGATACTTCGGTATTGGTTGGCACTTAGGCCTTCTCAAATGTATAATTCCGCTTACATTCTAACTTCTACTCTAAAATTTAAAATAATGTATAACTACAAATTTCGAAATTAAGCAAAGAAATAATTTATAAATTAAGAAAAAAAAAAATGTTGGGAGTTATGTCTGCCCTTTTTTTTGGTGTTATGTCCGCTTTGCTTCACGGACATAACTCCCAACGAATTTTGGGAGTTATGTCCGGGCACAGGGGGCTACATCACAACATGGACCTATGAGCACAATATTTAATTGGGAAGTTTGTTGACCACTGGGAACCATAAATTCTAATTTACAGCAAATTTAGACATATAATGTAGATCTACAAAAAACAAATATTGGGTGGTACCGTTATCTGGTCACTATACCGAAGCATTTGACATTAGGGTTATGACGTGTTTACCTAAGTTTAGATAAAATCTTAATTATAAGGTGAAAAGCTCACGCGTAAACTCATTTGAAAATTTGTTTTACATGAACTTTTGTGACAAACTTTTGAAGTCAGTATACACGGTGCGCCTTAACTAATTTTAAATGAAAGGTGCTTACACCTGGGAAGGGAAGAATCCTATCGAATTTGGTGACGGATAATATTCATGGGTCGGAATAGGCAAAAAATTTATTTCGGGAAAAAGTCAATGTTTTATTCCAAAGCGAATATCTGCGCTTCTATAAAGGGTATACCAAAAGCAAAACCTGGCAATGAAAGTATAAAATATCACCTTTACAACGTTGCAAGGTAGGTTGGCGTAGGTGGTCAAGCAACGGATACATCGCAATAGTCGCTAATCCAACCCAATTTTTCATTTTTGCGATTTTAATTGTAATGACGAATGTCACAGCCGCGGTTGGGAACCGTCCAAAAGCAAACCCTGATAATGAAAGTAAAAACTCCTACCTTTAAAGTGATGCAAAGTAAGTTGGTGTAGGTGGTCAAACAACGGAGATATCGCAATAGTCGGTAGCACATACAATTTTTCTACTTTTTCACGCTACAGATCGCAAATCACCAAAATGTTGGTGATTGAAGGGAGTCCCACAGAGGAAGAAGCGTATTGATTTTGATGATGGTCAGGTAATATTCATGGGTTGGAATGGGCAAAAACTTATGTGGAAAAAATTCAACGTTTCATTCTTTTGTGAATATCTCTGCTTCTGGTCGGATTATTTTAAAAGGAAAAAGAAAATATCCACTTTGGTGATAGGTGGTCAAACAACGGAGACATCGCAATAGTCGGTAATGCATCCCAATAATCCACAGAGGAAGAAGCCTACCGAGTATGGTTGGATAATATTCAGGGGTCGGAATGGGCAAAAAACCTGTGTGGAGAAAGTTCAACGTTTTATTCATAAGCGAATATTTCCGCTTCTAGTGGAGCAAAGCCTATCAATAGAAGAAGAAAATATCACATTTACAATGTTGCAAAGTAGGTGGCGCATAGTTTGGAGGGTCAACCTAGAAGAAGAAACCTATTGAGTTTGTTGATGGTCTGATAAAATTCAGAGGTTGGAATTGGCAAAAAAACTAATGTGGAGAAAAACTCAGCGTTTTATTCTAATGCGAATATCTCCGCTCTAGTATTGGTACTCCAAAAGTAAGACTCGTCAATGGAAGAAGAAGAAAGGTGATCTGCCTTTACGATAATGCAAAATAGGTTGGTGTACATCCCACTTTTCTATTTTTTTGTTTTTTTGAATTGTATTGACAAATATTCCAGGGTGCCACCGTGGTGCAATGGTTAGCACGTCCGCCTTGCACTCAGAAGGTCTGCGGTTCGAATCCCAGGCCAAGCAACATCAAATTTTCAACGGTGGCAAAATTCCCCCTGAGTAATGCTGGCGACATTTCCTGAGTATTTAAGCCATGAAAAACTTCTCTACAAGTAGTGTCGTAAGACACGCCGTTCGGACTCGGCAATAAAAAGTAGGTCCTATATCATTGAGCCAATATGAATCGGCGTGCACTCATTGATATGAGAGAAGTCTCCCTTGTCCCTTCGGGGATGTTGTGGGAACATATGTAATATTCCAAGGTTCATTGGGTGCATTTCAACAATAGTGACCTATATTAATGAAGATATTCTAAGCATTAAATTGATACCAATTGCGTTGCCAGAATTGGTGAAATACTAGAAATTTAGACAAATTTGCAATTTCCAATTTGTGGAATTTTATTAATTATTTTAGTTCAGTTATAAAGCCAGGGTGGATCATAACTTTCGTATCTCAATAAAAGAAATGTTTGTCAGTGTAAAAATTATACACAGGGTTGTGGTGTAGGGTATTACATAGTCGGCCCCGTCCCGACTATGCCCTTGTATATTTTTATTTTTCTTATCTATATAAAGATACCCAAATTCTACCTAAAACATTTTATTACATTTACGAAGACATCAACTAACACAAGTACTACGTCACGTTGTGGATACGCCCATTTAACTGAAACGTTCAAGTGAACTAGTTCGTTAGTGAACTAAACAATTCTATTGTGGACTATATTCTGTATTTTACAGAACATTTGTTTCATAAGCCGAACTAAGAAAAGATCTAGTATCCTCTCTGTTTGCTGCTGTATTTCCCCATTCTGGGATATGGAGTTTTCTGATGTCGCGTTTCTCTTGTTCGCTCTAACGAAGCCTTGGCCTTCCATCATGATCACTCATTCTTATGGCTTTATTCTTAAACTGCTTACTTAGCCCAAAGTAGTATCAGTTGGCCAAAACTATTATCCTTCATATTTCACAACTGATTTTTTTTGTTGTGTTTATGGCGGTGCCGAGATAGACGAAGTCTTTTACTACTTCAAAATTGTAGGTACCAACCAACATTCACAGTTGTTGCGAAATCTGTGGATGTATTACGCATCGATACCATCAACTTAGTTTTGTCACCGTTTACTGCCAGACCAACTTTAGCTGGTTCCTTTTCAATTTTTGCAAAGGTATCAGTTACTTCCTTTACCGATCGACCCACGATGTCAATGTCGTCGGCATAAACGGGTAACATATGTCTGTTTGTGTATATTGTTCAACTTCTTTTGACTTCGCATCTCGTACGACCTTTTCCAACAGAATGTTGAAGAGATCACACGACAGGCCGTCTCCTTGTCTGTAACCTCTTTTGGTAATAAACTGTTCGGAGAGGTTCTTTCCTAATTTAACTGAGGACCTAGTATCAGTTAATGTCATCCTACAAACCCGAATGAGCTTTGCGGGGATACCAAAATCAGACATGTCTTGGAATACCTTTGAACGTATAGGGCTGTCTAAGGCTGCCTTATAATCGACAAAAAGAAGGTAGGTGTTGATACGCATTTCTTGGGGTTTTTTCCAGGATTTGTCTCAAGGTAAATATCTGGTCAATGGTGCATTTGCTCGGTCAACAGCCGCACTGATAGGGTCCAGCTACCAAATTACCTTGCTGGTCTCTACAGGAGGGTGTGTCAGTACTAAAGCAATCAGTTTGACGTTTCACTCTTTGGTAGAATTTTTTGACTTCATTCTGGCTCCTGTACTTCTCGATTTTTTTCACATTCCCGCTATTCCATTTCTCTCTTTTTCCTGCGGAAAAGACGCTTCTCCGCTCTCCTTTTCTCCCGATACCTCTCTCGTGTGCTCCTTGGTGGAGGTCTTTGGTATCCAAGTATCGATTTTGCGGCTGTTTGCATGGAGTGGGCAATATTTTGCCATTGTGCTGATATGTTATCGGCACGAGGAGTGCTTTCATTAAGCAATTGGGCTAGTTGAGTGGAAGATATTGTGTCTATCTGTTTACAGCCGATGTCCAACTTCCGCGTTTTATTTGTTTGTGTTTTATTTGCAACGTTTAGACGGGTACGTTCCTTTGCTGCAACAAGGTAGTGGTCCGAATCTATGTTTGCTCCTCGGAACTATTGTATATCCAACATGCTCGGTGAATGTCTTCCATCTATCACAACGTGATCAATTTGATTTCTTGTTCTTTGATCTGGAGACAGCCAGGTGCCCTTATGAATATCGAGATCCTTAAATCTGGTACTGCTAACTACCATGTTTTTTGCCTCTGCGAGCGCAATAAAATCTAATGTTGAAGCATTTTTCTCTTATCTGTATTGTAGCAAGCCTTTCATTCACTGGGGTGAAGATTGAGACCAGATGTTTCATCCTCCGACTAACCACAAAACCGCAACTCATGCTTTGTCTCATGGCAGTTATAATACAGTGCGTCACCTTTAGGTGTTGTTGTGACGCCTTTCCCAATATATCGTATTTCCTGTATGGCAGTAATGTCGTCTTTGTACTAAACTGCACTATCTATATAAAGAGTGCGAACATTCCAGGTGTAGATTCGCAGATCATGGTCCATAAAACGTTTGCGAGGTCGTCAAGTTTAGAGGGGTTTGTTTTTCATTTCTTTCCTTTTTATACCCTCAGCCTTTAGGCTATGAAGGGTATATGGTAAATTTCAAATTTCCTTTACAATTCCATCGAAAAAAAATTAAAAAATTTTTTTACAAGCACATTCACGATTTTTGGTACATGGGTTAAGAAAAAAATCGTGGTTTCAAATCTGTTCGCGTTCACAAAATTGGATGCTGCGCCCAAAAGTTATGGGGGGTTTTATTCCCTTATAAAGAAAAAATATTTAAAAATTCCCTTAGTGTTGTAAGATAGATAAGATAAGATAGAGTTGTTATAAAATTATGTAAAACTTAAGATTATAATGTATGATCAAAATTTACAATATATTGTGTATACAGCACCGTGCTTTTACTGAATAAGTAAAAAGTACATAAGTGAATCATGACGTAATTTAAAATTCCTTGCTCCCGGGAATACAATGTTTTAAGTGTTAAAACTTAATTAAACTTACAAACTAAAAATAAAAAAAAAACTAAACTAACAAAAATCAAAGGAAATATATATCAAAATAAACAGCCTGCATGTGTGTGTGTACCAGATAAAGCTTTTTCGTAAAATGCATACCGAATATTGACATTAATGTCAAAGTTCGGAGGCATTTCATTTATATATCCAATTGGAGACAAATAATTTGTATTAGACCAGCTATAGTGTTTTTGTGTGTCATAGATGAGTGATATGTAGCTGTTTTCATGATCGCGAATTCGCTGAATAAATTTTGAAATAATGTCACAAATATATAAACCAACAGGTGTAATTTTGGATTCCCCATAAATTACCCTATTAGAATAGCGTTTATTGTTTGATTCAAAATATTTCCCAATACAGTGTCTAAGAACTTTTCGTTCCAAAATTTCAATTTCACCGATAACTACAGGGGATATGTTAAACCATATCGGAAAAGCATACATAAAAACTGGTCTTATACTTGTTTTATACAACAGTAATTTGGTCTTAGTTGGAAGATCTTTATTTGTCAATATTTTAGAAAAAGACCCAAGTTTATGCCCTTCCTAAAACCTGCCTGGCATGTTTATTAAATTTCAATAAATTATTAAATGTAATGCCTAAATATTTCATAGTTTTTCCTACATTAATATCAACCCCATTTAGAGATAATTTTAAAGATTTACTTTCGGGAACCACAGTTCTTTTGCATTTCCCGGAAGCGTTCCTTATGCATATGGCCTCGGTTTTAGAAGGATTAATTTTGATGCCCCAATCATGGTAAAACCTTGAAACTTTTTCTAAGTGATGCTTCACTTTGCACAATGCTGTGTGGGGTGACTCATCGTGAGCATATAGAAGGGAATCATCAGCATATAGAATCCCACAAGAATCTGTATCTATATGAGGGAAATCATACATAAATATACTATATAAGTGTGGCGCCAAGATAGATCCCTGAGGAACGCCACATTTAACGTCCCCTAACCCAGATGTTACTTGATGAAATTGCACGCAAAATTTTCTATTTGAGAAAAAACTGTAAAATAATTTAATAACAAATGGGTCGAAGCGAATTTGAACCATCTTATACAATATTCCTATGTGTGATGTGTGATCAAAAGCCTTTTCGACATCCAGTGAAAGAGCTACCGTACATTTCCGTTCTCGCAGTTTACAAACAATATCGTTTTGAAATTTCAGAAGAGCGTCCGTCGTAGAATGACCTGCTTTAAAACCGAATTGAAGTTCTGGGATATATGATGTACTAATCCCATGATCCATCTTAATACGAACAATTCGCTCGAGTAACTTTCCTAAATTGGATAGTAGAGAAATGGGTCTTAAATTGTTAATGTCAAAATTGTTTGGCTTTTTTACCACAGGGACTATTTTAGAAATTTTCCATTTATCTGGAAAATATGAGTTGTTCAGGCAATTATTAAATATAATAGTTATGTATTCTACAGCTTTAGAAGGGAGCTTTTTAATTATAAAATTGGATACATTGTCTAGTCCACAGGATTTCTTATTATTTATGTCCTTGCAAATGCCGGCAATTTCATCCATTGTTGTTAATCTAGGGTTTCCCATATTATTAAGCGATGTTTCAGTAACATCAAAAGTAAATATATTAGACTCATTGGCTACATAACTACTGACAACATTCTCCATTTCGCTAATGGTTTCACTTGTAGGCAAATGATTATACACATTACCAAAGTATTGCTTTAAACATTCGCATGCTACTGAATTATCTTCTATAATAATTCCATTCTCGGATAATCTATTAATATTTGCTTTTCTTTTGTAACCGATGATATTATATACTGCTTTATGTGCCCTAGGTCCCGGTTTTATTTTCTTAAGCTTTTCGGAAAATAATCTAGACTGTTCAATTTCGACTTGCCGTTTGATGATAATATTTAATAATTGGACTTGTTTTGATAACAAACGATAAGTTGCATCCAATCTATTGGAATTCCTGTTAAATAATCTTTTCAATTCCTTCTGCCAGGAATATTTTAATTTAAAAAGAGCTTTTATGGAATCTGAAACTACGACCCTTTTGTTTACATTAATGCATTCAGCGTGTCTGGTCTGGTTGCAACTTATAACATCAGATAAATTTTCGATATAATTATCAATTTCAGAGTTAGAAAGATTTATGTTTGGATTGGGAAAATTTATCAGTAACTCATCCCTTACATCATCTCGGAAGGTGTTCTTGGTGGATTTAGGAGTATTGATAGGGAAGATAACTTTAAATGTAATTTGAGGGGAAAATGATCTGAAAACGTAGGTAGTGTATTTATATGAAAATTTCGTGACACTGGATCAACCAAATTTGTAATTACTAAGAAGTGATCTAAAAATGAATCTCCATTAGGAAAAGATGGAATTGTATCTGAGATTCTTACAAAATCTACCGATTGTTGAAGCCATGTATGTAAGATATTACCATTTACATTGTTTAATGTGTCACCCCAAAAGGAATGCCTAGAGTTAAAATCACCACCTATTACTAATCCGTAAAAATTTTGGGAAGCATTATACAGAGCTGTTAAACTATCTAAATATTGCGCCCGATCTGCATTGCAAGATATATAAATTGATCCAATTAATATATTCCGTTCAATACCATCTAAAACAATGTTAATACTTAAAAACAAGCTTGGGAAATTAAAACCTAATACCTGAACTCTACGAAATTTATAAGACTTTTTTAAAGTTATAGCAACCCCTTGTGAGCTGTTGTCTCTAATGAATGTGTAATTTTCTAGTGTAACTCTATGATTATCTCTTAAATGCGTTTCTTGTATAAAACCAAAATCAATTTTGTTTGCATTTAGTATGTTTGTCAATTCAATTCTCCGGCTCACTTCTCTAAGTGACCTAACCTTAAATGTGAGAAAATTTAGTGAATTACGACCCATATTTATGTTTAATTTCTTCTAGAATTTCTAGACATTGACTTTTTGCCTCTTCTTTTTTTAAAGTTCTAAAATTTCTAAGGAATGTTTCTATCTTGTCTTCTAATGTCGGAGTATCAGGTTGACAAATAGAGTTTGCAATTTTCAAAAATTCTTCAATTAAGGGAGGCTTGCGTCTGATTTTAGTCGAATCAGTAAAACAATCTGCAAATGTTCGTCTAGGTTCTATAGATCCAAGATTATTCATAACATTATTTTTAGCTAGAAAAAGTTTTTCCCTCGCATGTGACTTAATTTCTTCCTTTTTCCTTACATACTCTTTATATGCAGGACAACCCCTGTAATTAGAAGGATGTCCAGTCGTTTTGCAATTAGCACAATAAGGCTTATTTTCTTCGCTAGACACAAATTTGCATTCACCTTGTCCATGCTTTTGATCACATTTTATACAAACATTCACTCTGCTACAATTTTTAGAAATATGACCCCATTGCTGGCAGCGATAACACTGGACAACCTTTAAATTTGATTTAGGGGTTTCCCAAGTACTTTTTTGTTCACAAACATATCTTATACCCTTGAGCTCATTGGCGGATTTTCCGGGTAATAGTGTAATTAGAAACAAACCAGTGTCAGTATTATTTTTCCGTGAAAATTCGGTGGTAAATTTTGTAACGGTGTCCACCGTATTGGGAACCATAGAATCAATATCTTCTTTAATGTAAATTAAATCTGTCTTATAATGAAGTCCCCTTAGGACTAATCTGGTGCGTTTTAGTTGCTTGGGTGTATATGTGTATGCAGGGATTTCTTTATGTTTAAGAAGTTCAAACATTTCTGCATGAACAGAAGGATCTTTTATGTAAAGTTTACACTTCCTTTGACTTCTGTTGACAATTTTGAAAACTACATTTTTTTGTTTCAGTGTATGTATGAGATCTGTTACGTTAATATTAAAAAGAAAAATAGGCGGACAAAATCCCTTAAGGTTAATGATTGATTTAGGCATGGACTCACTTCTAAGTGGTGTCTTGTTTTGTTCATTTATCACATTTTCAGTTGGTGCTTGAGAAGGTTGGGCCCTTGGAACTAAGTGCTCAAAAAGAATATCAATGTCTCCAAGCAGAGAAAAACGATTTTGAGAGTTTTGATTTAAATTTAGTGGAACTTCTGAGGCTTCATTGATTCTTGGCCGTTTAGTGTGAGATTGGCCAAAATCGTTCGAAATAGAATCTTTATTACTAACCTTTTCAATCGGACAAGTCGCCGAAATTTCAGTTTGAGAATCATCTTCATGGAATCTTCTTTCGTCAATATCTTTGTGTTTGGTCCTTGATCTAATAATAGCATTTTTAGCCTTTAAACTATTGATGGAAACTTCAGAATTATTCATTAATTCATCTTGAGAAATATCTGCATTTATCTTCGTGTTGATTCTTTTTGACTTTCTGATATCTCCGGATTTGTCAGGAGGCACGTTTTCAGATGATATCCATTCATCTGCAGGCAATGGATCAGCCATATTCGTATTAATTAACGGTTTTTAGATCCAATATAAAAATTGGTTTTTTTTTAAATTTTTTTTTCTCTATTTTTCAAGACACAGAAATATACGTCTATTCAGTTCGAAAATATAAAATGGAATCCTGTAATACCAAAATGTATATATAAATCGGTAACAACACTTAATATCTATCCGTAGACGCCTTAATATTTGCTAAATTTATTTTCATTTTCGCGGAAAATCAAAAAATAATGAAGGAATCTTGGAGTACATTTTATTTATTCTAACTCAAAGTCCATAAAAATCTCTAAAAAATAAATTAAAAATACGTACAGAATCTAGACAATGTCCAGAAAAATGTGAGACCAAAATTTTATAGATAAGGATTTTAAATTGCATATTTCAGCTACAGCAAAAGACAAAATTGTATTGTTGGAACATTATTTCAAGAATATATTTTTTGGTTTAATACGAAAATTTTGAGAACATTTTTTGGGAGTTATTCTACTATTTCGCTAAATTTCCAAACAAAACCTGAATTATTTTGCTAAAACCTCTTCAAGGAGAATAGTTTATCATCGTGAAAGTATAATTGCTTAGTGTGATAAGCACTAGAATTAGGAAATAAAGAGTGATATTGACATTACAATCAAAGAAAAAACGTAAGAGTTAAAAACCGTATAACGCGCGAAATAGTTAAAATCAGTTGAGGCGCATGTGCTTTTCGCATAGAGCGAGTGCATCTCTGTCAATATGTTTGCATTTTTCCATGTTTCATTCAGCGACCAAAGTGTGCTATCAGTTGCATCTTACTACTCCAAAATGCTTCATGTGGGTAAAAATAACGCGATGTTCATATGATTATAAGGCGCATCCGATTTCAGTGACCCCTGTTAAAAATACGTCAATAAGACAAATTTTATACAGATTCGTCAAGAACCGCGGATGTGCTACCTGATTCTATTTTTTGTTAAATACGAATACTACTCCCGAATCTCTGTAACTTATGACACACCTTTTTGACAAATGTTATAATCGCGTATAAAGGATTCCATTTATGTAAAAAATTTTAAGGGAAATCGCGGTTTAGTATGCGGATTAGTCAAAATAAAATTGTGCTTATTTTCCTATTTTCAGGGTATCTATATCAGCGGTTTTAGTGGATGGACTCGATCGCGGTAGGGCTCATTAAATCCGGCGCGGAAAAAACTAAAATCACGCGGGGTTCAAGGGTACCTGAATCACAGTTGTAAATTTTGAAGCCAAAAAATAAGTTTTTAAAGAAAAATTACGCACCAAAAATTCGATTTTGGACTCCTATTACTAGGGAGCTGTACGGAGCACACCCATGAGATATACATCAAACGACGTGGAATCACGAGTTCTACAATCCAATAAATAGTTTAGTTCATTATCTGGTTGCGCCCTCTAATTATAAGAAAAATTCAAAAAACCCCGATTTCAAAACTTCAAAATGTCAGCATCGATTTAAGAGGGATGCACTGTATATATCGAGAAGTCATACATTAGAACCATGTTGCCCAAGGGGAATTCTTCAATTCTTTCTTTGAGCTCAGGCCTGAATTTTCCCTGGTTTGACCAGAAATCAGGAAAAAACACAAAAAAACTTGCTAACTTCAACACATTTTTACCCATTTTTTTATATTACCACCAACACAGCTTCCACGTAATTTATTTATTATAGTCTATATTATGAGACCCCGGCTAAAACACTCCAATTTATATAAATATATTCATATTATATAAAATATATTGACAGTTCGCGACTTATTAAATGGTGAACCTCAACTTCAACGATTGTAAAACATTTTTGAATATTACCATATACACTTTCATACGGGCAAAATGTGCCTCATCGAAATAATGGTTTTAGACCCCAAGTATGTTTGGACGAAATGTGTTTCAGACAATTTGGAGTCGATTGAGCAATGTCCGTCCGTCTGTCTGTCTGTCTGGCTGGCTGGAGCGCACGATAACTCTCGAACGGATGAACCGATTCGGTTCAAATTTTGGCTTTCGTAATATTTTGCCCAAACTTAGTTTAAGTTCGAAGATGAGCTATATCGGTCCACTCCTTCCGGTACCTCCCCGACAAAAGTTCGAAAATGTTCGGAAAATTTGTGCGCACGATAACTCTTGAAGGGAGTAACCGATATGGTCCATACTTTGCCCATCGTGGAGCGTGTACCAGACTTAGATCAGGTTTTAATATGGACTCAATTGGTCCACTCCGTCGGGTACCTCCCACACAAAAATTTGGAAAAGTTCAGTTTAGGACCATCTCTCGAATCGCTTTGATTTTTGCTTTAGCAACTTGTATTCACTGCCCTCCATACGGCGGTATAAGTTTCATCAGGGGCAAATCCATACTTCCTGAGAAAATAGCCTGAAAGTTGCAAAAAACCCCTATGACACCGTGTGAGGAGGTTGGAGGGCAAAATAACTCTCGAACAGGTCTGCCGATTCGGTCGAAAGTTTGGTCTTAGTAATATTTTGTCCAAACATAGTTTAAGTTCGAAGATAAGCCATATCGGTCCACTCCTTCAGGTACCTCCTCCACAAAAGTTCAAAAATGTTCGGTAAAATTGTGCGTACGATAACTCTTGAAGAGAGTGGCCGAATTGGACCATACTTTACACATCTTAATATATCTACCAGATATAGATCAGGTTCAAATAAGGACTATATTTGGCCACTCCATCCGGTACCTCCCACACAAAATTTCGGATAAATATTCACTTTAAGACCTGCTTTCGAATCACTTTGATTTTTGTTGAAGCAACTTGCATTCGCTGCCTCAATTGCGATGGTAAAAGTTGTTTCAGGGGCAAGTCCATACTTCTTGAGCAAAAATCCCTGAAGTTGTAAAAAACCCCTATGGTACCATATGTAGTGGCTGGAGATCCATTCTTTTTAGTATCTCCTCCGCAAAACTTTTGGTCTCTAATCCTAATCAACATTTTTGTCAGTTCAAACGCCCAAAATTCCCTAAATACATGCGTTTTTATGGGAAAAAATTGTTTCAATATACACAGGCTGAGGGTATATCTCTGTCGGCCAAGCCGACTGATACTTTTTTACTTGTTTCATAGTAGGCTGCTTTTTTCTAGGGCGACGCCCAAACCCAAGTTTTTAACATTCTTCTCACTAACTTTAAATGTTGTTAAAGGAAGCTCCCCAGGTGACACTACGGGAGGTCTGTGTCCACTTGAGATGAGAGGGAGAGCTTTGCAATGTTAAAGCCGGTCAGGACCGTTACTTGGGATCTTTCATCCCCTACATACGTCACCTGGAGAACAAGGAAGAAAACAATAAAAAATGAGAATACCACTTGCTTTAATTAATTAATAAACAAATAATTAAAAAATTAAGTTACAGCGTTTTATTTTTAAATGCACTTAAAACTAGACAATAATTTTTCATGGTGGAATCTCTCAAATAAAACGCTTGCCGTTTGATATTGTCACAATTTTTAATTCAAATGCAAGTGTTTTACTTGAGAGATTCCATCATGAAAAATTATTTTCTAGTATTAAATGCATTTATAAATAAAACACTATAACTTAATTTTTGAATTTCTATTTTATTTTTAACACTTCAGTAATTAAATTTTTGACCACTGAGAACCTCATAATAAAACTATAGCCAAGTTAGGCCGAAAATGTAGATAAAACTTTAAAATGTCTGAAATCGAGCTATACCAAAACCTGGACTTATGTTTATAATTTTTGGTGGGGAAGTTTCTGTACCATTGGGAACTCCAAATGTCAAGTTTCAGCCAATGAGCGTTGAAAATGATGATAAAATCATTCAAATACCTGAAATCGGGTGGTACTGCTATATGAAATCTATACCAAAACCTTGACCCATGTCCAACATTTTTGGTGACGAAGTTTCTGTACCATTGGGAACCCCAAAAATGAAGATAGAATCTCTAAAATACTTTAAATCGGGTGGTACCGCTATATGGGTGCTTTAAGAAAAAATTGATCCATATTGGTTTTGTTTTCATATTCATATATTATCATCCAAACCTGAAAAGCGTGCAAAGTTTTAGTTCGATTGGTCAACTGTAGCTGTGTGGAAAATAAGTTACTAGATTTGAACTAAACGGACACCAAAGCAAGTTAAATAAAACAGCCCAGCAAAAATTCGGATCCGTTAGTCACTATGTAACCCATTACAATGTAATGTAAACAAAAAATAACTAATTAAATTACTCCCTATTAAGTTATGAGTAAGGTGGCACAGATCTACTGTGTCCGACTACAAATCAGAATGTTGTGTGTTCAACGCTCACCGCCGGCCGGGTACTTTTTGTTAAAAAAAAAACAATGAACACTTGGTGGTGCACATGTAAACATTGAAACTACCCTTAATATTCGTGTGCGTGGCCTAGTATGTAGTGTGTTCGGCTACAAAGCAGAAGTTCGTGTGTTCACATCCAGTAAGGGGCGAAATAAAATAAAAATATGAAGTGTGTTGAAATTGAAAACAAATTCCACCTAAACTGTTCTAAAAATAAAAAAAAATATTTTTTTTATCATATAGCTTATTTTTCAACTTCCAGTGACCGTAGAATAACTAGTAAATCTAGTGGTCATAGAATAACTAGTGCGACATGCCCTTGTTAAAATAATGGGTTAATAGGGGAATTTGTAAGTAGTTACGGCTGCCAAAAATCCCTTACAAAACCCATTATTTTGGGATGATTTTTTTTGCTGGGAGTGTAAAAACAAATCAGAAATACTTCTATTTGAATAAAAATATATGTAGGTGCACAACTATTAAGTTTATAAACACAATTTTGCAGGCTGTCAAGCGTTTTGTAAACATTACTCTCAAAGGTAATGATGAAGTTAAGCCAATGGGGGAATACTCCAGACTTAAGCAATCGTTTATAAACACTTTGTTAATTATTTTAATTAAAACAAATGGTATTCTCAGAAAGAAAAGTAAGCCTGACAAAATGATGCGGATAAACGCCGAATCACGTTTTCTTTTTGCCTTTTATCGCGATGAGGTGTCGGTACATGGTTAGTTTGTCGCTCAGTTCAATATTCATTTGATCAAACGTAACAAACTCTAAACCCGCACACAAAACAAATAATCCTACCAACTTTTGGGATACATTTTGAAATTGGCAATACCACAAAATTATTGCAACCCATCATCAAACCTATGCTTCAACGTAGGTTTCTACAACCAAATTATTGTGATAACATCCAGTCTTTCTGAAAAATGAGAAAAATGTCGCAATTTCCTTTACGCTAACATGAATTCAATACGAAAAGTGGATCTTTAAATTACTTTCCTCGTTGCCATTAGATGTTCAAATCATCTCGAGGTAATAAGGAGCATCTCAACTGCACACTTTACAAATCTGTGATAATATCTTCTTAGATAAGCCATATACTGGCAGCAATTCACTCAAATCCCATGAATATGATGAGACGATAAATTTTCATCGTCAAACCATCAGCCAGCCATCTTCATCATCGATGCAATTGTAGACCAAATTTCGTAGACATCGTACACTCGGTAATGAATGTTTTCTTCTTTGTTTTAGGCCACGATGCAAATGCACGCAACATGCAATTTTGTGCGTTGGTACATTAATTTGTCTGTCCCAGTCGTAAAGAGGCTTCCAACTGGTTTGCATACTTGAACAATGTGCGAATGCATGGCACACGAAATACATATCGCATTGTGGGACATACACTTCAATGTCTGGGATGAGTTTCTTGTATTCTTTTTTTTTTTTTGGTTTCCAAACCCGTCTAAACATTGTTGTAGCATGTCTGTCTCAATCTACATGCATTCGAATATGGGGTCACATAACGGCATATAATCTAAAAAGCAAGTTTTGTTGCACAAACATAAGCTCTTGTTGGGTACATACGGGTGTACCTGTGCATCGTAAGCTTGCTTAAAGAGAACTTCCAAGATAGCAGGCGTTTAATCGCACAAAAATATACGCGTACCAAATACATTAATTTTTACATAAACATAAATGATACGCAAAGGTTGGGATACTTTTTGATTAAATCTTTTCAAGCGTTGTTGCAAAATTTATCTTGTAATGGATTCCATCGCAGAAAAATTGGACACTATGGGGAAAAATATATGTACATACATTACTAAATCATCACAAATATTAAAAAAATGCAGATGAATATGATAAAAGATAGGTCCAGGACCTTTATCCCCATTCCCTTTGAACCAAATACAATTATAACAGTTAATTAACGAATTTAATAACGAATATCGAATTTCAAGCATTGGGTCAAAACCTACATAACGTGCTATTCAACAACTTCCGACTTTTACTGTGTACCTAAAAGAAAGACGTCGATTAATGACTAAATATTAAAACTGTTATAGTTTTGTACAAAATATCAAATTCGTTGTTATCAAATATTTGATGTCGATCTCATTAATTGGTCCATAAAGCGCACAGTGTGTGGTCGGTCTGCAGCTATTACACAAAAAAAAAAACGCCAAACATGCGTGAGATACTGGCTATTAAAATATCATCAACGTTTCGTGGATTTGTCTATTTTCGTATTTTGTCTTAACACTTCTCGACATACATACATATGCATGTCTGGCATGTTACCACCATATGTGTTAAAAAGAACTGCCATTCATCTTTACCGAATATTGATTACAAATTAATTCGAGGAACGCGTGATACATGGATATCAACAGATAATTAAGAATAAAAAGAAGCATTTCCAACGTCGTTTATGTTCTTCCCCTTTGTGCTATTGTGTACATATGTATTTGTATAATGTATCCTTAGAAATTCCATCGGTTTGTTATAGTTAATTTTCTGAGAACTGTATATTTCCCTACTATTTAATACACACAAATGGGGTGTACATATATTTTAATTGAAATATCTATGTCGACGTGTAAAAAACATTTATTTATTTATTAACAGTTTTACTTTCAATATACATATGTAATCTAATGACGAATAAAAAACAAGTAAGGACTGAAGACGGTCAGGGTTAAGAAAGTAATACCCGCAATAACTTTCTAAATTTACAAAAGAAAAAATGTAAAAATAGCAAATGTCAATAAAAATAATTCATAATTTGTTAACCGTCGGTTTTGAAACGCTTTCACTGTAGGTAAAGAATCACCCCCATATTCTCTTTATTTACAAACGTACTGGGTTGTTTCCAGAAAACCAGCCGGAGGAAATTTGTTTCATTCCTACTACACCTATTTCATTGGGGGGTAATATGTGAATACCTTCACATGCCAATAAATTTAGATATTGTCGTTTAACAATTTTCCAAACTAGAAATGTAAAAATCGGTATACCTCGTTTGTGGATCAATTATATTATAAAAATCGGAAGACGACTGATGGAATCCGACTGTTCGATAACAAACTTGTTCAGTCAAAGAGAAATGATAAGTAGTTGCAAGTACTTGCAAATACTTTTTACTTGCGAAGTTATCGAACAGGCCTAATGTCGAAACTAATGCATAGATATTTCATCAATACTGTCTATAGGATCAAAGTTAGTGGTCATGGAGTGAATCCAGCGAGGTCGGAACTAGTGCTTTTTACAATAGGTGTATGTTTGGCGATTATATGCTATTAGAACATGATGGGGTGACATTACATCTCTCTTTTAAAGCTAAATTCTTGAAAGAGTTGGATTCTGGACCAGCCGACATGTATAAAAAATTTAAGTTAGACAAAGTGCAACGAGCAGCGTCAATTCATATCACTTGAGCCTAATAAGTGCTCCCCAAGCAGCTTGAACGTAATACTGAACCTTCTGCGTGTGGAACTCAATGTTAAATGCAACTATGACATAAAAGTGACTGTTGGCATGGATACCCAGCTAACAATTTTTTCCGAGGGCTCTGATATCAGATTTTTCTGAGATTTTCTGAATTTTTTTAGAAATGTGGCCGATTTCTCTAATATTTTCCAAGAAATTGGACCGAATTTCTATAAGTTTATTTTAAGAATCTCTGCACATTTTCTAAAGAATCTTAAGAATCGTCATTCCGAATTCGTTCCGATTTCTAATAGATTTTCAAAGGGATTTTTTTTTCGGTTGATGTCGAAGAACAAAATGACTGGTCATAAAATTCGCATATACAATTTTACAATTTTTTTAATATAAATGCAACATATAATAAATCAAGCTAGTGTTGATAGCTTCAACATGCTTGATAACAACAGGAAAAATCATTAGAATGTTTGAAATTATAATCTTCCATAAATAGTACATTAAAAGAAAATTGTCTCTGAGTGGGGTTTGTTCAGTACGGTACGACACGTGTTGTGTCAATATCAAAGGCGTCAACGTCAGAATTGTTTCCGATTTTTTTTTTCAGAGTGGGAGTAGTTAATTTGGTTTACATATGCGGCTACGAGAGTTTTTAGGTGTTTCGGTTGAATTCGCATTTAAACGAATTCATCAGTCACACTTATTCTTGAGCTCGAGTCGTCATAAAATTGGGGAAGAGTTCTTTGCTTCAATGCAAAGAACTAAGAGAACTGATGAGTCCAAGTGGCGTTGGACGAAACTAGTATTCTCTGCCATCCCCAAAAGTAATCAATTTTAACTACATCCCACTTTAAACTGGTTGTTTTTAAATTTGAAAACAACAAATATGAGATTAAGCTTAACTTGCACACAAATAGTAAAGAAAATCTGAACTTTTCTCCGAATTTTGCCAGAATTTCCTTCCGAATTCGGACGAATTTTCTTAAGAAAATCTAAATTTTTCATCGAATTTTCCAGTATTTTCTTCCGAATTCGGACCGAATTCTGTCAAAAAATCTAAATTTTTCTCCGAATTTTCCAAGAATTTATGCGGACCGAATTCGTCGCGAAACTCTAATATTTTTTAAGAATTTCCTTAGAAAATTCATTCCGAATTCGGTGACCACGTCCATAAAACTTTCGTACCGAATTCGGCATCAGAATCGGATATTTTTTCAGATATTCTGTCCGAATTCGATACGAATTCGGAAAATAATGTTAGCTGGGTAAATCCTAAGTAAATTACATAGTGGTATGGGGATATAGCAGGACTATACATTATACACTGAGTTGTCTTTGCATTTGCTCTTCTCCCGTACGTACATTGTGCGTGAACAAACAAAGAAAAAACATCATTTGGTTGTTGCTTTTTTACCCATACATTCACACATGCATTTGTTTTGTTTGTATTTCTCTGATCGGCGCTGCATTAAATTAACTCCACATGGGAAATCTAGGTTTGTACTCGTATATCACCAGAAGATATTTTATTACCCGAGTAAAGACGACTGGAACTCTGTAGTCAACATGAGAATTTTAAGCCCTAAAGAGCATCCTATGTCCCGTCAACAAGAAAAAAGATAAAGATGTATGTCAGAATTATATATGCTTCTATGTCTGCTCCTTATTGCATAAAAATAGTGTCTGGGTTATTGTGTAAACGACTTGCCCATGGTCAGTGAAATATTTGTCCCATATCAAATGTGTTGAAAAGACCCAAAAGATGCAGATCGACATTTACCATATTTTTGTCGATTACACTGTGCTATAAGAAAAAATGCGGGGGTTCTCATGCAACAATACGGTTTTCTTAGAGTCCATAGAAAACGAAAATACCTATGATTTTCCCAGATAACTTCGTAAAGTGATCTTATAACGGTAAATATAGAGAAAATCTTCACCATATAATCTGCAAGGCACCAGCAGTCCACACATATTCAAATATAACATCATTAACTATTTTTCATAGCAAGTTTTGTTTTTAACTTTTCTCTTAAATTTCAAATATATATCATGTTTTTCGTTTTTTTGTATTTAAGGCCTGTTTTGTAATATAAACGTTTAATCTATATATATAAAATTGAAATTTGTTTGTCTGTCTGTTTGTTTGTTTGTTTGTGCCTTATAGACTCGAAAACCGCTGAACAGATCTTACTGAAATGTTTAGGGTACATTGCTACATGGCCTGGAATGAAAATAGGCTATATCATTTTTTGAAATTTCGCGTTGATCTGGAGATATAGCATCAAAACCGGAGGTACCTCCAAAAAATTTAGATTTTGTATGCAAATATCTTTAGAACTATTACAGATACAATCTCCAAATTTTGTATGTATGACGGAATTTGGTGTAGAAATAAATTTACTAAATTTTATTCAAATCGGTTCAGATTTGGATATAGCTCCCACATACATATATTTTCGGCCGATTTCATTATTTTATGTACCAAACATGCTATTTATGTCCAATTTCAATGAAATTTGGAAAGTGCAGCGGAATTTGTTTTAGAAATAAATGTGCCAAATTATATCGAGTTTGGTTCAGATTTAGATATAGCTCCCATATACATATATTTTCGGCGATTTCCGGCGATGAAATTTAGAATGTGTGATGGATATTGGCCTAGAAATATATGTGCAAATTTATTTTGAAATCGGTTCAGATTTGGATATAGCTCCTGTATTATATTTGATGCACCAAACACACTATATATGTCCAAATTCACTGAAATTTGGAATGTGTTACAGAACTTGGTCTAGAAATAAATGTGCCAAATTATATTGAAATCGGTTCAGATTTGGATATAGATCCCATATATATTTTCAGCAGATTTTCCGCATTTGATGCAGCAAACACGCTATATACGTCCAATTTCGCTGGAATTTGGAATGTGTAACGGAATTTGGTCTAGGCATAAATGTGCCGAATTATATCGAAAACGGTTCAGGTTTGGATATAGCTCCAATATATATTTTCGGCCGATTTTCCACATTTTATGCACCAAACACGCTGTATATGTTCAATTTCGCTGAAATTTGGAGAGTCTGACGGAATTTTTTCCAGAAATAAATGTGCTAACTTATATAGAGATCGGTTCAGATTTGAATATAGCTCCCATATATATTTTCGGCCGATTTTTTGTAGTTTATGCACCAAGCACGCTATATATGCCCAATTTCTCTGAAATTTGGAATGTGTTACAGAACTTGGTCTAGAAATAAATGTGCCAAATTATATCGAAATCGGTTCAGATTTGGATATAGCTCCTGTATATATTTTCGGCCGATTTCCTGTATTTTATGAACCAAACTCGCTATTTATCTCAAATTTCTGTGAAATTTGGAATGCGTAACGGGATTTGGTCTAGACATAAATGTGCCAAATCATATCGAAATCGGTTCAGATTTGGATATTGCTCCTATCTATATTTTAGGCCGATTTTCTGTATTTGATGCTCTAAACACGCTATATGTGTCCAATGTCGCTGAAATTTGGGATGTCTGACGGAATTTGTTCTAAATATAAATGTGCCAAATTCTATCGAGACCGGTTCAGATTTGGACACACTACATATTTCGAATTTCACTGAAATTTGGAAAGCGTGACGCAATTCGTTCTAGAAATAAATGGGACAAATTATACCGAAATCGGTTCAGATTAGAATATAGCTCCCATATATATTTTCGGCTGATTTTCCGTATTTTATGCACAAAATGTGAATGTAAGACGGGATTTGGTCTAAAAATAAATATGACAAATTATATCGAGAGCGGTTCATATAGAAATATACCTCCCATATACATATATTTTCGGTCGATTTAATGTTTTTGTTACGTATGTTCAATTTCAATGAAATTTTGAAAACTTAGCAGTCAGTAAAAGTCATCATTATTTACAGAAGTACTTATAGTTGGGAAGGAATTGACCAAGGCTGTTAAGTATCATATCTTTGAGAGACTTCTTAAGATTTATGTTTTATTACGATATATCTAAATCATTAGGAAGGAGTGTTACCTCCTGAAACTTAAAAAAAAAGACCATAGTAGCTCCATAACAACCTTGAATAGGTATATAACTCCTTCATATCTCCTATATTTATTCGTTAAAATATTAAAAACGTTAACATAATTATGGCATTCCATTATATTTTATCGTAGTCGGGGCAGCAAAGGGCGCCGGGTTCAGCTAGTACTTTATAATGATGTAATTCTTAATTTTATTTAGTTTTTCGGATATAATTCTGATGTAATATTTCTGTACTGTAATTTAAAAAACAGCAGTCTTGCTGTGCAGGATGATGTCACAAATAAGTAAATAAATAAATAAATAAATAAATAAATAAATAAATAAATAAATAAATAAATAAATAAATAAATAAATAAATAAATAAATAAATAAATAATTAAATAAATAAATAAATAAATAAATAAATAAATAAATAAATAAAAGTTAACGACGTTGGCGACACTGTGCCAAAAATTAATTCCGCAGCATAAGCTATTTCCACGATTCTAACTTTAACACGCGCTTCCGATCCAGTTACAATATTGCAAACCATGAGAAACAACTTTTGCATTATCAGCGTCTGCATACTGGCGCATGTTGGTGGAACATGATCCATGAGGCTAACGAGCCAACAAAGTTGGCTAAGAACAGTTAGTCTTGGCTTTGGCGTGTTCGAGTTTAGTAGTGAATTGATTAAATAATTTTGTTTGTTAATTTTGAAGTGAGATTTGAAATAATTGTAAATGTTGATTAAATAATTTTGTTTGTTAATTTTGAAGTGAGATTTAAAATAATTGTAAATGTTGAAGATAATTAAAAGTAATTTGTTTAATCCTTCAAAAGTGAATAACCTGTGTTTCATTTAATAATAGGCGCAGTTGGAAGCGCCTAAAAATTAATTTTTTTCAACGTGACCGATTGAAATCCTTTAACTGGCGCCCGAGCAGGGACCTGACTTAAGTGTATAGTGGTCCTGTGAATTTTAAATTAATTCACAAATTTTAACTCCTCCTTCGCTAATCCGGTATTCCTGGTAATCAATAAATTTAAAAATAATTACAGAAGGTTACCGAGGTGAATGTGAAGCAACCCGTACCTTAGTAAGTATCCACGATTATAAAAGTGGATTTCTAAACAGGATAAATACGGACCTTCCGTGAGGAGTAAAAGGGTTTTAAACGGTCGCGTCGCGAACCACAGCCAAGACTCTCGAACAAAACAAAAATAAAAAAGAAATTACATTTGAAATAAAAAATTACCAATGAAAACAAAAATAAAAAAAGAAAATTAAAAAGAAATTGTATTTGAAATAAAAATAATTACCAATGAAATCAAATTGAAAAAAAGAAAATAAATGAATTACAAATGAAATCAAATTGAAAAGAAAAAAATTAAAAGAAAATTCTAAAGAAAATCAAAATCGCAAGTGGAATATTAAGTTGAAATTAAATTAAAAATTGAAAGAAGAAATAAATCAAAATAAGTAAACTATAAATCTTTTGAAGAATATATTAAAAAAGGAAATAAAATAAAAAATTAAAAGAAAGTGAAAGTGAAAGCATAAAGGATCTGATTCATAAACTCCAGGTACGTGAACATTTTATTTTATTTTTTTCCTCCTCCCCTTGTCAACAAAAAAATGGAAGAACTAAGAGCCACGGTAACGACTATGACTGGAGCCATAAATCGGTTTATGGAACAGATCAAGTTGGTAGAGGCTAGAATAGGGACAATAGAAGCAAGTTTGAGTAATAATGCATTGGGAAATGTTTTAGATAGGATAGAGCGTCTTGAAAGTAGGCAGGTTGCCGCAGTGTCACCGGTGGTCACCGACGAAGGATCCCTTCAACGACCACGAACCGAAACGGAGTTGAAAGATATAAGCCGCCTTCCTGATAGCGTAAAAGAATTGAGAACCTTTGAGGGCAATCCAACTCAGTATGTTTCCTGGGTTCATTCAGTGGAAACTATACTGAAGGATTTTGAAATAGTTAAAGACAAACCGATTTATCGTGCAATTATACAAAGTGTCGGCCAAAAAGTTATGGGAGCTGCAGACACAGCTCTGGTATCATACAATATATTCGACAGTGATTGGACAGAAATCAAACGAATACTTTCCCTTCACTATGCTGATAAACGAGATATTCAAACCTTGGAACATCAGCTTAATCAGCTTTCACAGGGATCTTCAAGCGTAGATGAGTTCTATTCGACAGTTAATCATCAACTTTCACTTATTATCAATAAATTAAAGACAGAATCCCACAGTGAGGAAACCATAAAAGCCTTAGTCGGAACGTACAGGAACAGAGCGTTAGACATTTTCGTACGAGGATTAAAACCGGACCTTTCCCGTATGATTATAATACAGCGGCCAGGAAATCTCCCTGAAGCGTATTCCGCTTGTCTGGAGTTGCAGAATCTAACCATGCGAAATAACATAATATATGCAAAGACAAAAACAAATGGTCCGAACCCCACTGAAATGAATTCTCGTCCTGGGCCTTCACGGCCTCCAAAACCATTTCATCGGCATTCGGGATGGCAGAATCAGAATTCTCGGCCTAACAATTGGGAATATAATAAGAATCCTAACTTTCGTGTAAATCAACATTCAAATTATGATAAGCCAGCGTTACCTCCACGGTATCCGGCCATAAAACACGAACCGATGGATGTCGATAGGACAATTCAATCTCGTCGGATAAATTACATCAATCATCCTAGGACGGCTGAAAAAAGAGGCGCATACGAAGTAAGCACAGGAAACAAACAATCTAAACTTTATCATATTGAAACTTTTTCTGATGAAGACCCCATGACTGAGAATGGCTCAGAGACAGACACTTGTCAGGAAGAAACTGTAGGCGAAATAAATTTTATGGGGGAAGGCCATCAAGCTTACCCTACATAGAATACCCTTCTGCTAATGGCGCTACTTTATGTTTTTTGATTGACACGGGTTCCAACAAGAACTTTTGCAACCGACGCTTATCACATGGTAGCATAACTTTGGAAAAACCAGTAAAGATTCGATCAGTAGGAGGAGATATTGATATAGATAGGAAAGTAATTGGACCATTTTTCAAATTTTTAGGAATAAGTGAACCTGTTGAATTTTACGTTTTGCCAACGCTGAAAAGATTTGACGGAATAATTGGGGACGACACCCTTAAAGAATTGGGTGCTTTAGTTGATAGAAAGGAAAATGTTTTAGTTTTGAAAAATTGTTTTAAAATACCATTAAAAGAAAAAGTAACAACAGAGTCAAATTATGTATTAGGTGAAGAGTATGAACCAGAAGTTAGGACAAGAATAGAAAACCTTATTAATAAATACAAGCCACTTTTTGGACCACTCGATGGTAGTGAACTAGCATCAACGAACGTTCAGGCAGAAATCAGGACAAATACAGACGAACCAATATATACTAAAAGCTATCCGTATCCAGTCTGCATGAGGGAAAAGGTAGAGAGACAAATACAAGAATTACTTTCGGAAGGAGTAATAAGACCCTCGAAGAGTCCATATAATTCACCAATTTGGGTAGTACCCAAGAAGCCAAAACCCAATGGTGAAAAGCAATATCGAATGGTAGTGGACTTTAAACGTCTAAATGCCATAACCATTTCAGATACCTACCCAATTCCGGATATTACGTCGACTTTAGCTAGTCTAGGTAAAGCAAAATATTTCACGACAATAGATCTCACATCAGGCTTTCATCAAATAGCCATGAACCCAAAGGACATTCCAAAAACTTCTTTTTCAACGGCAAACGGTAAATACGAATTCTTAAGATTGCCTTTTGGCCTTAAGAATGCCCCTGCTATATTTCAGAGAATGATAGATGATGTCCTCCGGGAGTACATAGGGAAAATTTGTTTTGTCTACATTGACGATATAATAGTAATTGGGGACAATATAAGAAATCATCTGAAGAATATAGATACCATTTTTGCGAGGCTCCACGAAGCTAATCTTAAGGTGAATCTTGACAAAACACATTTCATGAAAACCGAGGTGGAATTTCTTGGCTATATCGTTGGTTCTGAAGGAATCAAACCGGATCCTGCCAAGGTAAAGTCCATCGAAAATTTGTTACCCCCCTCGAACTTGAAAGAATTGAAGAGCTTCTTAGGAATGACTTCCTACTATAGGAGATTTATTCGGGATTATGCAAAAGTAGCAAAACCCCTTACAAACCTTACAAGAGGAGAACATGCCCAAGTAAAAGCCAGTCAGTCTAAAAAAGTGCCAATTACTTTAAATGATGAATCCTTAAAGTCTTTCAATAGACTAAAATCCATGCTTACTACAGCAGAGCTACTGTCTTTTCCTGACTTCGAGAAACCGTTTAATTTAACGACGGATGCCTCTAATACAGCGCTAGGTGCCGTTTTGTCACAAGGCGAAATCGGCAAGGACAAACCCATAGCATACATCTCTCGATCTCTTAACAAAACTGAAGAAAATTACGCCACGAATGAGAAAGAGATGCTAGCTATTGTATGGGCCCTTGATAATCTCAGAAATTACTTATACGGAGCAAAGAAAATAAAGATCTACACTGATCATCAGCCTTTGACGTTTGCACTAGGAAATAGAAATTTTAATGCCAAATTAAAACGGTGGAAAGCGCGTATTGAAGAATATAACCACGAGTTGATTTATAAGCCTGGTAAATCGAACCATGTGGCTGATGCCCTCTCAAGGTTAAAAAGTGCCTCAAATTACTTGTATCACTCTTCTACTGAGACGGCTAGTGAAGGAATGACAACGAATTCGGATGAGACCCGAACTGCTTCAGAGGGGCGAGAGGACGATGATCTTTCTTCAGCGGCAACAGTTCACAGTGCAGAACAAGATGCCTCTGACTTGATACCCCATGTGGTGGTACCTATAAACGTGTTTAAGAATCAAATTATACTAAGAATCGGAATGGACATGACAGCGATTGAAGAACCACACCGTGGTTATACAAGGCATTTCATTTCCTCGCAAAATTGGTCGCAAGAAAAACTTATAACTTTGTTTAAGGAAAAACTTCGACCAAATATCCTTAACGGAATAAAAGCACCAGAAAGTCTTCTTGGTGACATACAGGAAATTTATATTGATCATTTTTCTAAATATAAAGTGAGAATAACACAGAGGCTAGTTACAGATATAACTTCGAAAGAGCGTCAATTTTAAATAATCGAAGCCGAGCATAGAAGAGCTCATCGTAATCCCAGGGAAAATTGTGAACAAATTTTAGAGCAATTCTACTTCCCGCATATGCGCGCTAATATTAGGAAATATGTTGCTAGCTGTGACGTTTGTAATAGATGCAAGTACGACAGAAAACCTCCACAAATACATCGTCAAGAAACACCTGATCCCAAATTTCCATGCGAAATCCTCCACATGGATATCATGGAAATTCAAGGACAAAAATTCATTACCTGCATAGACAAGTTTACCAAATTCGCTAAATTCTTTGCTATTAAGGACAGATCATTGATCCAAGTGCGGAAAAAATTAGTTAAAGTTTTGCATTATTTCACAGTGCCAAAAATTCTTGTTACTGATAACGAACGCAGCTTCTTAAGCCCTTTAATTGAAACGTTCATCAAGTCTTTAGGTATTAAATTATATCTTACGCCGGTACAAAGAAGTGAGGTGAACGAGCAGGTTGAGAGACTACACTCGACGATAATTGAAATTTATAGATGTTTAAGGGCTGAATACCCCAATCTGTCAGTAAAGGAATTAATTGAAGTCTGTGTCGATAGATATAATAATACCATTCATTCAACAACAAAGAAAAGACCATGTGACTTATTTTTTAATAGAAATGGTAAAGCGAATTATGAAAACCTTTTATCAGAACAAAGGAAAGTTAACTCGGACCTTAGACTCTTACTTAAAAGACACATGACAACTCGTAATGCACGAATGAATAAAAAAAGGCAGAGACCAAAAAAATATAGAAAGGGTGAAAGAATATATGTTGCTATCAAAACAATCAAAGGAAAAAACAAAGCATTATATAGAAAAGAAATAGTTGAAAAGGATAATAGGGTAACGGTGTTGACAAGGAGCGGAAGAAGGATTCACAAGGAACATATAAAGAATATAAATGGACAAAGTCCAAAGAAAAAATATTAAATTGTAACAGCTCCTTTTTGTTTCACTCACTTACATATAAAAATAAAGCAAAATAAAAGAGCATCAGCTCAGGTATGTCAGTCTCCGGATGATGCACTAATACCATGGAATGGCGAGTTGCATCACGGGCTACAGATGCAATGGCGTCATGGTATGAGATCATCATTTAGTGTTCAAAGCAAACCAAGGAACTACACATAACCTGGCTGAACTAACATATTAACCTGAAATTGAAAAGTATACTTCTTATATATAACTAAATGAAAGAAAATCAGCTCAGGTAGGCAGCTTCCGGGTGATGCACTAATATTATAGAATGACGAGTCGCATCACGGGCTACGGATGCGATGGCGGTATGATATAAGGTCATCATTTAGCGTTCAATGTAAACCAAGGAACTATCCATAACCTAGCTGACAGAGAACCAAAACGTAATAACGAAGAATTTAAACAAAAAAAAAAAAAAAGAAAAAAAGGGAAACCCTTATTATTAAACTGAAATAAAATAAAAATATTAACTAAACATAACTGTCATAACAAGAGCATTCCTGTAAGTGGGATGGATAAATCGTACCCTAGTAGGTCGAGGGAGGCATGCCTGCTCTCGACTAAACCGGACTAATACGAAATCCCCATGGCAAGCTCGAGAAAAAGGACAGTCACCGAAAAGCAAGAATTGCAATGAGAAAAAAATAAAAGAATAAAATATACAAATCCAAAAAATCTTTGTAGTAGTAATTTCTACTGATTGTGATAATCAAACTTGGTCCATGGCTTAAGAGACTATTGTTTGTTCATTCACTAGAAAGCAGATAATTACTCTGAATTTGAAGATTAATAAGGAAATAAAAATGTATCAAAGAAAAATAATCCAATTATATGAAAAGAGAAAAATTTATATGTAAATTCTGAAAAAAGAAAAAAAAGAAGAAAAATATTTAATCATTCTTCATCTACACATTTCATCATCATGACATCGCCCAATCTTTATTGATATAATTAACTTATACTATTTTCAGAAAGTATTTTTTATAATCATGCATCTCAGTATAATTCTCTTCATCACATTCAACCTGATTGCTTCTGTGAATTGCCTGCAAATCTATCAGTATAAAACACCGCTGGTTTCTTTGAAGATTGGTAATGGATGGATAGTAGATGGGAACTTCAAGATCATACATGTCATCAACTTGGAACAATATATAGACGCAGCTGCAAATGTATCATATCTAATCGAACGACACATCCCGCCAAGTAAAAACAAGGAATTCATTTTACACAACATGTTACAGATGCAAGAACGCCTTAATGCATTGATAAATGTAAAAAGAAGAACGCTTAGATCAATCAATTGGATCGGATCAGCGTGGAAATGGGTTGGTGGAAGCCCTGATTCAACGGATTGGGATAATATACTAAGGAGTCAAGAAAGTATAATCCTAAACAATAATGAGCAATACAAAATTAACGAAGAGCTCCAACAGAAGACCAACCAGGTTACAAAGAAGATTAATGAAATAATCAGCAGAATGAATAATATCACGAGTGGGAAAGACTATACCTTAATAGAACAAAATACCATCAACGAGGTCATTATTTTGAGGGATGAAATAAATGAAATTGTCCGAGCCTGCCAGTTGGCTAAGAGCGGAATTGTCAATACAAACTTGCTGGACCAATCGGAGATAAATAGAGTAATTGACGAGTTGGAGACGCTACCTTATGGCAATGCAATAGAGGCAGTGGAATATGGAACCCCATCAATTTACACGAACGGTTCACTACTATTGTACATCCTGTCAATACCAAAAATTGGGAAACAGTTTTATAATTTGCTTCTCACAAGAGCTACTATTGATGACGAAAAGCAAATATATCTGCCATTCGAGAGGGTCCTTGTTAGTGAAGCTGAGACTTATGGTATCAAGGATAACTGCCTTTTTATAAACAATTCGACAGTTTGTAAAAGATCATCCCTGGTTAAATTAGAAGAAGGGGACTGCCTTAACACCATTCTCAGAGGCGGATCGGCGAAATGTAAATATAGACACACCCAAGACGAAATTGTTGAATTATTGAGTGACAATGTTATCTACATGACAAACTACAAGGGCTTCATAGAGTCGAACAGCAAAAAAGAGTTTCTTAATGGCACATACCTTCTACAACTTTCCAATGAGTCGGTGACTATCGGGAATCATTCTTACTCGAGCACTTCCATCACGGAGGTTCAAGCCTTACCACCAGTGCTAGTAAATATTACACATAACGACCTGCTGCTTGACATAGAATATGTCCATGAGATGGGCCTAAATAACATCAACCGATTGAACCAGTTGGGAGTAAGATTTAATGGTACCATTGGAATTAACGCTATGTTCATTGCCTCAGTTACCTTTTGCATTGGATGGCTGTGGTACCAACAAACAAGGAAATTAAATCTCCCAAAGTTACGTGTCCAATTCCCCACCGTAGATTCACAGATCTGCGGGACGCAGATATTTAAGGAGGGAGGAGTTAACGACGTTGGCGACACTGTGCCAAAAATTAATTCCGCAGCATAAGCTATTTCCACGATTCTAACTTTAACACGCGCTTCCGATCCAGTTACAATATTGCAAACCATGAGAAACAACTTTTGCATTATCAGCGTCTGCATACTGGCGCATGTTGGTGGAACATGATCCATGAGGCTAACGAGCCAACAAAGTTGGCTAAGAACAGTTAGTCTTGGCTTTGGCGTGTTCGAGTTTAGTAGTGAATTGATTAAATAATTTTGTTTGTTAATTTTGAAGTGAGATTTGAAATAATTGTAAATGTTGATTAAATAATTTTGTTTGTTAATTTTGAAGTGAGATTTAAAATAATTGTAAATGTTGAAGATAATTAAAAGTAATTTGTTTAATCCTTCAAAAGTGAATAACCTGTGTTTCATTTAATAATAGGCGCAGTTGGAAGCGCCTAAAAATTAATTTTTTTCAACGTGACCGATTGAAATCCTTTAACTTAAATAAATAAATAAATAAATAAATAAATAAATAAATAAATAAATAAATAAATAAATAAATAAATAAATAAATAAATAAATAAATAAATAAATAAATAAATAAATAAATAAATAAATAAATAAATAAATAAATAAATAAATGAATAAATAAATAAATAAATAAATAAATAAATAAATGAATAAATAAATAAATAAATAAATAAATAAATAAATAAATGAATAAATAAATAAATAAATAAATAAATAAATAAATAAATAAATAAATAAACAAACAAATAAATAAATAAATGACTTTCTTTGATTTTAAACTTTAAACGGGCATTACTTCACCATTTCACCACGGATTTATATTATTTTTACCCTCGGTACTATTATGTTGGTGCTATAACAAAACATGGACCTATGTCCATATTTTTTGATGGAGAAGTTTCTTGATCATTGGGAACCCTAAATGCTAAATTATAGCTAATTCGGTCCGAAATTGTCGCTAAAAACGTCAAAATATCTGAATTCGAGCGGTACCGCTATATGTGGGCTATACGAAAACGTGGGCCGATATAATCCATCTTCCAACATCGTCTGTCTCTGGAAAAATACGCATAATTTTTTTCTAAATTTTTGTGGATGCTAGTGTGATTACCACAGACGGACGGAGAGACGGATATACATTAAAAAACCAAAAGTTAAAACACAAAAAAGTGTATAACTCACAAATTGTTTAACCGATTTTATTGGGTTTTCCCATTTTCGAAAGTTAACATAGCACTGTGCAACACTGAAAATGCAAACAACACCAAATGGCCATTTTCTGACCCTTGGGTTTCGTGTTGTTAGATTGGGTTAGGATTTTATAGCCTCATCTAAACCGGGCTAAAACGACCCTTTTTCCACTGATCGGGGCTTTATCTCGGGAACTAACAAGCATTTTTCTTCGCGGTCTTCGGCAATATTGTAGCCCTAAAGTAGAACTTACGCGTCAAACAGTAGAACTAGGAAATACTGAATCTAGCGCATCAAAATCGATCAACTATATAAAAGTTTACATAATTTCTGCAATTATGGTCAGTAGCAGATAAAATGTTGGTAGTTGAACCATGTAACCTTTCCCAAACAATGTGCTCAGCAATTCTTCAGAACCCTGTGTAACTCTAAAATACTTATTTCGTGTAGTTCAGGCTGTATTTCATATCATACCTTCTACAAAATATGTATATTTCAAACATTGTTCACACAGGTTGTTTAGTTTCATATTTGGATGTTAATGTTTTGTTCATATATTTATCAAAAAATGTGTGCGGATATTTATTCAAAGAAAAGTTAACGAAAAATGTAACAGTTTCAGAGCTATGATGCGTAATATACGAAATAAAGGCATTGTTAGATATATTATGCATTTTGATGCAACAAATGCAGTTTTTCGAGGTGATTATTTCTCCAAAGCAACAGATTTTTCTGACCACTGGGAACCTTAAATGTGAAACTACAGCTACACAGAAAAAATATTTCATGAATTTTTACATATTTTTGTTCATGATGTTGTTTTTTCATATTGTACGGGTACCTCACATAAAGTGGGGTACACACGATCAGTTTAGACTGTCAGTTTTGCTCAAATAATCGGTTGCTTGCCAGTGTGGCCGTACATTTTAGTCAGTCATCAGGCAACCACAAAATATTTTGTGGTTGCTGGACAGTTTGACATTTATCGATATTTCCGAAAAAGCGACAGTCAAAACTGATCGTGTGTACCCCGCTTAAGAAACATGTGCAGTTTCTTATATTCATCCACTATTTTTACAAAAATATGTAAGATTTTCATGAGATGTAAAATCACTTTCCTATTTTTCCCCACTTTTCCATTATTTGCTCTTACATTTCCTCTCTTGTTTTGTAAATGCTCATCAAAAAGTTGTTGTTTTTAAATTCTTTAATATAAAGACAACATTTAATATCTCAACCTAGTGCTGATAGACTCAAAATGTACATACATATTGTTCATATTGTTCTGCAATGCTCACAAGACGATAACAACTACAGTGAAAACGTAAGAAACGGAAAATTTCAATAATACAAAATAAATGTATTATAAACAGAAACAAAACTTTTCTCTGGTTTGGTTGGTTGGTGGTGGTTGGTTAGTCAATAAAAACAAAAAAACTCGCCAAAATTGTTTTTTTCAATCTATCAGAAGAAACCAGTATTTTATGCTTTATGAAAGGCGTTCAAGAAATTCAGAAATTTGAACCTTGGCAAGGCTTTATGAACACTATTCCTAAAATGCAGTAATTTTTTTCTGTGCAATTCAGTTAAAATATATTGAGCGTCAAAATAAACTTTACACCTCTTAAACATTTTTTAGTTTTAAAGTATTTAGAAGATACCCAACATAAACCAAAATTTTACGCGTCAAAAAGTTTACCTAAGAAAGCGTAAGAAATTTTATATTTCATTAACAAAGTAAAGGCATATTTTGGCTTTTGAACTTCTTGTCATCCTACTAGTGTTTTGGTGTAATCCGGTGAGATTTCCCCGGACTCGGGGTACCGCTTACGTGTAATTTCGGCATAAAACGAGCCTCTATTTAACTTTCTGTCGATTTTCTGCAATTACTCAATGGATTTTAAATCTAAAGAGTTCAGTGAGTACTCCTAAATACATAGGAGACAAATATATTAACATGTTATTCATAAATATAATATTTTTAAATCTTTCTTCGTTATAGTAATTCCCATCAATTGTTTCATATTTGCATATAAAATATAGAATTAATAACGAATGTATTCATTTTTAGGGGTGTACGAATACGAACTTTGCATACTGTTTATGCTATATAGGGTTTCCGACGAATATTTCGATGTGTTCTAAACGGAATGACAATGTTAATTGTTCCCTCCATATTATAGTGGAGGGTATAAATAGAATAGTCAAATCGCCAAACAAATATAACACTTTACAAAACACTAAGGTATGGTTCCGAAGCCAGGGTACTTGCACTTATCTGCACTTGTACTTATCTGCTTGATAAGGCAGTGCTTGGTGTTTTGAAAGAAAAATTCTTCGAAAGGTATAAGGTCAATGTGCGTTGACGGTGAATATCGACGTCATATGAATCACAAGGTGAATCGGCTATATCGAGATACAACTATAGCATATTCTCGGCCATGTCAAAAGAATGATCGATAATGAATCCAATAACCAGCAAATCTGATTTGGCACATTTATTGCTAGACCAAATTCCGTTCACATTTAAAATTTCATCAAAATTTGACAGATATTAGGAGTTTGGTGCATCAAATACCTAATATCGATATAATTTGCACATTTATTTCTAGACCAAGTTCAGTCAAACATTGAAGTTTCATTCAAATTCGACTGATATAGGGTGTTTGGTGCATTATATGTATACTTTAATTCGGCCGAAAATATATATGGGAGCTATATCCAAATCTGAACTGTTTTAGATATAATTTGGCACATTTATTTCTAGACCAAATTCCATAATACATTCCAAATTTCATCAAAATTGGAAAGATAAAAGCGGCCGAAAATATATATTGGGGTTATATGCAAATCTTAACCGATTTCGATATAATTTGGCCCATTTAATTCTAGATCAAATTCCGTCACACATTCCAAATTTCATCGATCGGACATACATATATTGCATGTTTAGTGCAGCAAATACGTGAAATCGACCGAAAATACAGTGGTGGCAAATAAAATAAAAGTGTTTAAGTTTATAGAATCCAGAATTTCCAATGATACCGCCTGTTATAATTGCAATAGATCAGTATCGATCATTCTGATATGGACCCAATCCTTACGATCATATGTTTTTCGAGGCCCAGTCTTTGCACTTTTGCTAAGAAATGATGCAACTGCACTCTAAACTTTGAATTTTATTAAATTGACAACTGAACTGTGAAGCAATGTCCATTACTTTTGAAGTTTTTGAACCTTGGACCCATGTCCATGCTTCTCCCGTACGACCCACCACTCACTCCACCGAAGAAATACGTATGACTGATATCAGTTTCAAAATTGTATTCACTGTTAATCTTCCCAAAACAAAAAAAAAATGATTTAAATCATATCAAAAAATTATATTTTACAAAATATTGAAGTTGTTTGCATGGGATTTGGTTCAGTTGCATATGTTTTGACCATTAAATAGTCGTGTTATGTATTTTCATATTTTATTCAGTTTTTTTGTATAACGTGTCAAAATCTTTTATTTTCTTATATTTGAAGGAATGAACTATAAATAATTGCAAGAAAAACACTTAATTTTACTTTCAAAAAATATTTTAAACAAAATTTTCTAATACATGCAATTTTGTTGCAAATGTATTTGCCACCACTGTATATATGGGAGCTACCCAAATCTGAACCTGGCTCAAAAAAAAATATATTCAACAATTTTCAGCTGTTTCGGACAATACATGTGACCTGTACGTCGCGAACGGACATGTATAAATCGACTCAGAAAGGGATTCTATGTATATCCCCAAAAGGAATTATGGGTTTATCTCTTTTCCTTATGCATGTTACATACAAATGTAGAAACACAAACCACACAGTGTGGTATAGGGCGTAAAAAGGCTTCTAAATGGGAACCGCATGGCGGTACACGCAGAACTGGAACGCCACGGCTTCGATGGAAGACTATATTAATTGAGAATTAAAAGCAACAAATAGAGTGATGTGGGAATCTATTCTTAGCTCAGGACAAATAGGTTTGTCTGGTTACTCATAAGTATACTACGAACAATGTCTCTCTAGAGAATGAAATAGTTGATGAGATAAATTGGAAGCAATAAAAATAATCACAATAGAAGTATAATATATAATGATTCCTATTGCTGATATGTATGTAAATATGTAATTTTAAAATTGTATATAACAAAAAACAAACGTCATATACATATATCCTTACATAGATTTTGTTTATTTAGGATATTTCACGTCATGCCTCTGTTATTTTAAATAAAATATTCGATAACAAAGTTCTGAAACTTTCGTACTTTGTATAAATATAATGGAAATATGTATTTTCACTACGAATTCAGTTGTTGTTGTTCGTTTTGCTTTCCTGGCTTATGCCACTGATGCGAGAAAAAAGGATTGGTGAAACTCTTTAAAATAAATACAGAATTGAACACTAAAATCAATTACAAAACTTTTTACATCACCCAGTACCAATATCAACAACAGTAAGAAAAAAACAACAACAACAATAATGGAAACAGCACCAACAATAACAAATAAAAACAGTTGAGAAATGTTGTGGTTCACAGGAAAAAGTATTTACCGAATTTACATTTCAAATTAAAAATGCAACAAAAACTAATGGACTTCACTTTAGTTCAAATGCCAATTCTGCAAATACTCATCGGCACAAATAAAAAAATAGCAACAACAACATACCCAACAACAAATCGAAACGAATCGGAACGAGCCCTCCTAAACTCAAACTTTAAGTACAAACATCAATTGCAGTGGTGCGGCACTATATAATGCAAGGAAAGCTGGGTAATGGAATCGAATTGAATACACTTTGGAAATCATTCCAATTTGAATCCAATCCGAACCGAACAAACAACAACAGCAGACAACCTAACCGAATGAAAATGGGGAAAAAACATTAAAATGTGGTAAACCGACGAATTTGCCAAATTAAAAAAGCGAGTGGTAGATTAAAACATCACCCAAAGGATGTTAAAGTTTTGTCAGATGATGGAAATTGAATTGCTGATATTTTGTATATACTCGTAACAAGAATAACAACGACAATTTCATAGAGTCGAAAATGTAGATTGAGTAAAATGTTGAAATAATTTAACGATAACTATATTGAGGATATGCTTGTTTATTGCATATGGAGATGTTGCCAGTATGTCAGCCAGTTGAAGGCTAAACGAATTTGACTTATTTATAACATTATTTATTTTTTCAATTTGTTACATATGTAATAATAAACAAATAGAAATTGTACATATGAATCTACAGAATAACTCAATTAATGATAGAATCATTGAAGACAATTTCGCCTTGCACACTAAGATAAATGGCAATTTCCGACAATATATCATCTAAAGAAAAACAAATAATACTTAGTCGATAGAAGCTGTAATCATTCTTCTTTCAAATCTTTCCGATTTTCTCACAAGATTCTCACATATACATATCGTCACCATAAATGCCCGAAGACGTAACCCACACGCAAATCGAAATTCGTTTTTTGATGGGATCATAAAGCTAAAATACATGCTCTGGCAAAATTTCATTTTCTACGTTCAAAAATAACGATCCTATTGAAGAAATGGCATTTCGGAAAATGCGATATTATTGCAGATTTTGTTGTAATGACGGATGCCAAAACCAATCGTTTCCGCGGTTTTGGTTTCATTAGTTACTCCCATTCGTATAGGATTGATAATATCCCAAATATTCGTCTTCATAAGATTAATATTCCATAAAAATTGTTTTTCATTTTAAAACGTTTTTTGCTTCTCCTGTAAAGTTTTGATTTTGATATCCGTTGTTTAAAAAAGAAGTTAAGCCCGTTTAAATTTTCACTACTTTTACCGTTATAAAACAATAAAACGAATTGGCCCAAACGAGCCAAAGTAGTTTTTTGTCCACGGACCCCAACACGATAGAATTGTTGCATCAGAACGTTTGAATATTTTTCTGGTCAACTTTTGTAGCACAGTGTTACCTATCGATATTTTCCGCAAAATGTGCACGGTCCCAAGACCAAAAACGCCCGAAAGAGCGTTCCAATGCTTTCGCGATGTCGTAGAGAGTTCTTAACTAATGTCTAAGCTAAATTTTTTTAGCGTTGAATCGAAAATCTCAATTAATTAAAAAGTCTCAATGATTTAGCTGTTATATGCCAAAATATCAAAAAAAAACGTGGATAAAAACTTCAAGTCAAAATCGGGAGGCTCGATTTTCAACGTAGACATATGCACTACTAGACTTTTTTGTGTAGTAAAGTCCCAGGAATCAGAAATACGACACTCCGATTAATTTTTTTCTTCCATACAAATCGCCCCGCCATAGCCTACATATTGGGAGTATACCAAAAGATTAACTGTATTGATCATTTTCTGCGTGAAAGTTTTCTACCCATTGACAATCCGAAAAACAAAGTAACAGTCGCTACAGTGACATTGAGGTATCGTTGTACCTTCCTTTCTGAAACCCCAAAATACCTCTTCTATGGGGGCTATATCAAAATGTGGATATGTATCGATCACTCTCAGCGTGAACGTTTTGTAACCCCAACGAAGCCTAAAAACCTAATTTCAGCCAACATTCGGAAAATCTGGAGGAACCGTTCTATGGAGACTATCAGGGCAATCATGAATAAAAATTCCGTGCGGAATTTTTTCCCTTTGCACAATTTTTTATTTCCATATTATGTCCAACAAGTAAAAAAAGTATCAGACGGCTTTGCCGACAGAGATATACCCTCAGCCTGTGTGGATTGAAATACTTTTTTCCCAAAAAAACGTATGTAATATAGGAGGGTTTTCAAAATGTTGGGCTAAAAAGCTAAAAATTTGCGGGGATATCGTTAGATAGAGCTTTTTTTATCACACTAGCCTACGAAAAACATAATATCGCTGTAAGCAGGGCCACTAGGAAACCCTTCGGTAAAAATGTCCAAAGGATCCTCAAACAAACCCTTAACCGCACAAAAATGTTGAGCATTTGTGACAGATAGGGCCGAAATTTGAGAGAGATCCAAAGAATTTGGTCCAAACTTTGCTATGTCTATGAGAAATCGCGCAATATCCAAAGTGTGGACGAAAGCAGTATTCGATTCAAGCTCTCCAGCTACTACATATGGTGACATAGCGGTTTTTACAACTTTCGGACTGTTTTCTCAAGAAGTACGGACTTGCCCTAATATTCGAACCATCACCAAAATCAATAGGCTTCTTCCTTTCCGTGACCCCCATCTACACACAAAAGTTGGTGACGATCCGATCAAAATTGCGACCTGTAGCGTGATTAGAAGGTTTAGATGGACAGACGGACGGACACACATAGCCAGATCGGCTCAGCTCCTCGAGACATTCATTTTGGTATATTAGTCTACGACCATTATTTCGATGCGTTACAAACTTTTTGATCAAAACCAACTTATAATACCCTCCCCACATAGTATGAGAAAATAACTCTTGACTTTTCTCTTGATGCAAATTATAATAATGTAGAGGTTAGATAATGGAACTACTCACTTCACGCCTCAAGCATTTTGTTCATCCAATTTACGCTTATTTTTCGAGTATTTTATGGTTAGATTAGGGTATACTTTTCTTTTTAAATACCCTAATGAATCTTAGCTCCAAGAAAGTCGCAAAAAATAGGAGTAAATGGGGTGGACAAAATGCTTGAGGCGTGAAGTGTGAGGTGAAGTGTGTCTCTCAGATGTGGAAAAAATCTCTCGCTCGTTGCTGAGCTGACGTGTATAGCCAAAAATTTCCTGGCTAATTGTTCTAAATATTTTAGATTAGACTGTTTCCAAAAATTTAAAACATCAGTCGGGCTAGATACGGCACTCGATAATATGTATCAATTTCTGTATCAAGTGCAGGCTTTTTCATTTTTCGTCTTTTTGCCATTTTGATCCAAAAACTCTGATAATTAGTGTAAATGTGGCATTGTAATTTCCTGCTCATCATATGTTCTCACTTTTTATATCAAGTAACATTGCTTTTACATTAGCTAATAAAAAATCATCTTCTTATAGGTCATTTAGATATGACTTCATTAGCCGGATTTAGTGCATTATCAGGTTTTATTTGCTAAATCCGGTCAAAATCTACCAAATTTTCCATACAAAAATAAATCCTCGTATTGGGTGGATTTATTTTAAATCCGGCATAAATCCTCGTATACAACTCTGTTTTTTGCAACATGTTGCTAGAAAATACAAAAAGTTGCAAGCTGGGACAAGAAACAAGGTAGATGCATCGGTGAATTGCTATTACAAAAATAATTTAAAATGTCAAAATTTGTAAAAAATAAATTTGATTTGATATATAAACTTGATTTGATACCAAGTCAAATAATTGCAATGTTTAAACGATAAAATAATTCTTTATTTGCTCATTAGTTAGCATTAGTAGCATAATAAGCTAACATTTTCAATATTAAACAATAAATTTGTAATTTGTCGTATGTTTTTTGAGACGAGTTCAGTTTACAACAACTTCTTCTGACGTTTCAAATTCAATCGGATGGGCTGATGCATCTACCTTTAAATCCTCGAAAAGGTATATTGAAATGCAATGAGATTTGTACTGGATTTATTAAATCCAGATGAGGATTTATGGCTGGTCTAAATGAGGTATTAAACGGCGGAAATAAAAACGTCCCTATAAGATGTGTCATTTTTGGTACAAAGCGCTTAAGCAATGATTGTTTAGTTTTGGCTTTCAAATCTTTCATGAATTGAGAGTCAATGGTATCAATTGAGCAGACTTTCAAAAGTTTTTTAGACCAAAGGACAAAAATGTGCATAGAAGGGCACTTTTCCGAGAATATTTTATGAAAACCCAATAGAAGTTCTAGCAATAAAACTCATTCTTTTGTAGCAAAATACTCTTAATCTGACGCTGGACCAGTCCCGTTTTTTAGTATTGTTGAGGTTACGAAGTTTTTCGGCAAATCAGGCAGGAGAAAACAAATGTTTTGATTTGTTTTTGTTTTGTAGATTGCGTGCATACAAACTTACTAACACACTGTCATAAATTGCCAACATCTTTAATGCATTCACATTTTTGTGTGCTCTCTTCTTGGTCGGCACTGCTCTGGACTTGGTATATGCTCTCAAGTATATATGTTGAATTCCAACTTTTTCTTATATATTTTCGACAATTTGGTGTTTAGCTCCGAGTGTTTAAAATATCTTACAACGTTTTTTGGACAGTCAATCAGTTTTCTCAATTCGGGAAGAGGATGTTCTTCAATAACATCATCCATAACAAATAAGATGTCAGATAAACATTTGCAAAGAGAGTATATTGCGTTAACCCTCATAGTCGATGGTCACACTAGCAAGGTTTCTTGAAACCAATTTCGTAGAAGTTTCTTTTCAAGTTTCATTAGTGTCCACACACGTTAACGTGAAATATAAGATTTTTGCGTTAGAGATACGTAAAATCGATTTCGGTTAATCGATTAATCGATTATTAACCTACAATTTCCAAAAGTCGTAGTCGATTATTGACTGTGCGAAAACCGGATAATCGACGGAGTCAACTATTATTCGTAGTCAACCATTAGTCGTAGTCTATTATTATTCGTGGTCGGATATTAATCGTGGTCGACTATTAGTCGTAGTTGACTATTGGGTGTGCTAAAATCGCGTAATCGACGGTACTTTTTTATACATATAACCATCACAGATCGCCTCAACGAAAATGGTCGATTATAATCGATTTTCGGCGGTTAACGATTAATCGAAAGTCGACTTTTAGAACACTCTCAAATAATCGACTAACCGAAAATCGAGTTTTAAGTTTTTCACTATAACCGAATAATAGAAAAATCGATTATTGCAATTCACTGCGTATCCCTATTTTGCGTGTCCTCTTTATTTTACCATTCGCGTTTGTTGTGTTTCTCATACCAATAAAAATAAAACAAACATAAATAAACTAAAAAACAACACAAAATAATTAATATTAACATTTAAATTAATATTAATAGTTAATTTCATTAATTAAATGTTTTTATTAAATCTTTTTATGCTTGCTTTGTTGTTAACGTTTGCTTGAGAAAATAACAATGAAAGAAAATGGAAAAAAAAACTTGCAACGAATAATAAGAAGAGGCAACACAACAAACACAGAAAACTATGTACATGGGTTTCACTACTTCATACCCTTCGCCTATAAACTTGACGTCGCCATGTTGAAATCGTGCTAGTCTGGCCATCGACATAGTAGTTTTTGTATTTGCTTCTCTCATGAACAATACAAATGACAAACAAACATAATCTTTTTTCACTCATACTCTGGCCTCTCCATAACAAAACGGCAATAAGTACCAGACTACAAAAACGAACCAAATAATTTTGGGAATATTTTGGTCGGTTTCTGGTTCGATGTTCGTGTTTAGAAAGGTATCTTGCACGACTTCTAAAGGGAGACCAAAAATTTAGCACGATCGTGTCACATAGTGCAGATCGTGTTTAGTCGTGTCGTGCAAAACCGTGTCGAACAAAGAAACGGCCAAAAATGAATTCCGGCACGACACGCACCAACACGGCGTTTTTCGAGAAGGCACGAACACACACTACTCACGGCACGACACGCGCCCACCTCTAGTCCCAATAGCGTTCGTTTTCAATTCTAATCATATTGTACTCTGTACCAAATTTCAAACTTGTATTTAAATAAATGATGTGAACTCTCTCTATTGAATTCACTTACTTTGTGCTAAATACTAGGTCCGTACACCCAGAACGTTTTTCATCACAAATGTGGAATACATGTATTCTTATGAATACTACCGAAATGCGTGGAGCTTATAAAATTGAACAAATTCAATGTTAGGATTTCTTATGAAGTTTATATCGACACACGACTAAAAACCTATTTCCATACCAAATTTGACCCATATCTCCTAGAACGAACAATTTTCTTTGCAATATCTTTTGGATATACTTTAAAAGTATTATGTTTTTAAAACTACACATACACACTCAAAATACCAATTTACTTTGACAGAAGACGGACAAATTTCGTATAATTTCTTTTTCTATCACACATTTTACATTCTCTGATTTAGTTTAATATATTTGAAATGATGACAATCTTTTTCTTTAAGCCATGTGTATGTGTAATTTTTTTTTTAAATGTAAGAATGCGTTTGTGAATTTTACGGATTGAGGAAAATCAAAACTGTTTTGACTTTCAAAATAAATTTTACTGGGCTCAACACGATTAACTGTGTTCAAAATACATTCACACTTTCGGTGCATAGTGACTCAGAATCGTTTTTTGTCTGTTGAAAATTCTGTAACGTTAGAGATATTTTCGTTTTTTGTTCGACAGGTAACACAATCAGCTTTCCGGTGAATCAAAAACGATTAAATTCGGTCTAGTAGTTGCAGAGGAATTCTAGGACAAAGTTAAAAGTTCGAGTTTTTTTCATATTTTGCATCAAAATATGAGTGTTTTGGGTTAAACGATAATAAACAAACCATAACAATTTTTTTTTTCTAAAAAATTTAAATTTTGTTCAAAAATTAAAAGCAAATACTCCTTAAGTTTTTATAAATTTCTTCCGCAGATCACAAAATGAATTTCTTCCGCACAGCACAAAATTATCAACTAATATTCAAAAACACATTATCAATTAGCAATTTTATAGGGTGGGTCAGAAAAAAGTAAATTTAAATAAACACAAAATTTTCAAGGAATTTTTTAAGACATTTTATTGAACTACTGATCGTGGATCTTCCCACACCATGAATTTCCCACATTAATGCATTTCGCTCATCAACAATAACAAATTTGAATGACTTCAATTATTTATTGTTAAAAACAAGTGGTGATATTTTTATTTCAAAAGTTCGGCCTTTTACTAATGCCTATGGAAATGTTTTTGTTTTTTTTTTTTTATTTACAGGTTCTCACATTTGTCAATTTGTACAGGAGTCGGCAACATCAAGTCCAATACAAAACTACCTGTTCGCAGGTTTTTGTATTAGCCAAAAACAACTCACCCCCAATCTGAAAATGCATAATTTCTGAATTAATTATTACCACCCTTTTTGGATTTCCATAACGTCTTAAAGTCCCAGTCATACCAACCAACGGTTAGCAATTGGAAGCATTGAAGCGAAAAATGGCAACAGGTTCCACAGACACATCTTTCGTTGTACTTAAAGAAAATGAAGAACGATAAGAGCTGACAAGGAGAAGTAAATTAGGGTAGAATAGAATTGACTTAAAAAGAGAGGGGCACGACCTTTGCAATGACTGTGGGAACCTTTTGATTGTTCGTACATTGCTCATAATTGCCGCAGCGAATAAAGGAAGAAATGATGAAGTGTTTCTTCGATGGCTTCTTGCTCACAGTGTTTCTTTTTCAAACCAACGCCATTGGCACCACCACATGCAACAGCCAACATTTACCCACCACTCTTAAGTGTGTGAAACACTGATGTAATGCAATTGCAAGTATTGTCTCTATAATGGAGTAAGTGAACTGACAAACAGACAGTCGGAGAAATAAATGCAAGTGAATTTTGCCCCCATTCGATAGACTTACTTCAGTAGAGTAGCTTCAGTTTATGACAAATTATATTTCTTTTATTATTATGCTGTCGTAATGTGAAGAAAGTATGCGTCAGTTTTCTTTAAAGCGGAAATGTAATTGTTGTAACTTATCTCATTATTAGTATATTTCGCCCATTTCTGTTCTCGCTGCTGCTAACATTACAAAAACTTCAGTCTTGCTTTTGGATTGATACTGAATGGAATATATAGAACATTTGACAATTTAAGCAGAAACAGATTTTGTTCTTATTTCATTCTAATTTTTATAAACGCGGCAAAGTATTTTTTAAGTTATGATGTTATAAAACATGTCAGTTTTATTTCTGCTATTTCTTTAATTATGTAAAAAAATGTAAATTCCCAGCAAAAATACTCATTACAAAGGGCATGTTGCGCGTAATAGGTGGGTAGGTAGATATGTGGCCACAAAAATAATTACTTTAAATAAGTAGTTACTAAAAGTCATGACTACTTTACTTAAGGGGTTATAGTTACTTACTGAGCACCAAAATATGTCATTTTTATGAATACATGAAATATAACAAACTTTTTTAAAAATTTTTTTCTTCTGAAGGGTTACACCTTGAGTTATTTTCTGAATTTTCAGATTTTTCAGCATGGGATCATAAAAATCCTAATAGTATTGTTTTTAAGCGAAACAGAATTAAAAATATCAGTTTAAAAATTATGATGAATTGTCAAAATCAGAAATTCGATTTTAACCAAAAAATTGGGTAGATTTTCGCCACAAATCCCTTTATGACAAGATTTTTTTTATATAATAATTCCACAAAAACAGGTCGCAATTTTGATCGGATCGTTTGGTGGTTAATGGGGTTCCCGGAGGGGAAGAAGACTAGTGATTTTGGCGATGGTCGGTTAATATTCAGGGGTCGGAGATATCGCAATAGTCGGTAATACATCCCATTTTTTGCATTTCGCATTTTTGATCGAATCATCACGAAATTTTAGGGGTTAATGGGGGTCCCATATAGGAAGTAGCCTATTGATTTTGGTAATAGTCGGATAATATTCAGGGGTCGGAATGGGCAAAAAAAAACTTATGGGGAGAACATTCAAAGTTTTATTCATATGCGAATATCTCCACCTTAGTATTCCAAAAGGAAAGCCCGTCAATGGAAAAATATAAGATGAATAGTACTGACGAGTAGTGAAGAGATTCTGAGCTTTTAAATGTTCCGAATTGCGTTACCAAAATTGGTGAAATGCTTGTCATGTTGAAAAAGACGACGATTCCAAGGAGAGAGCTGTATATTGAACTAAACCATCTGAGCTTTAAATTAATACAAGTTGTGGCATTGATGTTAAAATATCAGAGTAATCACTACCCCAGCAAAATTTTGAATCCGTTAGACATTATGTAACCCATTACAAAGAAATTTATACAAAAATAACTGCTTATATTAGTCATTACTAAATAATGAGTACGGTGGCACAGAGCTTGTGTGTCCGACTACAAATCCGAGGGTTGGCGTTCAACGCTCATTGTCGTCCGGGTACTTAAAAAAAACGTAGAACAGTAACTGTTGCTTGTGCACACCCAGCAAAAATTCGGGTCCGTTAGTCATTATGTAACCCATTAAAATGTAATGTAAACAAAAACAACTACTTAAATTACTCCTTATTATGTTATGAATACGGTGGCACAGAGCTAGTGTCCGACTACAAATCCGAGGGTTGTGTGTTCAACGCTCACCGCTGGTCGGGTACTTTTTGTTAAAAAAAACCATTGAACACTTGGTGGTGCACATGCAAACATTGAAACAACCCTCAATGTTCGTGTGTTCGGCTACAAAGCAGAAGTTCGCGTGTTCAAATCCAGAAAGGGGCGAAATAAAATAAAAATATGAAGTGTGTTGAAATTGAAAACTAATTCCACCTAAACTGTTCTAAAAATAAAAAGTTTTTTTTTATCATATAGCTTATTTTTCAACTTCCAGTGGTCGTAGAATAACTAGTTATTAGAGTGGTCATAGAATAACTAACTAATTCAGTGCGACATGCCCCTGTTAAAATAATGGGTTAGTAGGGGGATTTGTAAGTAGTTACGGCTGCCAAAAATCCCTTACAAAACCCATTATTTTGCATGGCTTTTTTTGCTGGGCATGTACGCACATGTACGCTCTTAAACAACCCTAATGTTCCTACGCGTGGCTGAGTGTGCAGTGTGTTAGGCTACAAAGCAGAAGTTCATGTGTTCAAATCCAGGACAGGGTGAAATAAAAAAAAATTAAATAAAAAATATGAATTGTGTTGAAATTGAAAACAAATTCCAAACTTATAGCTTATTTTTCAACTTCCATGGCCATGAAATAACTAGTTATTCTAGTGGTTATAGAATAACTAGTTATTCAGTGCGACATGCCCTTGTTAAAAAAATGGGTTAGTAGGGGGTTTTGTAAGTATTTACGACTACCAAAAAGTACTATAAAACCCCATTATTTTGGGAGGACTTTTTTTGCTGGGAAGCTGTCACAGATCGACTCCTACCACATTTTTGTCGATTATAAAGCAGCCTTCGACAGCCCTCTACGTTCAAAGGTATTCCAACCCATGTCTGAATTTGGTATCCAAGCAAAGCTCATTCGGCTTTGTAAAATGACATTAAATGACACTCGACCCTTAGTTATAATAGGAAAGAACCTCTCCGAAGAGTTTTGTACCAAAAGAGGTTTCAGGCAAGGAGACAGCCTTTCGTGCGATTTATTCAACATCCGGCTGGAAAAGGTTATACGAGAGGCAAACGTTAAAAGAAATGGCACAATCTACACCAATAGGAACATGTTACTTGTTTATGCTGATGATATAGACATCATGGGTCGATCAGTAAAAGAAATAACTGATACCATAGAGCTCGGACCAACTGTTGACGGTGGTTCCTATAATTTTGAGAAAGTAACAGACTTCGTCTACCTCGGCACTGCCGTAAAAACAACAAACAACATCAGTTGTGAAATAAAAAGAAGAATTATATTGGCCAACAGATGCTACTCTGGCTTAAGTAAGCAGTTTAAGAACAAAGCCACATCTCGTCAAACAAAAACATCGCTTTACAAAACACTGATACTACCCGAGCTGATGTATGGTTCCGAAGCCTGGGTACTTGCGCAAGCAGACAAGGCAGTGCTTGGTGTGTTTAAGAGGAGAATTATTCAAAATATCTACGGACCAATCTGCTTTGACGGTGAATATCGACGTCGTATGAACCACGAGCTGTATCAGCTATACAACGATATCCGTATAGATAAACGTATCGAGATGCAACGACTGCGTTGGCTAGGCCATATCATAAGAATGAACGATGATATAATAAATTCTTTTTCCTTAGAAAATTGAAAAAATTTCAATAAATTCGTCTAAAACCGTCAAATTAGTGTTCAGAAAGTCGAATATTTGTATGTAGTATGTTGGTGGATATTTTAGTATCCAATATCTGCAAGAACCGCTGCGAAAGGCTTAATGGTCTTCTAGAAATTGACAAAAATCTATAACAACACAAAATACTTTACCTCAAAAAAGTATTTTGCCTTTTACATATTTTTTTGAGAAAAAGACATTTTTGTTACACGCTAAAGATTTTTATAGTAACCGTCGGAGATTATCACATTATACAACTGTTTTGCCACCAGTTCCACCATCTTTCGACATGTTTTCGCGATTATTTTCTCCAATTTTCTTACATTAATTTCTTCGACAATAGGTTTTATTAATTTTGGTCATTACCGACATTAATCTATAAGAAAATCAGTGAAAAATGATTCTCCGCTACCTTCAAATCATAACAACAACTTAAAAAATAAATAAAAAGCTAAGATGCATCGCAAATAGTGAAAGAAATTACAGCTTGGAACTATGAAAATCAAGAACAGAGACAAAAAATTATATAAAAAATCGCGAAGATCCTTCCTGACCGCTACCAAAAATTAATCGTGTCTTCAATATTAATCTCGGAACCAATGTCTTGGATGAAGTGTCCACAAGGTTCCGAAATCCAGAGATATTGATGATTATGTAGCAAATAAAACATTAGAAAATAATTGAAAAATATAGGGAGACAATCATCCCTTGCCAAGACCTCTGAAGTTATAAAATTGGATTTTAAAAAATGGTGCGGTTTAGTGGCGAAGATATTAAAATATATTTGCATCGGATGACCCTCACATGTTGCTGGAAAATATCAATAAACAGTGATCTATTTTTTCTTATTTATTAAAAAATAATATGGTTTTTTCTTGCCATAATACCGTCAATTGAGAGATTCAGTGTTTGGATAAACATCAGACGTACTGATGGAAATGTAAGGCTGGTGCTCAATTCTGTTTCTACGCAAATCTGAAATGATAAAGGAAATACATAAATGTCAAATGAAAAATATTACAAAGACAATATTTTTCATTTCGAATTTTCATAGAACTAGCAAAGACATAAATACAACAAGATAAGACATTTCTTTTGCTATCATTCTTCAGTGAATGGCTTTTGAATTTAACATAATGTTATATCACGATATGGTGATATAACATTTTTTTCTTTTATACATTTTTACGTATTTAACCGAATTTACCGATCCAATTGACATGGAATTATTCTTGAATAGATCCTTGAATTCCTAAATTTCGTTTCTGATACCATTACATGAAATGTTCCTCCTTGGTTGCGATTTTGAATTAACTGCAATCTGTTAAGGGTAATGTTTCTATACATAGTTTCGTAAACATTTTTTTGTTGCATGCATTTTGTCAGGTCTTTATAACTTTATGTCTTTGGAACTAGCTAGAATCCAACCAATACACTAAAGGTAATTTGGCCTGTTTTTAAGGCAAAAATTAATAACGGTGGACTTATGGGCTTTTATATATTTTTAATGATTTATATACAAAAGTGAATTAAAACAGAGAATTATACAGTAGAATTCGTTTATAATGAATGTCGTTTATAAGAAACTACTACTGTTTAAAATATTTTAATGTATAATATTTAAAAGTAAGCTGAAATAAAAATTTTACAGACAAACACGTTTATAACGAACGTCTGTTATAACGAACAAATGTTGTTGTTCCTATCCTCAATTCTTCTTTTACTTATTTTATTTATTTCGGCCTAACGAACGTGGTTAAAACGAAAACAAGGTTATAACGAACTAAAATGTTGATCCGCGAGAAGATTTTTATAAACATTGATATGTTAAAAATGTTGATTCCCGAAGAAATCTTTATAAAAATTATATTTTGTAATGGGCCAAATAAATCATGTAAACATGATTCCTATTTAGAACGTATTACAGCTATAATTAAAAAAATTTTGACCAAGACACGTCTGTTCATTTTTGCAACACGTGGTGAATATTTCTTTAAATAAAGTTTGTTTTTAGTTCAAAGCGGATGCTTATTTTTTTTAAATATTTCCCTTATCAAACCACAAATTACAAGGAGGGAACCTACAATGAGTGATATAACGACAAAATCGCAACTTGGTATTTTATGTAGTTGATTCAGAGCCCCTTTCTGAAGATAGTTTCGGTGGTAGAATTTCAGTCAGACAATTTTGTAAAAGTCTAAAATATAAAACTAAACTCTCTCTGATATGATACATTATTTGAAAGAAAAACGTTTTCCTAGTACATTAGTATGTACTAGATGTTTTGTCTTAGCCCAAAAACTAGCTGGCCATGGCACTATAGGTAATATGGACAGGTTTTTAGGCAAAAGGTAATTTTTTAACCTTTAATAACACAAGTTATCTAATTTGATTTGAAGAAAGAACATGTCTAAATATAGGGAAATGCAAGTTGTTTTCAAAAATATTGAAAACTCACGGTATAATTCAAAGTCAAAATAATAATTTCGATGGCAAAATTAAAAACAAAAAAATTAAAGATATTGAAACTCAGAGCACAAAGTAAACACAATTTTTAAGAGTTTGGTACTAACCAAATGCATATGGGGATTTCTGGGTTATGAGTATTTCTTACAGAATTCGACTTTTTCAAGGCAGCTTACGACATTTTATGTTTCTCAGAATTACAGCCTTTACCTAATTAACTGCGTGTTGCGTGTGCGTTAAAAAATACAAAAATAAAATACATGTATTTCAAATTGAAAACAAAAACAAACACATGTATTTTGTTTTTGTTTTTTTGAACGGACACGCAACACGCAGTTAATTAGGTAAAGGCTTAAAGAAAATTAGTGAGGAATAAATGTTATGCCAGTCTGGGGCTGGATTTCTGTTCTATGAAAATTTGAAATGAAAAATATTTCCTTTATAATTTTTTTCATTTGACAGTTTTTCCCTTTATAAAAGTTTTCATTTCACATTTTCATAGAAACAGAATTGAGCCCCTGGTCATCTCATGTGGCTCTAAGGCAGGCCTGCTCAGACACATACAAACACATTTTGTAATTGTGTTGGTTTTGAAATACACAAATTTCAATTTTCCTTTGTCTCTCTGTATACTGTGAGAAATATCGTAACAGTTTTTTTTTATTTTATATTTCAAAATATAGAGTAGAATAATTATTTTATTTTGACCAAATGTGACTGTTGATGTTATAATTTGTTGCAAATCAAGTTCGTGACAAACCAAAGTGCGTTGACAAACCAAACACTCTAATTTGCCGTAAAAATTTTAGGCAAATAAAAATTCGTATTCAGTATCTTCATTCATTTTTTCAGTGTACGCATATAAATTCATAGACAAATTCGAAAACAGAACCTTCCTCATTGAATGTTCAATAGAGACTGATTTTTAATTTTGAAAATATTCAAAACAAAAACAAAAGCTCTCTTTTTAAATTGTGTGTGTGAGAAAATTGACACACACCGACAGCTCAGGTGCGCACCTTGAGCAGGCCTGCTCTAAGGTTTATTTTCCATTATATATCTGCTTCAAATGACTTAAAAAATTGCCCATAATTCTGATAAATTCAAATTTTAAAATCATTTTGTTAATTAAGACTTTATGTAATCTTATGTAGAAACCCATCACACTATAATACAGGGATGTGATACTTTGTAACATAGCTAAGAATATGGTTTTCTCATGGTACAAAACAATGGTAAGAATATAATATGCAAAATTGTATTGCAACATACACCAATATATCAACTTCCGCATGAATGCCTACAAAATGCGTCTGAAGCCACGACCTTCTTTCTATAAAGAACAAAGTATATCAAAAATAATTTAAAAAAAATATGTGCAGAGCTAAGTTGTCTTAAAATAGGGTTGTCAACGAGGTTTATTATATAAATAGTTTGTCCAAACATAAGGTCATCCTGAAACACAAGCAAATACCTACATTTACTGCCAAACTATTTTGATGGAGTTTGAAAGTGGTCCAAGTATCTTGACGAAAAAATTGTCAAAAAGCAATTCGCTATAATTATGTTATTTGTGATAGGCAATGGATTGCAGATTTGTTTTGTTTTTAATTTTGTGAACAGAAAGCATTTTTCATTCATTATTTCCTCTTCTGAGAAGTTTTGGTCGGTTGTCAAATACATGTTAAATATTTAGCCTCTGTTAAACCAACCTGGAATATTGAGTTAGTGTTTGATTTTGGGATCTTTCGAACTCCGTTAAAGAATCATTATAATCAAGTCCTATTCCTTTTTTAACGACTCAAGTCGAAACAGAGCAAATCGAGGTACTAATGGAAACTTTACCCATTTTAATATGTACACCTTTGGTAACCCTGCTGTATACCATTTAATATAAGCGAAAATTTCAGGAAAAAAACACATTTTTTTTATTTTGTAGTTGGTAATGCTTACGAAACTGTTTCTGTTTTCAAAGACTATGACCAACCCTCCATCTTTAACACTTCCGTTACACATGCCAGTGAATTGGTGCCAATTGAGTACATGTATTATACACGAAAATGCCGAAAAAGTGTTCGACTGGCATGCAGTTTTCTTGTGTGTTTACACATGCCAGTGCAAGTTCAATTTCAAAATTATTTTAAGCCGCATTAACACACAAAAGTGGATTATATTTCAGATTTAAAACACAATTCACAACATATTTTATTACTTTTTATTTTATTTCGTTTTAAAAAGATTGTTTTCAATCATAAACATAATGAATCTGGTATTGCCGTCTTTTCAATATTTTATAATCCCAGAGGGGAAATTATTTATCAACCTATATATGCATGAAAAACATCAAAATTATGTCTTTATTAACCACTAATATATTGCAGCTACCAAGTCGTATTATTTGTGTTTCCTAATCTTTTTGAAAATATGCATTAAACCTTTGCATTCTTAAAAGAAACAAAATGTACATGGATTAAAAAATAGTCTCGGCAACTCTTTTTTCATTTTCGACATATCACTGGCAGCCAGTTCAAAATTTTGCTGGCATGAAAAATCTAGTGCCAGTGGAGTCGACAATTCAAAAAATGTAGTTGTGGTAGTAAAATATTGTGTATGTATTGAATTTTTCGAACTGTCACTGGCATGTGTAAAGGTTGGGTAAAGCAGCAAAAGGCAGTCAAGTAAAAAAAAATCCAAAACAACAAATCAAAACCCTCGCAGCATTGAAAGCAAACTTCGTTTTGACAGAAAGAAAATACTAAAACGGAAGAAAATCATTAAATCGAGGGAAACCAAAAACGCACAAAAACTGTAACAAATCCATCAAACCAATGTGAATATCGTGGTAGAACAATACCAACAAAAGCACATAAAATGAAATTGACCGCAATAATAAAAATGCCGATAACATGACCAAAACCAACAAAAGGAAATACAATGGCTCAAAGAAAGCTGCTTAGACAGAGCTTGAAAATGATTTCTTGATGACCAAAACAACAACAAGTAATGGAGAGTGAGTGGCAAGGAAAACACTTTGTCGAAAGACGTCAAAATGTGTATGTAAGTTGAATGGAACACAACGAATAAAGGACTTATTGTTTTCAGTATTGAAGTAGAACATACATATTTCGAGTTACGCTGAATTGTGTTGAGCTGTTTACTGTGACGGAAGAAAGTCGCCATTCAGCGTAAAAGGTAGAACATTTTACCTCTTTTATTCGTAAAATTTTACTGTAAGCAAAAGTATTGATTGGTCTGTTCCAGAAGAATTGCCACTTTTAATATTTTTACAACTTTTGCCTTTACAAATTTAAAAATTTTTTGTGCACGGGTACACTCGACAGGTACAATTAAAATTCAATTACATCACCAAAAAGAAACGAATCAAAATTTCCCTTAAGATTATGTGCAGATCATTTTCGAAAAAACGCAATGAGCAGAGAATCTTTAAAAAATCGTATTCATTGTCGAAGACCTGCAACATACCATTAATCGAAGGTACATTTGGCAAATATATGGACCAACATTTTAAAACTTTTTATTCTTATGCTAAAATCTCCGCTTCTAATTTATTTATTTATTGAATGTCTAGATAATGATCTTATAGTTACAGTGCTGGCTTATAAATGCAATGAAATATGCTTCTAGTATAAGTTTAATAAGTTCGGAAACTTCTTAGCACAAAAAGCGCGGTATAAACAGAAAAATGTTACGTTTTTTGGAAACTTCCATCTCTTTTATGAACACATGTTAAATTTTGTTTCGATCTGGCAACTCCTTCATATAGAAACAGGTGTTCAAAAAAGACGCATCCGCAATTTTTTTACAATGGAAAAATTAGAAATGCGTGCTGTCATTAAATATTTACATATAAAAAAGGTTTATCGGGACAAGAAATTCATAATGATATCGTGAATGTGTTAGGTGAAAGTGCTCCTTCATATGCAACAGCAAAAAATTGGGTTGCTCAATTTAAACGTGGTCGTACAAGCATTGAAGATGAACCACTTAGTGGACGTCCAAAAACAGCAACAACAACAGAAATTGTGGCCAAAGTGCATGATATTGTATTAAATGATCGACGTATAAAAGTGGGTGAAATTGCTAATATCATGGGCATCTCAAATGATCGAATCCATTTAATTTTGCATGAAGAACTACAGATGAAAAAGCTTTCTGCAAGATGGGTGCCGCATTTGTTAACAGTCGATCAAAAACGCATAAGAATGAACATTTCTCAAGCTTGTTTGGATCGTTGTAAGCGAAATAAAATGGATTTTAAGCGTCGTTTCATAACTGTTGATGAGACATGGATCCACCACTATACTCCAGAGACAAATAAACAATCCAAACAATGGACTGAAGCTGGAGGAAGTGCCCCAAAGAAGGCAAAAACAATTCAATCGGCTGGTAAGGTTATGGCAACGGTTTTTTGGGACTTCAAAGGTATTTTATTGATTGACTATCTGCAAAAGGGTAAAACAATAAATTCAGAGTACTATTGCAACCTTGGGATCTATTAAATGTACAAATTCGAGAAAAACGTCCTGGCTTACAACACAAAAAAATAATTTTTCATCAAGACAACGCACCAGCGCACAAGAGTGTTTTAACAATGGCTAAAATCAACGAATTAAAGTACGAGTTGCTTGACCACCCACCTTATTCTCCTGATTTAGCTCCCAGTGACTTTTACTTGTACCCAAATCCTTTCTGGCAAGCGTTTTACCTCAAATGAAGATGCAATTACAGTTGTAAACCACTATTTTGAAGACCTTGAGGAAAACTATTTTAATCAAGGGATAGAATTGCTAGAAAAGCGTTGGACTAAGTGTATTGAAGTTTCAGGAGATTATATTGAACAATAAAAATATTTTTGAAAAACAAACTATTCTCTTTCATTGATAGGCTAAGAAGTTTCCGAACCGCCGTTTTATATAAATAAAAATTACATTTAAAGGAAAATTGTAATTCTAAAAAAAGAATATTATTACAACGGACACCCACTTAGTATATATAAATATCTCAAACGGTGGTGGAAATACGCATACACAAACATGCAAAATTGCCCACAGGCAACTTCGGGCCGTAAAGGGTATGACTAAAGTTAAAAAATCTTTGTAGCTTCAGACATAATTTCTGGTGATCAACAGAATCAAAGGCTTTGGAATGATCGGGAAGTACTAAAACACTCACCATGTTATCATCTATATCGGCCCGAATGGATTCTGAAACTTCTATCAAAGCACTAACGCAACTGTTATCAGTAGACATCGGATTTTTGCATGTTTTTTATTTCTCATCCGATTGGACTCAAATTTTGGATCTAGGCGTTTTGAGGGTCAATTTTTCGATATTTGGGGTCATATCAAAAATATGCAAAAAATATGCCAAAAAATATGCAAAATATGCAAAAAATATGCAAAATATGCAAAAAAATATGCAAAATATGCAGAATATGCAAAAAATATGGTCGAAAATCGTCAAAAAAGTTGTAAAATTTACAATTAAAGTTGGAAAAACTCATCAAAAAACTTTAAAGTGTCCTAAATTAAGACTGTTGGTCATTTAACGTCGATTGTGTTATTGATACCTCTTACGACGGTGTGGTGTAGGGTATATGGTATTGTAATACTATTTTTATTGTTAAACTATGCAAAAATATAAAATTTGATAAAATATCAATCATTTTATGTAAATTTAATATTTTCTTTGTTTTAATTTGCAGCTTTAGGCTGGTTTTAACTCAAAGGGAAGAAATCGATGTCGGATTTTTTTAGGCGGGGGTGCCGCCTAAACTGTTTACTTAGATTAGAGTTTAGATATATTTAAGATTAAGATTGGCAATTGAGCACCATTGGTACAAGTTAACACGTGCTACTGGAGCCTTGAAGTTATGAAAATCTCGTCTCTCTCGGCGACATATATCTGTGGAACGGTTAAAGCTATTTGCCCGTATTATGCATTAAATTAAAGGCCATTCTGCATATTTTATATTCTATTTATTTTATATTACTGAATTCGAGATAGAAAGCCAGTGTCCCGATTAACGTGACTACGTACGCCTTAGGGCAAAAATGGAGCCTATCTGGGTATAGCCGACTACTTGGAGAACGCATTGTTTTAGTTGTTCGTCCTTTGTAATTAATTGGTTGTAATCTGTGGTGAGCTAGACTCGGAGTTAATGTCATTTTTTATGAATTCCGAACAGTTGTTATTTTGTAAGTTTGGGTCGAATATTTCTGGAGAAGTTTCCATCTTCGCTTTGTTAAGATTTTTGTCGCCATTTGACTCTTTACGGTGTTTTGCACTGTCGGATCAAACAATGCCAAGCCAACAAGTTCAGGACTAAGATACCACAGGTGATTTATCATTTTTTATTTCCTTTTTCTGTCTATGTTTTCGTATTTCAATAGATTTTCAATTAGGTCTAGGTCTTCTTTTGATGCTAAACGCTTCGTAGAATCTGAAGAACCATCTGTCCCGAAAATAATCAAGCGCAGCTTCAAAAAAAACTCCTAACCATGAAATTGTCATTGCTGCTGGATCCCTGTAAAGTGTCTTATAGGAACGTTAGTCGTATAATTTTTTCTACAGTACGAGCTCTCGGAGAGGACAACAAATATATGATCTTTAGAAGCTTTATCCGTTTATTCCGGATAATAAATAGTGAAAAATACTAGCAACAACTTCAAGGAAGATACCAAAAACAAGGCTATTTACGTGCACTGGCATGGAAAACTATTACCAGGTATTCCCAAAACAGTGTAGAAAGAACGGGTTGCTGTTCTGGTATCATCTGGTATGGGGGTAAAGAACAACTCCTGGGCGTTCCTGAAACTGACAGTAGCTCAGGGGAGAAACAAGACTTAGTAGTGTACGAATGCCTAGAATAATGGGGTCGTACCAGCTTGAGCAGATGTTAAGTCGAGAGCTTCTGTACCTGCGTACAGATTTATAAGAAGTATTGTTGAAAGGGATTTTTGACTGAAAGTTTGGCAGCACATCCGGACATCAAACAAACATATTCACGAGATTTCTATAAGAATAGTCTGTGATTGACAAATCCAAGTTCGATGTAGGCGAGAATGTTTTAAAACTACTTCCCAGCTGACTTCCCAAGAACAAGATGTCGTTGAAGCACTTTGTGTTTTCATCTTTCGAGCCCGGTTTAACGCGCCCAGAACGTTTATTATTTTGTTTATTTATTTTGTATCAAAGGACAACAACTGAGTGTTATAAATGAGAATGTGGGTTATTGATTTTACAAAACCTATAATGAACAAGATAATGGTTATGCAGATATAATATTGGATGGATTGTTAAACATAATCAATAGGTTGAAAAGGATTAGAGACAATAGATTGAGTTTAATACAACAAATAGTGTAAGCGAAATTCAGAAATATTTTTTAGGTCCAAAAAAATACCTAAACCGCATTGAAGATTTATTGAAATACGAAACAAATATCAGATAAAGGAAATAACAAAATGATATATCATCTGTGGTATCTTAGTCCTGAACTTGTTGGCCTGATCTGATAGTTCAAACCACCGTAAAGATCCAAATGCGACAAAAATCTTAACAAAGCAAGCAGAAGAAGATGGAAAAAACCAAACTAATAGTACGGTTACACTAGAGTTTTTTTCCGGGTTAACCCACTTCGAGAGGATTTATTTGACGTTTGCGCTATGGAATTGACATTTGAAATCCAAACCCACTGTGTTAATCCAGCTAAGTGTAACCGGGGTATAACAAAAGAACAACTGCCGAAATTTCCAGAAAAGTCTACCAGGCGTAATTACTGGGTATACTTACTTGTTGTTCAAGAGATTAAGCATTAACTCCGAATTTCTTGAAAAAAAAAAATACTGTAACTTGACCGCAGAACATCAATTACCAGGAAGGGAAAAGGATGTTAAACAACTTGAAAGTTGTAAACGACATAGCAGAGCAAGGAGTCGAATTCATCACCAAGTAGTCATCTTTACCTAGATGTCTCCAAAATCACATTATGTCTGCCCCTTAAATAAATTTAAATATGAACAAAATCTAAAAGACATTTGTTTTCATTCCCAAAAATTGATAATATTGGAAGAAATAAAAAATAATTTAAAAAATTAAGTTACAATGTTTTATTTACAAAAGCACTTAAATCTAGAACATAATTTTTAATGATGGATTCTCTCAAATAAAACGCTGGTGGCCGTTTAATATTGCCACAATTTTTAATTCAAATGCAAGCATTTTATTTGAGAGATTCCACCATGAAAAATTATTGTCTAGTTTAAGTGCATTTGTAAATAAAACACTGTAACTTATTTTTTAACTATTTTTTATAACAAAATTATAGGCAATTTATGCCGAAAATGTAGATAAAAACTTTAAAATGCCTGAAATCGTGTTGTACCGTTGTATAGGGGCTATACCAAAACCTTGACCTGAGTCCAACATTTTTAGTGAGGAAGTTTCTGTAACATTCGGAACACCAAATGCCAAGTTATATCCAATTCGGCCTAAAAATTTAACCAGAATCCTTAAAATACTTTAAATCGGGTGGTACCGCTATATGGGGGCTTTAAGAAAAAAATGGACCCATATTGGTTTTGGTTTCATATTCATGTATTGTCATCCAAGTCTGAAAAGTGTGCAAAGTTTTAGTCGATTGATCAACTACAACTATGTGGAAAATAAGTTACTAGATTTGAACTAAACAGACACAAAAGCAAGTTAAATTAAACACTGTAAAAAGGGTTTTTTCACAATAGACTCCATTTTCACACTAAGGCGTTTTCGGGACATTGGCTTTATTATCTTGAATTCAGTATTACTTACGTATTTTTTTGTTCGGCAAGAAATATTAAGAATAGTATGGCATTTAATTTAATGCATAACACGGGCAAATAGTTTTAACCGTTTCATAGATATGGCTAGCATTTTGCATATTTTGTGCATATGCAAAATATGCAAATATGCAAAATAAATACAAAATATGACCCTGCCATTGAATTTAGATTTCTTTGAAACGAATTTTGGTCCAATCAGAATCTTCGTATTTCTATTATTAAAAAATATGCAAATATGCAAAATCCGATATCTAGTTATCAGCATAGAAACCAGTTTGCCTTTCCGATAGACTCAAAGTTGAGATAATCCAACATTTGTTTATGTAAATTTTTTACCTTAGGGAGGTAACATAAGATGGAAATTGGACGGAATTCGGTACTAGATTTTGGGATAGGTATAATTTTCGCATGCTTCTAGGTTAAAAAGGTGCTTTATATAATGATGAATTTGGGATGGATAATACGAATTCGAATTTACTTTTGTAAAACTAATAAAAACTTCTTCATTGCTTACAAATCAGGACTCAAATCCACTGTCAGTTCTAAAGTTGCCTACAGGCGAAGAGTTATTATCGTAGAAAGAGGTGCCTGAAGGTAGTGTAGGTATGTTAGCGAAAGATTAGTTAAGCTCATATATATCACCCTGATACGTTTAGCTCGATTTAGCTTTTCCAAGACCGCATGGAACTCTGGCCTTCTAAAACGCGTCCATCTCGAATATGCCAAGTCTCTTTCCTTTATGAACTTCTGGATGTTGGAATCAAACCAGTATTTTGAGTGTGATCCATTTTTTTTTATTTTTAATGGGCACCGTAGCGTTATATATATGAATAATATATTCCAATGACCAATTCATTTTACTTATTAATCCATTGATAACAAACTGTTTACAATACGTTAATGGATATGATAATAGAAAGATTTACATACAAAATAATACATTAATAACATATAACCATTTTAAATGCATATAATCCAACTCCCACCATTCCCAAATTAATTTCTAAATAGCACATATTTTAATATTCTTAAAAATGAAACAGCTAAATGTTGACAATAGTGTCGTTAAATTAATTTAATGTGAAAAAATTTGTGGTACTATTTCATATTAAATTTACTTCAAAATAATTTAAAATCTAATACTAAAACGGCAATATGTTGCACATATAGAGAGCATTTAAATTTGATTGTCATGCAGGGCCTTCGTCTCTTAATGTGTCAAAATCATTATGTGCCTACAAACATAAGTGTATATTAGTGACATTTCAATGCGCAAGCGTAACACAATAGCCGTCAACTTAACAGCAAGGGTACTAATTACAAGTAATGCAATTACAATTATATCACTGTCGTGTGTTGTTATTCTACAAACAAAAACTTATGTCTATTCCACAAAGTGGCGAGACGGCCAAGTCTTCACAATGCCACTGACAATTACAATATGAGCCACTTGTCTTTGTCACTTGGACTGACGGAATGAAGTAACTGAAGCGAATCGAGCATTCTCTGCTCCAAACCACTATTTTAATTGTGATGAGTCAGAAATTGGTGGTGGCCTTTGTGTGAAGATCTACAAGAGAGGAAAAAACACATTGTCGAGTGGCGGGTGTTGATAATAGCAAGTCAACCTTTTCTTCATAGTGCAGGTGAACATTCACCTGTTGTATTCTACTAACAATGTGGGAATTTATACAAATGCAAGACAATATTAAAAACAAATATTTTGAAATTATGTACCATGCTTTTGGGTTCATCCCTTATGATATAATTTCTTATTAAAAAGGGATATTCTTACAGGTAGAAAACGACCATATTTCTTACCGAAGATAATTTATACATTTGTCAAAGCCACTCTCTTGTATTTTTAACTAACAGTAAAAATATACATTTACAAGAACGTAAGTAAGAACGGCGCTAAGTTAGGCCGGCCCGAACTTTTTATGCCCTCCTCCACGAATTGTATTGAAGTAAAATTAAAACAAGTAAAAAAGTATCAGTCGGCTTTGCCGACAGAGAGCCTATATGAATCGAAACTTTCATCTACGTAAAGAATTTTGTGGCTCTTCTTGGACATTTGAACTTGCCGACAAAAATGTGGATTAGGATTAAAGTTCAAAATGTTGCGGATGAGGTACTTGAAGGAATGGACCGACACAGTCCATTATGGAAGTTGATCTTATCCACTTTAGTGGGTCATAGTATAGAGAGTTATCAGCACTTTGGACCATTTTTGGTATAACCTTGACAAAAAATCATGAAAGTTAAAAATGTTGTGTAGCTTTACGCAAAGCTATTTTATAGGTTTTTAGTTGATTTTTAAAAATTCGTTGGACTGAACCCGTCTCAAATGAGGAAGTTCTTAGACACATGAGTGTCGAACCACAAATAACACGTACCCTAAAAATCAGGAAAACATATTATTTATGCCATATAATGAAATATATAAGCTCCTCCAAGCCATTATTCAAACCAATATCGTAGGAAGAAGACCCAGAGGAAGAAGAGAAACAACATGGATTAACAACATTAAAGAATGACGTCTCTTGAACGCCGCCAGAAACCGAAACCTTTCGATAATTGAATAAAAATGTCATTTAATTGTGTAATAATATTAACAATTTATTAAGTTAATTGAAATAACATAAATTGTAATTGTATGATCACTAACATCCGAATACGGATTGGCAAATAAAGAAGATGAGGTTGATTTTTATGCAATATTGACACAAAGTATATAAATTCAATAGAGAGAGTTCACAGATTTTAGATACTTGTCTTGGACGTTCAGAATTGAAAATGAACTATATCTGACCACGTGCGGTATAGTCGCCATATAAAAGTTTCGGTCTTTTGAAGCTTTTAACCAAATTCTCCAACAGAATTGACGCAATAACTAAAAAATCTTTCAAATGACTATTACCCATATAGGTTAACGTTTCGGTGTATCCCAGAAATTTCAACCACATTAGCTGTTATTTAGCATTTTGGGAACGAACGACGATTTTTCTACGTTGTTCAAGTTAAAATACTCTCTGAACGACGAATAAATATGTCCCATCCCTAACAAATGAGAGAATTTATCGAAAAAAAAAATAAATTATGACATGTCTAAATTCAAAATTTAAAATTTTTTGAAAACACACGTCTCACATAGAAGTAATGTATGTTAAAAGTTGATTAAAACTCCTACAAACCTCATTTATAATCCAATTGATATAATATTTTGCACAAATCATATCTTTGGTCCAAGGACTATTTTTGTAGAAAATAATGAAAATCGGTCCAGATTTGTATATAGCTCCCATATATATTAGCATCGGATATGAGGTAAATAATGCACTAAAAGCGTAGTATAGGTCCGATCAAGCTGAAAATTAGTACAAACCTACCTACCTTATTTCTGCACGGCTATGTGGTGGTATTTTTGATATTTGCAAAAAAATGCAAAAAGTTATAACCCTAGTGCGCACTTGTTGTCTTACCCATATTTTACTTCAGAAAAACCCGTGATTTTTCCAAATGGCGCAAACATTTATCATAAGTTTTGATTTAGTCTGATAAATAAGAGCCCCGGCTATAAGACAGATCAAAAATTAGTGTTGGCAAACGTTGCCAAAATATTTTTGTAATTTTTTTAAAATTGTTTTACATAAATTATTTAAATTTTACTTCAGAAAAACCAGTGATTTTTCCAAATGGCGCAAACATTTATCAAAAGTTTTGATTAAGTCTGATAAATAAGAGCCCCGGCTATAAGACAGATCAAAATTAGTGTTGGCAAACGTTGCCAAAATATTTTTGTAATTTTTTTAAAATTGTTTTACATAAATTATTTAAATTTTACTTCAGAAAAACCAGTGATTTTTCCGAATTGCGCAAACATTTATCAAAAGTTTTGATTTAGTCTGATAAATAAGAGCCCCGGCTATAAGACAGATCAAAAATTAGTGTTGGCAAACGTTGCCAAAACATTTTTGTAATTTTTTTAAAATTGTTTTACATAAATTATTTAAATTTTACTTCAGAAAAAACAGTGATTTTTCCGAATGGCGCAAACATTTATCAAAAGTTTTGATTTAGTCTGATAAATAAGAGCCCCGGCTATAAGACAGATCAAAAATTAGTGTTGGCAAACGTTGCCAAAATATTTTTGTAATTTTTTTAAAATTGTTTTACATAAATTATTTAAATTTTACTTCAGAAAAACCAGTGATTTTTCCGAATGGCGCAAACATTTATCAAAAGTTTTGATTTAGTCTGATAAATAAGAGCCCCGGCTATAAGACAGATCAAAATTAGTGTTGGCAAACGTTGCCAAAATATTTTTGTAATTTTTTTAAAATTGTTTTACATAAATTATTTAAATTTTACTTCAGAAAAAACAGTGATTTTTTCGAATGGCGCAAACATTTATCAAAAGTTTTGATTTAGTCTGATAAATAAGAGCCCCGGCTATAAGACAGATCAAAAATTAGTGTTGGCAAACGTTGCCAAAATATTTTTGTAATTTTTTTAAAATTGTTTTACATAAATTATTTAAATTTTACTTCAGAAAAACCAGTGATTTTTCCGAATGGCGCAAACATTTATCAAAAGTTTTGGTTTAGTCTGATAAATAAGAGCCCCGGCTATAAGACAGATCAAAATTAGTGTTGGCAAACGTTGCCAAAATATTTTTGTAATTTTTTTAAAATTGTTTTACATAAATTATTTAAATTTTACTTCAGAAAAACCAGTGATTTTTCCAAATGGCGCAAACATTTATCAAAAGTTTTGATTTAGTCTGATAAATAAGAGCCCCGGCTATAAGACAGATCAAAATTAGTGTTGGCAAACGTTGCCAAAATATTTTTGTATTTTTTTTAAAATTGTTTTACATAAATTATTTAAATTTTACTTCAGAAAAACCAGTGATTTTTCCGAATTGCGCAAACATTTATCAAAAGTTTTGATTTAGTCTGATAAATAAGAGCCCCGGCTATAAGACAGATCAAAAATTAGTGTTGGCAAACGTTGCCAAAACATTTTTGTAATTTTTTTAAAATTGTTTTACATAAATTATTTAAATTTTACTTCAGAAAAAACAGTGATTTTTCCGAATGGCGCAAACATTTATCAAAAGTTTTGATTTAGTCTGATAAATAAGAGCCCCGGCTATAAGACAGATCAAAAATTAGTGTTGGCAAACGTTGCCAAAATATTTTTGTAATTTTTTTAAAATTGTTTTACATAAATTATTTAAATTTTACTTCAGAAAAACCAGTGATTTTTCCGAATGGCGCAAACATTTATCAAAAGTTTTGATTTAGTCTGATAAATAAGAGCCCCGGCTATAAGACAGATCAAAATTAGTGTTGGCAAACGTTGCCAAAATATTTTTGTAATTTTTTTAAAATTGTTTTACATAAATTATTTAAATTTTACTTCAGAAAAAACAGTGATTTTTCCGAATGGCGCAAACATTTATCAAAAGTTTTGATTTAGTCTGATAAATAAGAGCCCCGGCTATAAGACAGATCAAAAATTAGTGTTGGCAAACGTTGCCAAAATATTTTTGTAATTTTTTTAAAATTGTTTTACATAAATTATTTAAATTTTACTTCAGAAAAACCAGTGATTTTTCCGAATGGCGCAAACATTTATCAAAAGTTTTGATTTAGTCTGATAAATAAGAGCCCCGGCTATAAGACAGATCAAAATTAGTGTTGGCAAACGTTGCCAAAATATTTTTGTAATTTTTTTAAAATTGTTTTACATAAATTATTTAAATTTTACTTCAGAAAAAACAGTGATTTTTCCGAATGGCGCAAACATTTATCAAAAGTTTTGATTTAGTCTGATAAATAAGAGCCCCGGCTATAAGACAGATCAAAAATTAGTGTTGGCAAACGTTGCCAAAATATTTTTGTAATTTTTTTAAAATTGTTTTACATAAATTATTTAAATTTTACTTCAGAAAAACCAGTGATTTTTCCGAATGGCGCAAACATTTATCAAAAGTTTTGGTTTAGTCTGATAAATAAGAGCCCCGGCTATAAGACAGATCAAAAATTAGTGTTGGCAAACGTTGCCAAAATATTTTTGTAATTTTTTTAAAATTGTTTTACATAAATTATTTAAATTTTACTTCAGAAAAACCAGTGATTTTTCCAAATGGCGCAAACATTTATCAAAAGTTTTGATTTAGTCTGATAAATAAGAGCCCCGGCTATAAGACAGATCAAAATTAGTGTTGGCAAACGTTGCCAAAATATTTTTGTAATTTTTTTAAAATTGTTTTACATAAATTATTTAAATTTTACTTCAGAAAAACCAGTGATTTTTCCGAATGGCGCAAACATTTATCAAAAGTTTTGATTTAGTCTGATAAATAAGAGCCCCGGCTATAAGACAGATCAAAAATTAGTGTTGGCAAACGTTGCCAAAATATTTTTGTAATTTTTTTAAAATTGTTTTACATAAATTATTTAAATTTTTCTTCAGAAAAACCAGTGATTTTTCCAAATGGCGCAAACATTTATCAAAAGTTTTGATTTAGTCTGATAAATAAGAGCCCCGGCTATAAGACAGATCAAAATTAGTGTTGGCAAACGTTGCCAAAATATTTTTGTAATTTTTTTAAAATTGTTTTACATAAATTATTTAAATTTACTTCAGAAAAACCAGTGATTTTTCCGAATGGCGCAAACATTTATCAAAAGTTTTGATTTAGTCTGATAAATAAGAGCCCCGGCTATAAGACAGATCAAAATTAGTGTTGGCAAACGTTGCCAAAATATTTTTGTAATTTTTTTAAAATTGTTTTACATAAATTATTTAAATTTTACTTCAGAAAAAACAGTGATTTTTCCGAATGGCGCAAACATTTATCAAAAGTTTTGATTTAGTCTGATAAATAAGAGCCCCGGCTATAAGACAGATCAAAAATTAGTGTTGGCAAACGTTGCCAAAATATTTTTGTAATTTTTTTAAAATTGTTTTACATAAATTATTTAAATTTTACTTCAGAAAAACCAGTGATTTTTCCGAATGGCGCAAACATTTATCAAAAGTTTTGATTTAGTCTGATAAATAAGAGCCCCGGCTATAAGACAGATCAAAATTAGTGTTGGCAAACGTTGCCAAAATATTTTTGTAATTTTTTTAAAATTGTTTTACATAAATTATTTAAATTTTACTTCAGAAAAAACAGTGATTTTTCCGAATGGCGCAAACATTTATCAAAAGTTTTGATTTAGTCTGATAAATAAGAGCCCCGGCTATAAGACAGATAAAAAATTAGTTTTGGCAAACGTTGCCAAAATATTTTTGTAATTTTTTTAAAATTGTTTTACATAAATTGTTTAAATTTTACTTCAGAAAAACCAGTGATTTTTCCGAATGGCGCAAACATTTATCAAAAGTTTTGATTTAGTCTGATAAATAAGAGCCCCGGCTATAAGACAGATCAAAAATTAGTGTTGGCAAACGTTGCCAAAATATTTTTTTAATTTTTTTTTTTTAAATTGTTTTACATAAATTTTTGCAATTTTACTGCAGAAACAAATTTAAAGGTTTTCATGATTGCAGTGGGGAAAAATACGATTATTTCAGATTGGCGCAACTTTGCGTAGCGTATTATCTTCGAATCGGCATAATCTGCAGAATCTTGCATAAAACATCAAAAGTAACTATGGTCCGCAAACGTTCGCATCATGTAGTATTTCACCATTGAAATTTGAGTTATCATAAAAGATATCTATGAATGACGGGATGTATCACAATAAACTAATAGTTAAGATGCAAAAACAATTATCTTTGGCGATTTTTATGAGCTCTAATACACATGAGTACAAATAAAATAAGTAGATTTGGCGAACGCTGGAACCAAAACATATTTCTATTTTGTAAATGTTTTTCTTAAATACTTCCATATTTAAATATTTCAATGGTTTTAGTTGATAAAAATGAGATTTTTTCAGAATGGCGCAAATATGCGCAATATATTATGGTTGGATCTAATGTTGGAGACTTCAGTGCATAAATCACCAAAACTAATTATGGTCCGCAAACGTTCGCATCATGCATTTTTTCACTTTTGAAATTTGAGGTATCGTAAAAATTTTCATAAAAAATATGCATGAAGGAAGAGACGTACCAGCATTATTAAAGAGTGAAGCTGCAAAAACAAAGTGGAACTTTTATAAGCTTATCTTGTACGGAGAATATACAAAAACAAAAAAACCTTGAAAATTATAAATTTTCGCGAAAATATTTTTATTTCAATGTTCACTTCATTTTATAATATTTTAGATTGTACTTTTTTGCTTTCATTATAGCTGAGTTCAATCGGCTGCAGCTTTGGATTGGTTAACCACAGAAAGTTGCCGATGGTCATAGCGAATGGGGAAAAGGGCCAGGTGACTGTCTACCAATAGTTTGTTTTTAAAAACGCGATTTTTATATGTTGAGTTTTGATCAACTTTTGGCCTATATTACTCGTATGTGCGTCTGGAGTATTACCCCAATGGCTTAAAGTTCATCATTACTTTCGGTTACAGAGAGCAATGTTTTTCAAAACGAACTGACAGTGTTGCAAATTTTACTGATCGCTACCAATATCATGATTTCATTCCGGCGGAGGTAATTATCAATTGGCTTTTCAGCTTTTTGAAATGATGCCTTTTTTAGCGAAAAAAAAACGAACTCTTTAAGTGTCTAGTATTCTCAAATAAATGAGAATCACATTTACTTTTCGGCTTTCCAAAAAGCATCAGAACAAAAATATTTGCAAACAACTATCAGCACGTATCAACTAAGAACTCATCGATTGAAGATTACATCACGACAGTTGCCTGTGAGTGATTGTTGTTGGAATTTATTTCAAATTCCCCTGCGTATGCCATCCGCTGTTTTATGTCTGTTTTGTTTTGGTTAAAGTTTTACTCTCTGTAACAGAAAATAATGATGATGTTTAAGCCATTGGGGTAATACTCCAGACTTAAAAAACAATCAAATGAGATTGAAACTTCAACCAAAACAAAAAAAGAAAAGGATGAATTGAAAGTAATGAACTAAAGGTTTTTTATAGGTGCAGGAGGAAGAAGGTTGTATTTCTTTTCTAATTCTAATCACACTACTTGTCCATTAGTTTAAAATCGAAACAAATCACTGAAAGTCTGTATACACGAATAAATTCTCAAGTAAAAAGTATTTGAAAGTTCTTGCAACTACTTGCGAGTACTTCTCATTTCTCTTTTACTGAACAAGTTTGTTATCGAACAGCATTTTGTACAAATTTTTGAGTTATCGTACAGACCTATTGTTTTGGCATGTCTCTCCCCGCTAGTGACATGGACTAGTTCGGTATCGGAAATTCGTCGATTCCAAAGGTTACAGTAACTAGTTCCACTTGTATATTTAATTTAAGAGTAAATAAACAATATGTGTGATTGTAGTGGTAAGAGTACCAAATTTACTCTCCGATTGAGTACAAAATTTAAAAAAATGTTGTTTCCAACAGATTTTCTTTATTTCTTAATATATTCTTATCAAAGAAATAATTTTAAATAACAAACAATAAATTTTAAGTTTTATTTCTAATTTACAAGCACTATTCAAGTACAACATAAAGAAAACAGTACGTACGTGTGCTTTCGTTGAGGTTTGGGCTTTGCAAAAACATGCTCGAAGAAATATCTCTAAAAAAACCTCGGCAAAATTTTAGCTAAGCCCTGACAAAATGGGTTAAGTAAAAAAACTTTCCCAGCTTATTTATATCTTAATTGTACTAGTACTAGTAGATGTTTATGGACTCAATGACATTAAAATACGGGCTACATAACCAATTTGTATACCCTCCACCATAATATGGAGGGTATAATTAAATTTGTCATTCCATTTGTAACACATCGATATATTAGTCAGTGTAGACGTTTTCTCTGTGAGCTCTTTGAAGGTCTTGTCAGTTTGTTAAAAAATCGCGTTTTTTCAATCCGAAAATCATATCGGCGTAGTTGGGGGAGTTTCTCCTACCTGTGGGAGTTCAAAAATTGTGAAGATCGGTTGTGTTTTCGCGGAAATAAAGACATTTTTGTTGGAGAGTCTTAATATCAGTGCTGTGAATTTATCGCGTTTTTCTACTAGAAAAGCGTATCCACGTAATTGGGGGAGTTGTTCCTACCCGCGTGAGTTGAAAAATCTAGTGAATCTGTTAGGTTGTAAAAAGACGTCTTTTTTGGGGAATCCCAATAATATAATTTGGAAGTGCCTGTTGGTATCCGGCACTAAAGAAAAGTACTATACCCATTGGTGAGTAATACTAGTGATATCATTAGTTCTTTTTATAATCTTTTGGGTATAATGGAGGAAAATAAGAGGTCAAGTAAGCGCGAAAGAGGTGGAAAATGAAGCTTTTATGTCGGCATCTGATGCAGCTGCTAGTGCTGCTGAGTCGGATGTTATGAAGGCTCCGAAGGCCCCGAAGGTATTGAAAGCGAAGAGGAAGGACAGGGCAGGTCCCAATGGACCGAGTGCTAGTGAGGATGAGGCTAAGAGGCTGAAAACGGGGTCGCCCCAAAAATCTTTTGATGCTGCTGCGGATAAAGTGTTGACGGATAGCGAAGTGGAGACTGTTGACCGCAATCGTTCGCACAAGAAGCGTGCCTTTAGCGCCGTGTATAGCGTGATTGGGAAGATGAAGGATGTTTCGAGTGGATTGATGGTGACAGCCATTGAAGGTAATCTCGGGATGGAAATGATTAAATCCCTTATGGATTTTGGAAACAGTTATGAGGAAATATTATTGAATGTTATTGCCGAGAACGAACGACTAAAAGGAATGTTAAAGGTTTACGAAGAACGTAAAGCGAAGAACGTAAAGTGAACTATGCGGTTTCGGGCACAAGGGTGATGGCTCCACTTGCTCGTCAAGAACAGGTGGTGCCATTGCAGGTGCGGCCTGTGGTCCCAAAACCAACTCATACTTGGTCGACCTTGGTGAAAGGAAAGGGTGTTCTATCTGAGGACGTTGTCAAAACGGTAGTGGATGAAATTGGTCCGGCGCTTGGTGTGCGGGTTCACAGCGTGAAGCCTTCTAATGGTGGTGCTATTATTAGGACTCCTTCTGTGGCGGAAAGGGAGAAGGTCATGGCGAATACTAAGTTTGCCGAACTTGGTCTTGAAGCTAAGGTCATCGATAAATTGGGATCGAAGGTTATCGTGAGCCGGGTGTACCCGCAAATACCGTCGGAAGAATTCATGGAGGAATTATATGAGAAGAATTTCCAAAAGACGATGTCTAAGGAGGCTTTTAGTTTCAGTTTTGACCATCGGTACAGTCAGTGCCGAATGGTCGAAAAAATCTGTCGTCGCTGTGCAATGGGTGGTCATGATGCTGTCGCATGCACTAATCCAAGTCGCTGCCGTAACTGCGAATTCAAGGGTCTTAGGGCAGATCACATGATGCTGTCCATGAGTTGCCCGGTTTATGCAGCTATGTTAGAGCGGGCAAGGGCACGCCACTAACATGGATTTGCGCATAATTCAATTGTCAAAGGTCTAGATCGGTGATGTACGAGTTGGGGCAGATGCTTTGCAACACAAGGGCGTCAGTGGCTCTTCTTCAGAAGCCGTATACCAGGGGTGGTGTAGTCAGAGGATTGCCGGGGTGGATGCGAGTCTTCACGGACGCTAATGGAGATTCTGCAATCGTTTTTTGTGACAGAGATATGGACTGTACTACGCACTAAGGTTTCAAATGCGAATTCTTTGGCCAAAAGCCAATTTTTTGACATTTCCTTTTATTGTTTTTTTCGTTGTCATATGAAAGTAAACACTCTAAAACAACTACAACAAAGTTTTATTTTTAGAAATGTTTATTTACCGTTATAGATTCCGCTTTCAAACTTACGTTTGGTTACTCAGTTGATTTCAAAGCCACATGCGCAGTATTTTTTCATAGTTTCTTTTTTAAAAGTGTCGCGAAAAATAAATAAATTTTTTCGAAGTAAAATATGGAAAATAAAGATGGTAGTGTGCATTTTCAATTTACAAAAAATATCGAATAAAAATAATATGCAAATAATATGTTATTAATGTCTTTTTAAAGCTTATTAACTTTTTATTAATTTCGTTATTTCAAATTTTGCTCAAGTCGTAAATAATTTTGTTAACTAGTGACACCTCTATAAAAAAAATCGAAATTACTTTTAAGTCCGTAGTTAATAAGTTTAAAAGGACACGGTGCTCTTTTGTGCTCTTTACGAGATATTAATTTTTTTTACAGGTTACATTAGTTTACCAAATTCAGAAATTTTTGATTTTTGGCTGGAACAAAAGAAAGAGGACACAAATAATGAAAGTTTTTTGGATTTTTTCAAAAATAAAATTGAATCCAGAGACTTTTCCGAGAATTACAATAAATATTTAGTTGAAAGAAGTCGGATAGTTAATAGTAAATTGTGTAGAAATTGGAAAAAGTGCCACAGAAAGTTGAGTTATTTTCGAAGAAAATTTTCTTATTGGCTCAAGTTGGACACAACATTAAATTTGCAAATGAATTTTAAATCGGCAGAACCACAAATCAATCGTCCTGGAACGGAAGTAAATAAATACAAAAAATCAAGTGGACGACCACCTATCCCGTTCTGCGAAAAATCTGAACGCAGCAAGAGAAGGCAGGCCACAAAGTTAAGTATGTCCAATCAAAATGACACCAATTTACTGGTTCAAGCGGCATCGACTTCACCTAGAAAAAAAGGCCAGGTTGATTTGTCAGCAGTGCTTAGAGAAGCAATTTCAAGTCCAACGAGACCGTCAACAATCAGAAAGATCTGTGCAACACGTGATATAAAATCAGTTGCAATGACGGATGAAGAGGCATTAGCATTTCTGCTTGAGAATAATTTTTCGAAAAAACAATACTGTGCCATTCGATATGAAAGTTGCCAGAGAAATTGCAATATCTTCCCCCCATATAAAAATATATTGGCTATAAAAAGTAAATGTAGACCAGATGGAATTTTTGTGGATGATAAATGTGCAAAAGTGCCAATGCAAATGTTGTTAAACCATACGGCAACAAGAATTGCAGAATTGCAAAGTGACGTAATTAACACTATTCCGGGAAGTCACCATTCAGCAGAAATGATATTTAGTTACGGGTTTGACAGTAGCTCAGGTCAGTCACAATATAAACAACCTTTTCATGACCCAAATACTTCATATAATGCTGATTCGAGTCTTCTGGCAACAACTGTAATACCTTTAAGACTCTTAACCGACTCTGGAGCACTTATTTGGAATAATCGTTCCCCACAGTCCACAAGATTTTGCCGACCATTGAAATTAGAGTTCACGGCGGAAACTAAGGATGTTATAAAACGTGAGGCTGCCGGTTTGGATGCTGGAGTTACAAAATTTACGGTTGGAAGTCGGACAAGGACATATAATCGAAATAAAATTTAAAATGTTTTTAACAATAATAGACGGAAAAGTGTTAAATGTTTTAACAGATACACAATCTAACCAAAAATGTCCAATATGTCACGCAACACAAACCGATTTCCTTATGATTACGTTGAGGGACACTTAAAATATGGAATCAGTCCTTTACATTGCTGGATCCGGTTTTTTTTTTTGAATTTGTTCTTCACTTGGGGTATAAATTGGAGACAAAGAAATGGCATATTCGATCGACTGAAGATAAGGAGCCTGTAAAGCTAAGAAAGAAGAATATCCAAGACAAATTTTGGAGAGAACTTAGTCTCCGCGTTGATATTCCCAAAACAGGAGGTTATAGCACTTCAAACGACGGCGATAACATCAGAGAACTTTGAAGATATATGTATATGAGAACGAGGAAGACTATTCGGACGAATATATGGAGCAAAATGTATTTCTAGACAATGAACTCAACTTAAGTTAATGTTTATTTTATCAAAAGTTGTAAATATTATTGGAAATAAGATGAAAAAAGGAGTTTTAGTTATCATTTGTGTTTTAAACCCTTCTTAAATTCAATAATATATGTACATACATAAAATAACATAAACATGACTTTTATATAGTAACTCTACTAACAGAACTAAGTTGTTTTGTTAAAAAATTACTTATATTAAAATAAAACACAAAAACAAATATGTTTCCATACAAAAATATGTATTTATTTCATGCGAAATACTTTTGGCCACAAAAAACCGACTTGAAACCTTTGTGCTACAGTGAGTTCTAGCCAATGGGGCGTTTGTGTCCGGGTCGAAGGAGGTTTTGGGATGATGTGTTTGGCTAGCGTCTATTGCAGGTTCAGTTCTCCGTTGGAACCCTTGAGTATTTGAATGCTCTGCTGCCACTATGTGGTAGTAGTCCATTTGTTGTAGCTCTAGATGCTAATGCATGTTCGCCTATGTGGCATTCCAAGGAGATTGGTCGTTCGGCCAGTTATAGGAATTCCGAAAGAGGCCAATTGCTTAGTGACTGGCTGCTCTCGGTGGAACTTGGTGTTCTGAATGAACCCAGTCATTTGTTTACTTTTGATGGGCCCAATGGAGCAAGTGACATTGACGTGACCGCTGCAAATGGGGCTGCCACGACTGCTTTTGATTTTAGGTGGGGCATTGATGACAGTTGGGGGGTGAGTGATCATCGGCCGATTAGCCTTGTTGTAACTCTCCAAAGACGGACGAGGGTACCCGAACAGTCTCGCAGATGGCAAGATAATGATGTGAACTGGGGGCACTTTTCGGAATGCATTAGGGCGGCAGCAACGCCAATAGAAGACTTTAGGCTACTGACGGTTGACGATCACATTAGCAAGGTAGATCAGTGGATGTGCGCGGTGAATGATGCGCAGCTTGGTAGGCGTCGTGAGACTAAACCAAGCAAGGTTCGTTGGTGGACCCGTGAGTTGGCTCTGATGCGGAGGTCAGTCAGACGTCTGAGGAGGCGATTCCAAAGCGCCAGGCAGGCCAACGCTGAGGATTTACCTCAACGTAAGGCTGAATACTTTGCTCTTCTTTGTACTTACAAAGACCGTTTAGCAAGGGTAAAAGACGAAGATTGGAGGAGATTTGTAGAGGACAATACAAAGTATGTAGAGGTAAAGGTAGAGTGACCGACGTATCTTCCTTTCAAGCGGGCAATTCGTTGTCATCTTGGGGGGAGGGCATAGGGACTTTACTGACAAACTTTTTCCCAGATGCTGAGAGGGTTGGTAATTTTCCGCCAGTGTTGGAGGTTCTTGACCCCCCTCCTCTGATAGATCGGAAGTGGACGAGAGTATGTGTAGGGTTAGATGTGGTAAGTCTCCGGGTATTGATGGTATGACTGGAAGGATGCTTAAGGCCATCTGGATAGGAATACCTGAACATATCGAATCAATCTTTGAGAGCTGCATTAGGACGAACTATTTTCCTTTCCTATTTTCCTCAAGGCCCCCGATAGGGATAGGAGCAACCCCCGCTCCTATCGTGGCATCAGCCTCCTCCCGGTGCTTGCAAAAGCGTTGGAGAGGATAATAGTGGCACGACTTTTGGAGAGCTATGATGTTGGTTTTGCCGCAGAACAGTTCGGCTTTAGGCAAGGTAGAAGTGTGGAAGATGCTTGGCTGCAGGTTAGCAACGTAGTTAGCAAGTCTAGAGCCAAGTATGTGCTGGGCATATTTGTTGATTTTAAAGGTGCGTTTGACTATCTCTCCTGGGATAGCGTGCTTGCGCGGTTGGAGGAGATTGGTTGTCGTGAACAAGGTCTTTGGCGTAGTTATTTTAGTGACAGGAAAGCTTGTGTGGTAGGTGCCGGCGACACGGTTTGGCGGAATGTGGGTTGTGGGTGTCCTCAGGGTTCCATCTGTGGTCCATATATATGGAATCTAATGATGGATACTTTGTTGCGCTTATTGTCTGCTTCAGTCAAGGTGTGTGCGTATGCGGATGACCTTCTCATTCTTGTTGAAGGTCAAACTCGTGCAGAGCTTGAGAGGCTGGGTGAGGAGGCCATGCGCATAACGGGTGAGTGGAGTAGTCGAGTCGGTGTGGAGGTGGCTCTCGATAAGACGTCGATGATGCTCCTTAAGGGGCGGTTATCACATAGTCGTCCGCCACTCATTCGTTCTGGCGGTGTGAGTTTGAGGTTTGTGAAGGAGGTGAAATACCTCGGTTTAATGGTTGCTGAACGCATGAACTTCAATGTTCGCTTTAATTATGTCAGGGACAAGCTGTTAGCGATCTCAGGGAAAGTTAGGCGTATTCTGAGGATTGACTGGGGCCTGAGTAGGCGTGCTGTCCGTACTATATACAGTGGGCTATTTGTTGCTTGTGCAACGTTTGGTGCACCTGCGTGGTACAGGTCAGTTATGACTGTTGAAGGGCCACGTAGGATTCAGTCCTGTCAGAGAATACACGCTAATAACAGCGTGTATGCCCGTTTGTAGGACAGTGTCTACCGATGCTTTGCAGGTTTTGCTAGGGGCAGCACCCCTTGACTTGGAGGTGATACGTCGAGCTATCATCTTTAAGATCAGGAAGGGACTGCCGCTCTCAGAGGTTGATTGGTTTGCTACGTCTGATCCTACCGGGGATGTTAGGAGGAACAAGGAGCTCGTGGATGAGTGCCTTGTGTCTAGGTGGCAGACAAGATGGACTGAGAGCAGTAATGGTCGGGTGACGTACTCTTTTATTAAAGACTTGACCTTTGTACGGGATCGGCCAGATTTTGGCTTTAGCTTGAGTCTTGGCTTTGTACTGACTGGACATGGTTCTCTCAATGCATTTTTGTATCAGAGAGGCCTGTCCGACTCTCCGGATTGTGGTTGTGGTGGGGGACATGAGGACTCCATGCACATACTGACTCAGTGTATGTACTATGAAGACATAAGGGACCTAGCCGGAATGGGTATTCACCATACTTACGATGGTTGGGATCTCTCTGCATCGGTGATGGGGGACGAGACTTATGCTGCGCTTAGTGCGTTTTCGAGGGAGGTTTTTGCTAGGAGAAGAATTAGACTTAGCGGAGGCGATCCTCCAGACTAGTCATTCCTGGTATATGGTTTTTTTTCGTTTGTGTGTGTGTGATCCGACGGGCAAGTCACTCGTGAGGGTGCTTGTCGTGGTCCTGTGTGCATGGTGTGACGGGCAAGTTACTTGTGAGAGTGCTTGCACCGGTCCAGGGTGATTGCGTTTATGTGTGTGTTTGTTTAGTTTTTTTTGGGAAGTTCTGTTGCTGATTGATTGGACCTATCGTTTGAACGGGTTCCCTGTTTCGTATAGGGTAGAATGAGTGATCCGACGGGTGAGTCACTCGTGAGGGTGCTCGTTACGGTCCTGTGTGCATGGTGCGACGGGCAAGTTACTCCGTGCAACGGTCCAGGGTGCTTGTGAATTTGTGTGTTTCTTTTCTTTATTTTCTGCTGCTGCTGACCCATTTCAATTGTGTTTTTTTGTTTTGTGTTTTTCTGTTGCTGAGCATCTGCCGCCCATGGTACAATCATTACAAGGTAGGTCACAGCAAACATATGATTATAATTTTTTCTTGAGGTCCGCCTATTGTGTCAAAACAGTTTTGACAATGGTTGACAAACGACAAAATAAATGTATTGAATTCAAATATTTATTGAATTTATGTAAACAGATTTGGTTGTTTTTGTATAAAACTTGATAATTCGCAAACTAAGGGGTCGATCTTCGATAACAATTATCGTTGAGTGGCGTTGCCAGTTGTCAAAATTGATCCACTTTTGGTAACTCTCAACTGAAGTTGCGAATCTCAGTTGACGAAGCGGCTGTTTTTCAGCAACCACAAATTTTCAGTTGCAGTGAACATTTTCGAAGAAACAAGAAGTAAAATAGAAGGAAAAATAAACATTCTATTAACAATTATTGATTCTTTGCATCATTAATTAATTTTGTGTATCAATATGGTGAAAATAACGACAAAGCAGCAGTTTTATTCTTCTTCTTCTTCTTTATTTGCCAATTCGGGTTTCGAATTATAGGCGACCAAAACAATATTACAAAAAATCATTATTTGCTTAGGATATTAATATTAATAAAAAAATGTTAATTGATAAACTGAGTGAAAATCCAAACTTAGCCCGAGGAGTTCGGGAGTTTTGGTGAAACCAAAGCCACAGCGGATGAAGCGTGGAGGTCCATTTCGGACAGTTTATACAGCCATGAACCTCCAACACGAACGTATGAAGAGTGGCAGAGTCTGGATTCACTTTAAAGCAAAGTTGAAAAAGAAAATGCCTCAAAATAAAATAAACTTCATCGACACTGGTGGTGGTTCATCACAATAAGTGAATTTATCGCCTTTGGAGCGGACAGCAGCAAATCTTTTGCAAATGAATTTGGTGACAAATACAGTAGGTTCAGTTTAAGTACAAATGACGAACATCCTCCATCTATATAGCCAACTACACCAGGGATTTTCGTTTTTGAACAAAAATGGTTTTTATTTTGCCTTTTTTCCTCCTCTGTCAACTTCGAAACGATCCAATTTTGGCACAATTTGTCCTCTATCAAGTGGACAACTTCCTTCCATACTTTCGACAATGTAGATTGAGCCATGCAATTGTTGAAATCATTGCCATGGGACTTTTGGAAACTTCCCTCCTCCAAGAATCCCAACGCTGCGCACACTTTTAAAAGTGGGGGTATTGCTGTTGATCTGTAACTTACTTTGAAGTCATCCTTTAACGTTTTCACAAAGTAAACTGCGGCATCCTTTGGCAATCGAAAATATTTAAGGCGTATTTTGAAATAATTTACTGATTATACAGATCTTTCCACATGATCATCAGCTTACAGTGCAGATGGCAATTCCAATGGATTCGACTTGTGCCTCAAATTTCTTCTAATAGATGCAATGTCCTGTACATTTTCTTCATCATCAAAAAATAATTCCACCGATCTTATCATTTTTTGGGACAGCAAATAAAACTTGACGATCCGAAGATTCAATGGGCAGGTTATATTTCAATCTTGGGTTGTTTTCCAAATTTGCTCGAAAACTCAGCCAAAATATTAAAATATTGTCCAGAATACACAAAAGAGTTATCCAAAGCGCAATTATTTTTAATTTTTTTTTTTTTTTTGGAGAATAGAGGTCACAAGTTTGAAAAAACACTGATCGATAACATGTTTATCGACCACTTAGTTGAGTTGACATTAATGGTACAACATTTCGTTTCAGTCGCGCAGACAACTGACAACGCAACTCAAGTTTAGTGGCAATACAAGATAGACCCATAAATTCAATACGTGCTTTAATCTCCTCTTGGTGGGAAAAATACATTTGTCGTGTATTTTATATCCGAGCTATGGCAAACGTAAAGAAACCAGGAGGTTGGAAAAAAATGTTTTGGACGAATCCAGTGTCACAATTTTAGATGTCTTGGAAGAAGAATATGCTGCTTTATTAGGAGCATCTGACGAAATGGTATGCCGTTAAATGACAAGCATTAGGTCTGTACGATAACCTAAAAGTTTGTACAAATTTGCACAAACTTTTACAAAATGCTGTTCGATAACAAACTTGTTCAGTAAAAGAGAATTGGGAAGTCTTGCAAGAACTTGCAAAAACTTTTTACTTGCAAAGTTATCGAACAGGCATATTGTATTCAAGTCTGACCAAAAAGCCGTTATGTGTGCTGTGCTGGCATCTGTTTGGCATGTACCTATCCACGAAAACCTAGAATTGGTTCACTTGTATACCAAAAGAAATTTTCGCTGCTATTACCTATGGGTAAATCTAACAGATGTGTCTAAATCCTAGCGTGAAACAGGTTGTGGCAGCAAATCGGAATAATTTGTATAATTAATATTTCCAGGAACTTTATTGCAATTGTCATAGACCCTACACAGATCCAGATCGTACAGCAGAAGGAATTGTGTTGCAATGTGGAATTTGCAACAATTGGTTTCATTTCAATGATGATGAGATACTTTATAGTGGGTGCATGGCCAAACACGAATTCCTCATGAATTATACAAAACTTTCAATGACATCAGTGGATAAATTGAACTAGTCAATGACCGATGAAAGTGTAACCATCGCTGGCGAAGTATCAGTGTGTGAGGATGGTGATAAGTTGAAAAGTGATCTTGACAAGAGCATTTCGGAAAAAATTGATATGAGAGAATGTGATGACAAGCCGGCTAGAGCCCTGATCCAAAAAGCCTAAACTGGACAATGATAGCAACGAACCAAAGTAGAAATGTACTGAAAAGGGACCTACGTTAAAGGGCCAACATTTTGGGATGCAGATTGGAGAACTTCACTTTGTCATTGTCCATCTTACATGTTGATTTATAAAAAAGAAAGAAAGTTCGATATCTTCTCGATTCCGAGGATTTGACTAAAAGTTACGAAGGACGTGGAATGCAAAAAACCGCTGCTGAATCATCATATGTTCATATCATATCCGAATACAACCGGATAAAGGATATACTAAATGACTACTTGTAGACAATTATTAATAGTAAAAACGTTGACGTAAATAAATGGCTTCCAATCTGGTTGATTGGACAGGCGAAACCACAAAAAACATTGTCTATGTCTTCATAAATGCTTTAACCTGGTTTACCAACTACATCGCGTTCATGCCATTATCGCAGCACTATACTAGGCAATCCTTAAATATGCCAATCGTCTGTTCATCTTTCTCTTCGATCGGGCTTGGAAGCAAAGTAGGTTTTAAAATAGCCTTAATGATTGGGGTTATATCAAAACTTGAACCGACAACTCTGCACAGAAATATATTATATATCCAACAGATATAGTAACCAAGTTACCAAAAATTAGCCATTTCGCTTGAATAATGAACCTTAAAAACACCGAAAAACGGGAGGTACGGCTCTATGGGGGCTATATCAAAACGCAAACCGATATAACCGATTTTCAAGGGCAAATCCTAGGAGTAATACAAACTTATGTACCAAACTATAAAGTTCTCTCTTTAATATTGTGTTTTATTTAATGTTAATGTTTAATGTTTTAATAAATGAAAATGAGTGGTTCCCATTTTCTCCTCCAATTTCTCCCAGTCACAATCGCCTTCTCCCGAGTGCGAAGCATGTTTTGCTCTCAAGTCAGTTAACTGCTTGCAAGTCCAAGGTGTTACAAAGACATTTCAATGGAACCAACACCAGGAACCAGACGTGGTTCAATTACCAAGATAAGTGCAACATGCAAAGCTTAGAATGCCCTGTCAACAGAATGGTACAAGTCTTGGGACTTCATCTACACTTGGTAATGTAGCTGAAGTACTCATCACCAACATTCTTATTTTCAAATAGACCAGCCTGAAAAAGAGACCAAAGAGAGAGGGCCTTCGATACCGAGGCGCGGAAAAATGTATAAATCTTTAGTCTTACGAAAGTGTCTAATCACAATAACAAATAAAATGAAACAAAATAAAATAATCAAAATGTAAACAATACAAACTTTGACAACATTTCAAATGAACAACAATTGTTGCATTTGTTATTATTAATTTTGAAGTTATAAGCAAACTGGCTTCAGAGTTGTTTTTTAAAAATATTATCAACCTGCCCAACCTTCTAATAATTGAACCATGGTGCCGCCTATGTTGGGTGGCGTAGGAGTTTGGTTTTGAGGAGTTTGGTTTTTGATTGGGGCCACCAGTCCTGGGCTTTTTAGTCCTACTGGTAGTAGCTATTGCTACGGAGTCTGCAGAAGCTTATTCTGTGAATCACCAGTCTCGGACTCTTGAGTCCAACTGGTAGTAGTCTTTGGCTACGAAGCTGGGCAGAGGCTATATTCTGTGAATCACCAGTCTCGGACTCTTGAGTCCAACTGGTAGTAGTCTTTGGCTACGAAGTCGGCAGAGGCTTTTCTCTGTGGGTCACCAGTCCCGGACTTTCCTAGTCTAACTGGTAGTAGTCTCTGGCTACGAAGTTGGCAGAGGCTTTCCTCTGTGGGTTACCAGTCCCGGACTCTTGAGTCCTACTGGTAGTAGTCTTTGGCTACGAAGCTGGGCAGAGGCTATATTCTGTGGGTTACCAGTCCCGGACTCCTAAGTCCAACTGGTAGTAGTCTTTGGCTACGAAGCTGGACAAAGGCTATATTCTGTGGGTTACCAGTCCCGGACTCTTGAGTCCAACTGGTAGTAGTCTTTGGCTACGAAGTGGGCAGAGGCTTTTCTCTGTGGGTAACCAGTCTCGAACTGTTTGGAGTTCAACTGGTAGTAGTATAGTTTGTATACTACGAAGCCTGACCGGAGGCTATATTCTGGTACCGCGGGTGTCAGGAGCCCCTAGGTCCAAAAAGATCTGGCCTGGCAGTTTGGTGCAGGCCCCTATTGGGAGCATCGCGGTGGCTGTGGTTTATACCCAAATCGCGGGTAGAGTTTCGGCTCAAATGTGGAGTTGCATTATCAACCGGGTGCCTGACCCATAGCAAGGCAGGAGTGTTAGATAGGCTCCGCTCCAAACCAAGCGTGTGAACACGTCCAAATGCGTGGAATCCATCCGGTGTGCAGAACACCGTGGGGTTAGACCGGAAGGTAGGTACCCACGTTAATCACGGCATATCTGTAACACATCGAAATATTCATCGAAGACCCTATAAAGTATATATATTCTTGATCTGTTGAATTCAAGATACAGCTCGCAATTTTTAAAGTAGAACTTTTGTAATTTGATTTCTTCTAGGATGTTTTGTATTGCAAATGGGCTAGAACGATACCTCCCGATTTTCGGTATTTTAAATGTTTTAGCCTCATTATCACACCGAAATGGCTGAAATTTGGTAATAAAATATACCAGAAGAGAATTATCAGTATAGGTCCGCTGGTTTCTATATAGAAGCTTGCCTCTTGATTTCCCGTATTTGTAAGGTTTTACCGAAATATCGGAAATTTAGAATTTAGTCTTCTTTGATTTTCCGCCAGAAATTTGTAAGTATAGATCAACGTTTTGATATAGCCCCCATGGAACGGTACCTCCCGAATTTCGGTATTTTGAAGGTTAGCCACATTATTTTACTGAACCTGCTCAAATTTGGTATTTAGTCTTCTTCATAATTGAAAGGAAACTAATTGTTCCATTTTACTTCAATACAACTCGTGGTGGAGGGTGTAGCAAGTTCAGCGTGGCCGAACTTAACGCCTCTTTTAATTGTTTTGAATACAAAATAATTTTAAAGCTTTATATTCTCTACAGAATTCCGCGACCCTTTATTATTTCATAATGAAATGACGTGACATAAGGAAGTAATTCAGATTTTACTGGAAGTTTCTCTCAAAAAATTCAGTATTCAAACAATTTTTTTTAAATATTTCTTAGAAACTTGTTAAAAAAGTACATTTTCAGAACCTTCAGAACAATACAAGTTTTCATTTGAAATTTCCAAAAATAAAAATTATTTTAGATAAAAACGTAATAATTTGTTACAGTAGCTCAAAACATTTTATCGGACCAAATCATTTATCGGACCCCCCCTGCGTACATCCCTGCTATATAACATGACTAAATTTCTTTCAAATTAACCGTCTCATAATATCGACCATTAAAACTAATTTTCGTGGAAACTATGTTGACATCAATGTAAAAAAATGTATAAATGGGTTGAAGCCAACAAATTCTTTTATGTTCCCTTCCCTTTTCTGGGTTAATCTTATATTTCATAGACCTATGCGAACGAATCAAGGAATACTCCATGGGCAACATGATACTTGTGTATAATTTTTTGATATATCCACTGCATTCACCTAAAATTGGTGCTGACATTTTGATGCCTGAATTTCGGGGTTTTTTGACTTTTTAATAATCGGGACGCGCAACAAGATATTATTTAAAACTGATTATAGAACTACAGAACAGCATCCGAGTAATTGAAATCCAAATGCGTCTAAAATTTGCAATTATAAACCCAAGCTTTATAACTTTGGTTTAATATTTTTCTACGCGTTGCTCAGTGCGAAATATGGGAACTTTAGTGGAACTTTACTCAAAAATTGAAGTACATAGAACTAACTATATTATTGTTGGGATCCATTGCTAAGTATCCCACGACAAATCCTCATATTCAGTTTTTTGATTTACCCCGCGAAACAACTACAAATACACTTAAAAGTTGCACTTTTGTTTTACAATATTTATTTGACTTAAAAATTGCTTCTAGCTTTGCTTAAGTAATAGAGTTATTTAAACAAATGGTAAGTTAATTGACTATATTTTTTGTCGGTGCTATAATTATTGACAATTTTTTAATTATTTGGCGTTTATAGAGTTGTAATATCTAATTTAGTTTGGTTGCTATTCGTTCCCCAAAAATGTGTTTTTGTTTTAAGTCTACTAAATAATTTTTTATAAGTTTTGGAGGTTCTTTTTTAAGAATTTTGGTGAATTGCAGAAAAAATCACAAATTTTCTGAGAGGTAGGATATTTTTCTATGGACAACCTAAAAATTAGCTGCAGGTTTGCGCAGGTTTGACAGATATGCGACTTTTTCAGAAAGTCATTGGAATATTCTTATATCTATATTTTTGAAAATTTGATAGAAGGACCCGCTTTTGACGTCAATGTTGGTTTCGTTTATCCAAAAATGGGTTCACCAATACTAAGAAATGTTGCTTTTAATAGTTTTATGACTATTCTTGCGAATTTCATTCACATTTTATAGACCAGTTTTCTCAGGACATCGTTAAGTACCTACTAAGTCAAAGCATAGTTGCACCAGATGCTTTTAGGTGCAGAACCGTGTAATAAGATAAACATATCCTCAGTCGAAAGTTCAATTTGTAAAATTTATGTTATATCAATGACACTATACTAAAAATAAAAAATCTCAAAAATTTATTTTTTTATTTTCATTTATTAATGTATGTGGATGCTTGAGGGGAGGGGCCAAAGCAAGGATCTATCTATGCTCTGAATTGTTTTTTTTTAGAATATTTTCTATTTAATGAAAACAAATTTTAAAGTAAACCAATAAATATCCCAAATGGGGTGCCCCTTCATATTGGGGCTCTAGCAAAATGAGAAAATACGTTGCTAATATTTCGCAAAACGGTTTTCCACCTATGGAGAACATAAAATGCCAAAATGCAAACAAATATATTGGTAAATGTGCTTGGAATCTATAAAATATGTTATATTGGCTGGTACCGCTCAATGGGGGCTATACCAATACGCGAACAGATATTGGCAATATTTTGTACAAATGTTCCTCGTCCACTGAAACCCCAATATACCAATATGCAGCAATATCGGATGAAAAATGGACCAAATATCTAAAAATGGCCACCACCGATACATGGAGGCTATAGGAAACCGCGGATCTATGTGGTCCATATTTATCCAAATACGACCTACAAATATAAGAAAAATTTTTGGAAAATTTTAGAAACCTACGTCCTTTGCATCAAAAGTTATGAGTAAAGTTCCACTAAAGTGCCCATATTTCGCACTGTGCGTTGTCTAGATTCTGTACGTATTTTGAATTTATATTTTATAAGTTTATTCGTACTATAATCTAGATTTACTCCCATGCATTTTTTATTTTCCGCGAAAATAAAAACAAATTTTAGAAATCTTGCTGCATCTGCGGATGGATGTCAAAAGCTGTTACTGATATATACAAATATGAAATGCAAGTAAGAAACTTTAAAATATTTTTTCTTTATAAGCTAAATGGCGCATCGGCCAATTTTGTGAACGAGAAAAGATTTAAAACCAGAATTTTTTCCATAACCCCTACGAGGAGGACTAGAAAAGTTTCTAATAATGAAAACGCGAATATTTAGCATCAAAAATAGTTTTATTGTTTCTTAAGTAGTTTCCAGCATGATTGATACACTTTTCCATTCGCTCAAACCAATTGTTGAAGCAGTTTTTCCACTCCGATTGAGACACCTCCAAAGATGGGGTTTGAACGCTTCAACAGCATCTTCTGGCGACTAAAATTGTTGACCACGCCTTTTTTCTTGATGTGCGAGAATCAAATGAAGTCATGGGTTCAAAGTCAGTGCTGTATGGGGGATGAACCATACGTACGTGAACCATGTCGTACAGGAGCCACATGGTCAGTTTTGCCGAAGAAACAGGCGAAGACCCCCACGGTCGATTGCTGTTTTGTTTCGGGTTCATATGCATAGATCCACGATTCGTCGTATGTGACGATGTTATAAACTTCGTTTGAAGCACCGCGATCGTATTTATTCACAATTAATCGACATGATCCTTTTTTGAGCGATTGTCAAATTGTGCTGAATCTAATGAGAAACCCCAATTTTTGAGGCCAGGTGTTCATGCAATATCAAATGTTAGTTGTGGAAGAAGTGACAAAGATGCCTCTATCTCACGGTTTATAACATTGATATCTTACATAATCCGTTCACGCATGGCACAATTTTGCTTTTCAAAATAGTCAGGCTTAATCCCATAGTCGTTGTTTTAATATTTTATTGAAACACCTTTAATTTATTAGTGGGAAAATTGGCGATGTTTACCAAGGGGTAAGCCAGGGAATACTAAAGTTTCGGATCTCGCCACAGATCCTCATCAGTTCCCTTGTTTTTCCAGAAGAAACTTTTTATATCCAAGTGTCAATTACTTGCTCAAATAGATACGTGACCAAAGAAGCACTCTGATTCCCACTAATAAATTAAAGTTGTTTTAATAAAATTACAATTTTGAAAAGCAAAATATAGGTCATCATCCCAAATAAAACACGCAAACCCTCTTAATTGTGAGACCGGGCACCGTGGTTTATTGCTGTAGTATGCAATACCAACAAATTAGTTATGTGGTTTTCGTTGAGACCCAACGAACACATAGCAGTGGGAAAGATTTGGTTTTGTTTGCAAGTGAAGTTGCTCGAGTTTAGGTAGTGCCAAAGAAATTCTCGATCAAAGTGTTTCTTTGGACACGTATTTATTTGAGCGAGCAATTGACACTTGGGTATAAAAAGTTTCTTGTTGAAAACAAGAAACAAGGAAACTGATGAGGATCTGTGGCATGATCCGAAACTATAGTCTTCCCTATCTTACCCCTTACAAAACATCGCCAATTTTTCCCACTAATAAATTAAAGTTGTTTTAATAAAATATTAAAACAACGACTACATGGTCGATAGGCCGGGGCGATTTGAAAACATTAATGGGCCCTTCGCGTTTCTGATTCCTGGGATTGAACTGAACAAAAAAGTCCTATGGATCACTTCATCACGCCATAACGCGGAAGTTCGACTCACGGCGCATCTGTCCTTCGAGGTTTTTAATATACACACACCAAGGGCTTTCATTTCCAAAAGGAATTATCTCTGCCCCAACATTTGTATTCACAGTGTAATTTAAGCAATAGTGGGAGGCAGTAGTAGTCTATCCATTGTCGAAAAGTTGTTCCACCTAATATTGTGAAAGGACCCTAATTATTCCATTTTAATTAAGACTATTTTATGGTGGAGGGTATAAAATGTTCGGCCCGGACGAACTTAACGACTTTTTACTTGTTCGTTTTAAAGAGGTGAATAATATCTATCGAATAAGCTATTATTTGTTCAAATCGGTTAATAAATGGCTATGTTATAATGGTTGATTCATATCAATGCAATTCATATCAAATACAATGGTATTATTCACCCCTTTCAAACGAAAAAGGATCAATAAAAATCCGTTGTGAAAAAAGAAGATATCAGCAAAAATGTCTAAAATCGTCTCTTCCATTTTAAAAAAATAAAAAAAAAATTTATACTACATCTATGATTTTTGGTACATAGATTAAGAAAAAATCAGCATTCCAAATCTGTTTTCGTTACTAACTTTGATCGTTGCGCGCAAAAGATATGACCGTTTTAATTATGATAATAAGAAAAAATTCTAAAAAAATCGCGGCTTAATATAGTTAGCTGTTATATGCTATTATCGTTAACTGAATTCGTAACCTTTGCGATGATGCAAAAAAAATTCGAAAAGTTTCAATGGATTCGCGAAAAATTAAATTTGTTAAATAATTTCACGTATTTACAAACATATTTTTGAAACAATAGCGCTTATATTTACAAAAAAAATATATGTATAACAAAATCATAGCAGCATCCAGACATTGTGAGGAATAAAATGAAACCTAAGTCGTGAAGATTGGAGCTATAGTATTCATGTTATTTGCAAAAATACAAAGAAAATATGACGAAAAAAATAAAAATCACGTTATTCTAATTTTATTTTTTTATGGTTTTATAGGAAAGGTTGAAGAAAAAATGTTTGACTACTTCGTCGTTTTCGTCCAAATTTTATGCAATAATGAAGATATTCCGTTGCAACAAATTTTTCGCTTATAGGAATTGCAATTGTGGCATAACATTAAAATAATGTTATATTGAATATTACAAAATTTGAAACGCATATAAACCGCGTAATAGTGAATATGACATGATGCACATCCGATTTTCCAACACAGCGAATCAATCCCTTTTATTTGGTGTACAATTTGTGAAATTCTATTTGGCGGCCACGATGTAGCGTCTGTTGCATATTAGTGCGCAAAATACAGTTAGAGGGTCATAATTTCCACGAAGTTCATTTACATTTTATGCGCATCCGATTTCGATGACAACCTTTAAAAAATGCACCATTTGATGTCGTTTCATTGCGATTTATCAAGAACCGTGGATGTAGTATCGCACTTAATTTTTAGAAAAAATCAATTGTATCTCCGGTTTAGCGATAGTTTTGATATATCTGTTTTCGCACTTTTTAAACAGGCATATAGCTATATAGTAAAAAATTACACTTCCAAAACGCGTTTCAATGCGCGCAATTTTCAAAAACATTTCTTTGCAGATTTTCGAAATTTGAGGGGTATCATATCTGCCGATCTAGTGGACGGATTTGGACGCATCATGGCTTATTAGATTCAGAACGTAAAAAAACTAAGCTCACGCGGGTTTCACCGACAATTTAATGGCAGTTGCAAATTTTGAATCAAAAAAACAGGTTTTTTATAAAAATTTACGCACAACAATTTCGACTTAAAGCTGAGATTGTTGTGAACCTTTGAAGGCTACACGCCTGTAATCGCGAATACTACAATCTCATAATCAGTTTTTAAACGAGTACAGTTGCGCGTCCCGATTAGAGCAAAAATACAAAAAACACAATTTTTCAGTCTTCAAAACGTCAGCATCCGTTTGAGATTGATGCAGTGGTTATATTAAATAATTATAAACTTCATCTCTGAAGTGTATTCTTTCACTTCTTCTTTGAACATTATATTCTACATTGTATTGTAAAGCCACTAATTGAAAATTGACTTAAAAAACTAGTTTCCTTCAACGATTTTTTCCTATTTTTTTACATTAATATGACCACAGTTTCCGCTCAAATTATAATTTTAAGAAATCCATCGGTGAATCGTGCTAAAACAGTTTATTTTACCTAAATGCGTTCAAAAGTTATGGTATATTACAACAATTCGCGAGTTACAATACCCCATACCTCAGTTTCAACAGAAGTAAATTTTCTACAAAAAGGCCGATCTGCCCCTTTACGAGTAAATTTGAAAATGTAATAAACCCAGATTTTCACTACTTTTACCGTTATAAAATAATAAAACGAAGTGACCCAAACGAACCAAAGGCATTTTCGTATTCCATGGACCCCAAAACGATAGAATTTTGTAACAGAACGCTTGAATATTTTTCTGGCCAACTTTTGTAGCACAGTGTCATTTATCGTGCACGTTCTCAAAGCCAAAACTTCCTAAAGGAACATTCCAATACTTTTGCGATGTACCAGAAAGTTCTTAATTATTCTGTTGGCTACAATTTTGGTCTTTGTGTTGGATCGCAAATCTCAATGGTTTGGCTGTTATATGCCAAAATATCCAAAAAACGTCAATAAAAAACTTTAACTCAAAATCGGGAGGCTCGATTTTCACCGTAGACATACGGTACAGAGGACTTTTTTGCTCAGTTTAATCCCAGGAATCAGAAACGCGAAGGGCCCATTAAGGTTTTTTTCCTTCCACATAAATCGCCCCGGCCTAATGGTCGTACCTCAAACCGTCCGCACTACGCATAGGCTAATAACTGTCAAACTTTACAAAAAAAGTATCAAATGACTGCGTGTTTCCTAGGCCCGAAACTTGTCGTATAACAAAAACCGTAAATGTGCTCGCAAAAAAAATTTAATGGAATTGCAAAAGAAATTCGTTTATTACCATATACATACATATGGTAATATTCAAAAAAGTTTTTCAATCGTTGAAGTTGAGGTTCACCATTTAATAAGTCGCGAACTGTTAATATATTTTATAAAATATGAATATATTTATATTAATTGAAGTGTTTTAGCCACGATCTCATAATATGGACCATAACAAATAACACTGGTCAACACGACTTTTGTTTCAACCGAAGTTGTTGTTGTTTCTTAATGAAATCCGCGAGCTATTTTCAAATCTGGCCACGGTTTTTCTCCATCAGCTCTTGTTCTTGAGATATAGCTCAAAATCGGTTTTTACGAGTTTTACCCAGAATTTCGTTATTTTCGGATACAAACAAATATTTTTTGCGGGTTTTTCGACACTAATATATTAAGAAGATGTTGTACGCTCGATACAAAACGTTTTTTGAAATAATTATGGCGAATATTTATCAAAAAATATAGAAAACAAATAATGAATCTTGTAAAAATTGCATATTTTGAGTACTTTAAGCTGTAATTACGTCATCGGGGGAAGTCATAGAAGCTTCATATGGCATTCCGAATATGCTCAGGGTGTCTACTATATAGTCCTGTATTCAAATATTTAATATAAAGTTCATAGAGCCCACGATTCGCCCATAACCTAAAAATCGTCATGTATATCTCACGTCGTTCGATGTATATCTCATGAATGTGCTCCGTACAGCTTCCTAGTAATAGGAGTCCAAAGGCGAAAATTTGGTGTGTAAATTTTCTGAAAAAAACCTATTTTTTGGCTTTAAAATTTACAACTGTCGTACAGGTACCCCTGAACCCCGCGTGATTTTAGTTTTTTACGTGCCGGATCTAATGAGCTCTTCCGCGGTCGAATCCATCCACTAAAACGCCGGATATCAGGGACGTACGCAGGGGGGGGGCACAGGGGGCCCGGGCCCCCCCCGAAATGGTTTGGTCGAACAAAATTTGTTAAGCTACTGTAAAAAATTATTACATATTTTCTTTCTCATAAACATTTTATAATGATTGGAGATTTCAAATAAAATGAAAACTTATATTTTTCTGAAGTTTCTGTTCAGAAAATGAGCATCATTAATAAGTTTTTTTAAGACATTTTTTCAAATTTTTTGTTTGGACCTATACTCAATTTGAGAGAAACTTCTAATGGTTTCTGAATTACTTCTTCATGTCATATCAATCCACTATTATATACGACTTCCGTAATGAATATACTCCATGTTATTCGAGCTATATAGAGGTTTCGAGGCATTACACTCAATGGAAATGCATGAAAAAATGACTATTGGATAAAATTTATGATGGGGTTTTCCGTAAAACCCAATTAGAAATTTGTCTCAGAGGCTTGACCAAAATTTTTTTATGCTATTTTTGACAAATTGTTTGCCAGACAGTAGGGGGAAAATGACGTAAAATGAATTTGTTTGCATCAAAAGCAGCTAATATTTCGCTATATTTCGCAAATCCACTTGATTTTTTTCCCGATCATCAACTAAATTTGTCCAACATTTTTAAGGTAGTCGTGTGCAAACAACTTCTACCGAGCATTTTATGAAAGTACCGACCCAAACCACAAAAACACTATTTGGGTATTGTTTAGTCAGATCTAACTAAGATTTTATATTCTCATCTTAAAATGGCTAAATATTGAATTTCTCAAACAAATCGGGGCTATATCTCGGAAACCAATTCCAAATTTTTACAAAAAATCGACTCGAAAAAATGCATTAGCGATATAAGATGTATGCAATATCTAAAAGTTCCACAGTTTTGATATAGTTTGCACCATATCTCCCAAACTTTTAAATTTGTCGTAATGATATCTTTGAAAAAAATATTCGCTTGAATGTGATACACAATTCATCTCAACATGCCTTTGTTGTCTAATGTCTTTATCTCTATCTTGTATCTTGAATATTTTTCCACGATCATGTAATAAATATATCAATAATTCATCACGAATTGCCAAGTATGAGAATAATTTATTCGTGTCAATGGTGTTTGATATACATGATGTAAAAAGAGTGACATAAAATACTGCTGAAACAACATGAAGGAAGCATTTTACATCTTCAGAATGTTCCAAGGAATTGTTAACCGCACTTTTTGGAAGATTTTCTGTAAAGGTAACATGGTTTATATCCCAATGGTTTAGCAGCTATTGACTAGAATTTCAGAAATTATGTAAAATTTTCTATATTTAATCGATTTTTTGTATGACATATAAGTTCTGCTGCCTGAGGGCGGGCTACAATATTGCTAAAGACTGGAAAACGAATAATGCGAAAAGGGTCGTTTTAAACGTTCAACATAAGTGCAGTTTAAAAACTATTCAAGGATACTTTGGAAATTTTGTTTACTCTTGTAGTCTTATTTACTGCGGTATCCTACTTTTCGTGGGCAAGTCCAAGCTTCCTGACAAAGCTCAAAATACTACGGTGATCAACTAAAATGGCTTGTGATGGGGTAACTATTGAAAGGATAAGATCAATTTCCAAAATTGACTATGTCGCTCCATTTCTAAAGGTACTTTCTCCGCAAAATTTTAACACTTCTGCGTTTTGATTTAAATTAATTTTTTAGCCAAACGTATGCATGTATTCCGAACGTCACAATCGTTAAGATAAATATTCCAAAAGTTTCGATATTTTTATTAGTAATTTTTTTCGTCCAGATAGGCCATAACATTCTAAAAGCTCCTGAATACATATTTGTTGGGGAAAAATATTTGGAATTGTGTATTCACACAGGCTGAGAGCACATATCTTTTGGCCAATTTTTTCAGAAATCAAAATTAACGATTTTTTTGCTCGTTTCCAACCGATTACAAGTTATGATAAATATAAAACTCTTTTGGACAAGAGTGATCCTTCTTGATTGATTTGCTTAATATTAGCGAATAATTATGTGGGGTTCTTTAAGGATCGATTGTTATTTGTCAAAACTATATAACATTTGAAACAATACATTTAATTTAAGAAATATTTAAACTCTAGCTCCAATAAGTTGCAAGAACTGAGTCCAGCAAAGTGTTTAATGTCATCGAGTCCAAAAAAGTCCACTCGTAAAATTAAAAAAATAATGCTTCTTCTGTAACAGCTGGAACAACAATCATGGAATTTTTTCCAAATAAAGTGACAAAACGATTTAGCTAAGAGTTTGCCGAATGATTTGGCATACCCCAGACATGAGTTTTGTAGTCTCACACAGTACTGCGAGAAGGCTTTGGAGTCTATGAGTCGTAGTCGGTATCGTCCGATTTTAAATTTCTGAAGTTTTTAATTGTCTTGTACAGACTCTATCACTTCTAGTAAAGAAGCAAATTTGGCGTTTTATGACAAACAAGTAAAAAAGTATCAGTCGGCTTGGCCGACAGAGATATACCCTCAGCCTGTGTATATTGAAAAAAAAATTTCCCAAAAAACGTTTGTATTCATGTGGTTTTAAAAAATTTGGGCGTATGAACCGACAAAAATATTGATTAGGATTAAAGAGCAAAAGTTTTGCGGAGGAAATACTTAAAGGAATGGATCGACATTGACCACTATGGAAGTGGATCTCCAGCCACTACATATGGTGCCATAGACGGTTTTTACACCCTTCGGGCTGTTTGCTCAAGAAGTGTGGATTTGCCCTGAAAAAACTTTTACCATCGTAATTGAGGCAGCGAATGCAAGTTGCATCAACAAAAATCAAAGTGATTCGATAGCAGGTCTTAAAGTGAACTTATCCGAAATTTTGTTTGGGAGGTACTGGATGAACTGGACAAATATAGTCCATATTTGAACCTGATCTATATCTGGTAGATATATTAGGATGTGTAAAGTATGGACCAATTCGGCCACTCCCTTCAAAATTTACCGTACGAAAAAATTTTCCGAAAATTTTTTAAGTTTTGTGGGGGAGGTACCTTAAGGAGTGGACCTATATGGCTTATCTTCGAACTTAAACTATGTTTTGACAAAATATTACTAACGCCAAATTTTGGACCCAATCGGCAGATCCGTTCGAGAGTTATCTTGAGCTTCAACCACCTCACACGGTGTTATAGGGGTTTTGTGCAACATTTAGGCTATTTTCTCAGGAAGTATGGACTTGCCCCTGATGAAACTTGTACCGTCGTATGGGTGGCAGTGAATACAAGTTGCTAAAACAAAAATCAAAGCGATTCGAGAGCAGGTCCTAAACTGAACTCATCCGAAATTTTATGTGGGAGGTACCCGAAGGAGTGGACCGATTGAGTCCATATTGGATCCTCATCTAAGTCTGGTAGACATTTCTCGATTTGCAAAATATGGACTTAATCTGTTACTCTCTTCAAGAGTTATAGTGCTCACAAATTTTTCGAACATTTTCGAACTTTTGTGGAGGAGGTACCAGAAGGAGTTGACCGATATAACCCATCTTCGAAATTAAACTAAGTTTGGACAAAATATTACGAAAGCCAAATTTTGGACCGAATCGGTTGATCCGTTCGAGAGTTATCATGCGCTCCAGCCAGACAGACAGACGGACGGACATTGCTCAATCGACTCCAATTTGTCTGAAACACATTTCGTCCAAACATACATACTTGGGTTCTAAAACCATTATTTCGAAGAGGCACATTTTGCCCGTATGAAAGTGTATATACCCTCGTTAGCACAAATGCTGAGGGTATAAAAATAATGTTTTATTCTTAGGTTATCGACACAATATCTAGATATAGAAGTCCAAGCTGCACTTGCGGATTCGAGTTATTCTTCTTTTTCGAGGTATACCTTCCAACACATTTAACCCGTGGATAAATTAATTTCGACTAGAGTTATATACGGATCGGATTAAAAGAATTCCCAAAATCTAATCTAAGATCTTCGAAATACTGAAAATCTTGAGATATCAAAAACAATTGGAATTCTCTGCGGTTGTAAAATTAAAAACTTTGATGTGGTTTTTTCAATTCTATATATCCGAGAACTTATATTTTATACTCTGTAAAAAATAAAATTGTACCCTAAATACTACTGAATTTATGTACGTTGTGTCAATAGATCGTATAAAATCAACTTACAAACCCTTTAAAATAGCTTTACGTAACGCTACATAACATTTAAAATTTTTATGATTTTTGGTCAAGTTGGGCCCCCCCCGAAATGAAATCCTGCGTACGTCCCTGCCGGATATAGATACCTTGAAAGTAGGAAAATCTGCAAAAATATATTTTGACAATTCCGCGAATTGAACCGCGATTTTCTCTGATTATTTTTGCATATATGCAATCCTCTATACACGATTATAATATTTGCCAAAAAGGTGTGTCACAAATTACAAAGATTCAGGAGTAATATCCCTATTTATCCCAAAATAGGATGTGGTGGCACATCCGCAGTTCTTGACGAATCTGTCTGAAATAATTTATATTGACGTATTTTTAATAGGGGGCCATTGAAATCGGATGCACCTTATAATCATATGCACATCGCGTTATTTTTGCCCACTTGAAGGTTTTTTTTAATAGTAAGATGCAACTGATGGCACACTTTGGCCGCTGAATGAAACATGGGAAAATCCATGCATATTGATAGACATGGACTCCCTGTATCCGAAAAGCACATGCACCTCAACCGATTTAAACCAATTCGCGAATTATACGATTTTTAACTTCTATGTTTTTTCTTTGATTGTAATTTCAATATTACTCTCTACTTCTTATTTCTATTGCTTATCACAGAAAGCAAATATACTTTCATGATGACTAATTACTTTTCTCGTAGAAGTTTAAGCAAAATACTTCAGGATTTGGATCGAAATTTAGCGAAATAATAGAATAGCTCCCAACATTTATTTTTCAAATTTTTCGTATTTAACCAAAAATATATTTTTGAAATAATTTCCAACAATAAGTTACCGTTCTTTGTTGTTGCTGTAATATGCAAGTTATAAACGCGATCTTTATAATTTTGGTCTCACATTTTTCTACGCGTTGTCTAGATTCTGTACGTATTTTTAAATTATTTTTTTTAGAGATTTTTTGGACTCTGATTTTGAATAAATAAAATTTATTCCAAGATTTCTTCAATATTTTTTAATTTCCGCGAAAATAAAAATAAATTTAGCAACTATGTTAGCATCTATGGATAGATATCAAATGCTGCTAACGATTTATATATACATGTTCTTATTACAACACAATTGGAAATTTTAAATATTTTTTCTTTTCAAGAGAGCAAAACCGCATATAACTTTTGAGTGCAGCATCCAATTTTGTGAACGCGAACAGATTTGAAACTACGATTTTTTTCGTAACCCATGTACCAAAAATGGCGGATGTGCTCGCCAAAAAAGTTTTTAATTTTTTTTCTATGTAATTGTAAGGGAAATTTGAAATTTACTATATATCCAATGTGCATGTAGGAAGGTGGCGCAGAAGGTGAATTCAGACCTTCATTTGCTGGCAAAACATATTTTTTAGTCAAACATACAAAACGTCTTTATTTAAGCTTCGCGAAGAATATTTTATGCTGTCCTTCTTTCTTTGGCGGATTCTTCGCATAAACATTTTTGACAGCAAATGAAGACTAAGGCCTGAATTCGCCTTCTGGATAACCTTACTAAATGAACCTTGCATATATCATTTTACATCAAATACAACATAATTTCATATATCGTATCAATTAAACTTCGGTCGGGAGGAACGTTTTCTGGACATAAATAGATGTCTACAATACACTCCGTTTCATTTCAATAGCAAATTTCAAATTTTTATTTTTTACTTCATTTTAGTTGACATTAGTCGAATATCCTGGGATATGTTTGTATATCTTGTTTTGTACACTTATGAAGTATCTTTCAACAAAAAGTGTTGCTTCGATAAAATCCCGTTATATAATTTTCTTTCAAAAAGCCCAAATGTTGTACGGTTTGAAGTGTTTCACCGATTAACACATCTATCTACATACATATGTAAATAAAAATCAAATGTCGTTCGTTGGTAATGGCATCAGTTGAGAACGGCTGGACCGATTTGGATAATTCTTTCTGTGAAATGTTCGCCATAACCCGACTTAGGTTTTTGTGCAAAGAAAATTTGACCACGTCACGTTTATGCCCACTTTTTTCAATTTTAATCTTTTCTACAAAAACTACTGAACCGATTTTCCTGAAATTGCCAGGGAATGTACAGGGATGTCCCCGGTTAAAATACACTATAAGTTTAGTTGAATTCTGGAAGGGACATGGTACTTCCCCTATACCCTATTTTTAAAAAAATATATAAATAAAAATCACAACATTTGCAAAATTTCATATTTGCAAAAATTACGAATGTTGAGGTTGGGTACCTTTCCCACGCCTTTCTTTAAAACGCTATGTGTATAAGCCAAAGTTACGATTTGGAGCCAAAATAAATGTGTTATATCTAGAAAGCTGATTACCATTCTCACTCTTTTAAATACATATTTTTCCAAAAACCACTGAACCTAATTTCATGAAATTTTAAAAAAATGTTCAGGAATGTCCCTTGGTCCAAAATTCTATATATTTCTTCTAATCGCTATATTTGCTAAACTTATGAGTGCATCGGCTTGTAAATTGCGATGGTTGCGCCTCCGATCATGAATAACGATATATTTATAAATTTCCTTAAATGGCGAGGTTCAACGGTCCATCAGGCATGAAAAACTAAAACATATAAATCCCAATAAGCAGGAGAATTAGACTTAAATTTTTTAAACTTTTATAATTAGATTGCTTTATTGTAAAGGCATGGGACGTGGACGATAATAAATCCTAAGCAGCATCAATGGGCACAACATTCGACAAAGTCCATAAGAGAGAAGAAAGGTTAGAGAAAAAATCTGTTGATAAATTTAAAATCCTCCTCGGTTTGACAATGGACCTAAGAAGTGAAGTAGAAATTATCTATTTTTGAATTGTCAAGCATAAAGTCCATAAAAAATTGTCAATAAAACTAATTACGACGGGCCAGCAACACGGACCGGGATCTGCTAGTTCTTTAATAATCTGAGTAAGACTGCAAATTTTGAATGCTACTGTTACGATTCTTTAAAATTGGAACGAATAAAAGCCATTTCAAGTTTGAAACGCTAAAATTGGTTAAACGATGTCTTTGATGCTAGGGAAGTAAGACGTTTTGAAGGCTGTGGCCTTTAATACGTTAAAAAATTGACATAAGTTGACAGTTTCTTGTTAGATTTATAAAAATCTAATGAAAAACCAATGATAGAAGAGAGATGGTGCAAAATAAACTTGAACTTCTACTGAAATCACCTGATATTTTAACGATCAACTTATCTTTATGCCAACATTGGACCCCATTATTGAATAGGAGTCATAGGAATTTGAAGTTTCACGAAGAACTACCCAAATTTCAGTAGAAGTTCAAGTTTATTTTGCACCATCAAAACGTCTTATTTCCCCAGTATTAGCCGTGGGAATGATTTAGTTTTGTTTGTCTCCGAGGGTTCTAATTACGCAATCGGCGGGTTGTCAAGGTTGATATACGGTAGATTAAAGTATTTTAAAAATAATACGAATTCCCTGGAATGTGTTATATATACTAAAAATACTGCTAGTCAGCAAATGCAATTGTATGCCTAGAATAAATTGACGCTGATGATGTGGCATAACAATTCTCCAAATACAACCTTTATTGCTATTAATGGCTTTTATTATTTTCAATGGATTTGTTGAATGAGCATTTCCCTGCTTGTCAAGTACATATGTATATATGTGAGGAGCGCTCTCATAATCTGTTTGCAGGATGAAAGGCAATTCAAGGATAAAATGTTAACATCATGAAAGAAGAATGAAAACCCCATACATTCACACGAACATATATGCATACATATGTATGGAGGCTATTTGTGGCATTTCATTGCTGTTCAGTGGTAACAAAGATTGCGGGGCATCATTACAAGTCCACAAGCCAGGATGAATGCCATAAGTGATGCTCTGAATTGTTTATGATTGTATTGAAATAAAAGACAATCTTGCACTCTTACTTTTATCTGACATTACTGAATGGATGGAAGAATAGACGAAAGGATAAAGGGATAAACGAATGTTTTTCGTGTGCCATCGCAATAGTTGTATTTGTATTCCGCCTTAGTAAATCGCTTTAGGTTTTTGTCTGTCTGTACGTGTGCGTTTTAAGTACGTTTATTGTCTAATTTATTGTTGGCTGATCATGATTTATTATAACCACCTTGTTAAGATTTTTTTAGTAAAATAATGGTGCAATTCATCCACGATAGATAAACATTATCTTTTCATAGGCTTTTGTCATCAACAAACAATGAAAACACAAGTTCATTTGACCAAGATTGTTGTGCTATAATGTCATTGATAAAAAAAATTAAAATTTCACCAGTCAGTTTCTATATCCAAATAAAATGACAAGAACAATGTACATTAGGGTTATAACTTTTTAGTAATTTTTGCAAATATCAAAAATACCACCGCATAGCCGTGTAGAGCATGAAAAACTACTATAAAATACGGTGTCATTTTTCTCTATCGCAAAAAAAGTTTCCGCATCAAATTTTTATGTTTAAATTTATTGTATCTATCGGACAAGGGAATATGTGGCCATTTGCAATGAAGACGCGAAAGTTACAGACTGTTTTTAATGACTTTGCCTGTGAGAATCGTATTTTTTTCTATAAATATTTATTCAAACAAAGCAAATTTAATTTTTTAAATAGAAAAAATTTCAAAAGGGCTTTAGTAATGGCAGTCGGTGCAGAAACTTTTTTCACCGAATCGAACTAAAACACGCGTTTTCGTTATCAGGGCAATATTCCGCAGATAGTACTGGCGTGGTATTTTTTTTTGTGGTTATAGCCCTAATGTACATACATACATACCCCTCCAAAAATCATAAATGTAATACATAAGAGCCAAGAAATGCGAATATCTATAATACAGAAATAAACAGACCAATGAGGCACTTGTAATAGCTATGTTATCTACATCAAGGCTTAATCCTTGGACGAGTAGAATATATTAACTGATGATAATCACTTTATATTGATCATTTTCTGCCTGGAGGTTTTACAAAATTACATGTTACATCCAGTTTTTTTAACGTTCCCACGCCTCCCTTCCCTGCCCCTGCCGACCGAGGTGGCCACCTCCCCGCAACGTAGGGAGGCCGTACACCCCATAATCCGGATTATGGAGGGTTAGTAAGGTAGGGAAATTCCGGCTACAGTTAGATATCAGCCGTATTTACATACTAATAGTACTAAACAAATTAATAAAACAAAACAGGCAATAAAGACAACACAACATATATCTGGCAACAACTTGATTCTAAAGCTGTAGACGTAGAATAGTATGTAGAGTAGAGTAGTATGTAGAGGGTCCGTCAAGTTAATAAGTGCATACAAATTATTATAATTTTCACATAATGATCTAATGGAAGACAGAGTGGTATGTAATTATGAGTAACCCGTGAGGGCACATTAAATTTTAGTTCGCCAATTAAAAATTTAGAATCAATCTGACCACGCAAAAGTTTAATTAAAAATGTTGCTCTAAGCATTGGACGTCTCCGTTCTAGAGTCGGGAGATCAATAAGTTGTAAACGATGTTCATAGGGAAAAAGTGCTTCAACTGTACTCCAAGGAAAACCTCTAAGAGCAAACAGGAGAAATTGTGTTTGGACAGATTCTATCTTATTACTATAACATTTGTAGAATGGGCTCCATAATACGCAGCCGTATTCTAATATAGGCCGAACCTAACTGACAAACAAACGTTTAGTTATTTACGGGTCATCGAATTCCTTGGGCCAACGTTTTATGAACCCTAAGAGCGATTTCGCTTTATTGGCACAGGATTCAATGTGTAAATTAAAACGTAGTTTATCACCTAAGATGACAACAAGATCATCAAATGAATCAACATCATCTAGCTTGTGAGAACCGATAAAGTATTCAAAATAAAAGGTCGACTTCTAAACAGCGATAATTTTTTGCATTTCTTTAGATTTAGTGACATACCGTTTATACTACACCAATTTACTAGAGAATGTAGATCATGTTTAGAAGCTCACATGATAATGACAGATGCAAGTCCACTGCAGAGGTTCCTTTCGTACCAGATTGACGCGAAACCATAGTACTTCGGCCAGCCGCTGCCAATGCAGCATCACCTATGCTTCTACATTGGTTTCTATGCTGCTACAAAAACAACAAAAGCTCCGATGTGTCGTCTTCGTTGTTCTTTTCAGAACATGGACAAATATTTAAAATTTCCCGAATTGAGTTTTTGTATTCCCTAAGAATACACAATACCAAATTACAGCAATCTCGGTTCGAAACTTCGACAAAAAATTCTCGAAACATATAAAATTGGGCAATACCCGTTCGTGGGGGCTAGATTAAAATCGGTATATATGGATAGTTTTTTTGAGATTAGAAAAATGTGACTCACATTTTAAAAAAATCTTAAATCAGTCGGTACCATTTTATGGTAACATTGTTAACATTGTTTGAAAGTCATTGGGAGTACAACGGAAATCTAAAAATGGAATATTGAAAAGCTTGACGTCCTTCTATTTATATTTGACCACATTTGTCATTACAATGAAAAATATTAAACACTAAGCTTAGAGGTTCTATGTACTCTTATTTTAATTGGTACCAATTAAAACATTTTGAATATATGTATGTCTTTTTACGTGTACCCAACCTGGGATATTCGTCATTCTAATTAAATAATAAAAAATCGTATCTCTGTCGTTTTATCACCTACTCCAAATCGTTTTCCATTATTGTAAAGTTAAGATGTTCTACTTTCATTAAGAGGCTTTTAACTAAAATTAATAGTCTTCCTTCCTATCTGAGATCTCATTTCATGATTCCGGTTATAATTGCGAACTGTAGCATCATAACGAGGTTTTAAATGAAAAAAGGATATTTATTTTTACTCGAATTTCCTTATAAACTGAGGCCAAATTTAACAATTTTTTTTTTTTTTGAATTTCATAACTTCCATTTTAGAAGGTTTTCGAGGCAACTACCGTTGTTTAAAATTTTTTCTGTAAACTGATTTTTCTATGGAAAGCACACTAAAAGTACATGTACAAGGTAAAAGTAACTCAAAATTGATAAAAATTACCTTACATATATTTTGCTCAGAAAACCACAGAAATAATAACTTGGTGTTTTTAGATTACTTTAATTTCGTCTGTAACAAACGTGCGCAGTTAATATTAACAATTATAAGTTAATATTTATTGCATACTTTTAGGGTTGGTTGATCAACCCTAATAGATTCATATATTTTTATAGAAAAATGTGGTAACATTGTACTACTATATATTTTACTTCTCTTGCTCCTAAAATTATGCTACAAGTAGTGATAATATGTGTAACAGAATTGCCAAGTTGACAACAGCACAAAGTCTGAACAGGAAAAAATATGATTCACAATGTATGACTGGGAAAGAGTATAATTCACAATTTTATAAACATTTTCAAACAATTTGCTCTATTGTATATTAAAATTACATTTTTCAAACATTAAACTATACGAAAAATGCAACACAAAATAAATTGAAACGGTCTATACGGTAGTATATGGTATATTTGATAAAGCAACCTATTTTATTTTAATTTGATCCATAAACTATAAACTTTATGTATAAATTTATAAATTTGTTGGTGATCGGTTAACATTAATACTTGCCAACCTATCGATATCTGTTTCCATAGAAATTTGTATGGGGCCAAAGGTGCATTCTCATGAAAACTCTCTAATGGCCGCAGTTATAGTCGATGAAAGAACTTTACCAGTTCATTGTTGTTGCTAAAAAACGAATCCTTCAAGAATTGTGAAAATCGGATCAGAGTTTGATACATCTCCAATATGCATATTTCGCCAAGTTACTATTAAAACAAAGATCGCTGGATTGGCATGCAATTACATATATAATGTTTTTGGTCCAATAGAAGAAAATAGCGGGAGGAGTGTACATCATAGCCGACCAAGAAGAGCGAGCGCTTAAATTGTTTATTTGTGGGTAAAATTACACTGACAGAACAGAACAGGGTGATGATTTTCATATTGAGTATGAAATGAAAAACACACGAAAAAAGTTGTCACGGCGTGTTAGCGTTCAGAGCCAAACATAGTGGTGGGTGTGTGGGTTCGAATCGTCGGCTTTCCTTTTTCATTTGCATAATAGATCATAAAAAAGCTCGATTAATAAATTAAAAAAAAATAATACTAAAAATGATCTTCGCCTAAAAAGCAAAATTTTCAAATAGAAAAAATATATTGTTGGCGCGTTCGCTTTGTATGACTAAAATTAAAAATAATATACAGTGAATCACAGTCAAAAGTATCCACTTCAGTTTCTTTTATTAAAACTGCGATTGCTAAGAGTTAATTAATGATAGCGATTTCAACTTTAAAATTTCTTCAAATGCATTGAACAAATTGTCTACGGTTATAATATAAATTAGCATTTGACTTGTGTCCCTTATATCAGTGCTTTCATCAAAGCAAACAGATGCATATACCGCATTTCGAATCCTCTCCTTTGTTTATATACATTTTTTATTGTTGCATTGCAGACGAGGCATTCTGCGTCATTAAATATATTAATACAAAACAAAAAATCATTTTCAAATTCTTCCCTCCACATATTTGCTGTACAACTGCAAAATCTTTTCAGTGTACCCAAAAAAAAAAACAAATAAAGCGGCATCAACCTGCTTGCATGACATTCAGTACAAGACTGAAGTAAAAAAATCAAAACATTTGCTCTCTTACTTTGCGTTCGGGTCGCGTGTGTGTGATTTGCCGAAAAACTTCGTAACCATATCAATACCTACGAACGGGTTTGGTGTACATACGTGGGTGTCACCTTGGTGCAATGGTATCACGGTGCTCTTGAAGCAACATTAAATGGAAGGTGCTTACACCTGGGAAGTTTTTGCGTATTCTGAAACTACAAACTTCATAGAGGAGAAAAATCAAAACACCAAAAAAATTAAATAAATCGCGGTCAAAGTTCACATTTTTAGGGTTTAATTAGGTTGTCACGATTTTGCTTGAAAACTGCAAGTCCAATCGAAATATAGGATCAGAGAAAATGTTGTAAAGAAAATGTTGCATTGTCCCAATTTGAACTTCTATATCTTAATAACGGTCAAACCTACGAAATTATTATAAAGTCAATCTTGTAGAGATTGTTCATAGCTAAACATTTCCTTTAGTCCCATTTTGATAGGACTTGCGGTTTCCAAGCAAAATCGTGAAACCCTAAAAAACACATAAAAATGTAAACTTGAATCGCGATTAATTTAAAAGGCGCTCCCGCGATTTTTTTTGTTTTTTTATTTTTCTCATTTATGAACATTGTAGTTTTAAAATCCGCAAAAACTTGCCAGGTGTAAGCACCTTCCATTTAAAGTTGCTTCAAGAGCACCGTGGTATGCACACCTGCCTTGTACATTATGTTGGTTTTAACTCAAAGGGAAAAACTCGATGTCGGATTCGGCACCCCCTAAAGTGTTTAGTTTGTTAGATTTTAAGAGTGTCAAAGTTTGAGCACCGTCGGAATATGTTAACACGTGCCACTGGGACCTCAAATTTCCATTGTAATTGGTATGGGACCAAACGTGAATTTTCTCGAAATTGCTCTGAATACCACATTTATTGTCCAACCGATGAGAAAATTGTAGGTGCAACAATTTTACGACCACGGATACCCCAAAATGCCTGAATTAGGTCGTTCAACAAATGAAAATTCCCCAAAGCACCTAAAATCGGGAGGTATCGTTATATACCGTCTATACCTTGGAGAAGTTTTGTGAGCACTACCGTTATATGGGGAAATGTTGAAAACTTCATGGACCAGGAGGTCAAATGTTAAATTACAGCTAGTTAGGTTAAATTATGGGTAATATCCTTTAAATACCGAAAGTAGGGAGGTAACGTTATATGGAGGCTATACAAAAACATTGGCCGATACAACCCATCGTCTTAACCTGCACGGTTGTATGTTTTGTTCTTGTTGTAATAAGCAGACCAAAAAATTTTGTTATTAATTGAATTAATCGAGCTAACATGGCCTAAGGAGTTTGTATTGAAAAATGAATTTTAGCGAAGTACCACTAGCTAAACGATCGTAGCATATTGGTTGGGTGTGTGGCACTTCGCTAGAATTCATTTTTCAATACAAACTCCTTAGGCCATGTTAGCTCGATTAATTCAATTAATTAATTAAAAACTTTCATAAATAATGGTATTCGTCCTAAAAAGACAATAATCAATAACATTTTTGATATGTTGCCTTCGTTGTAATTCAACGCACATAACAGTGGAGAGGGTTGTTTCGCAAACACTTTCGTTGGGGTTATATGAATTTGAAAGAAAATCTCTTCATAGATATTGTTTCTTTGGTAACTGGTATATTTAGAGCCGACGATTGACATTTGGGTATGACAAGTAGTTTGTTGAAGAAGTTACATATTGAAAAATAACTTCGGTGGAGAATATTCACAGTCAGGGAACTGTTGAGAGCCTGTGGCGAGGATCGAAACTATAATCTTCCCTGTCACACCCCTATGGCGAACAATGCCAAACTTTCTTCACCAATAAATTCGTTGTTTTAAAATATTAAAATAACAACAATGGGATTGAAAAAAAAAAACAAAATTAAATATTATCAGCATGATTTACTAGATTCCACCCATCATATTTGAGGAAGAATGAAATTCGAAATATGATAATACATTCTTTCTGATCTTTTAAAATATTAAATATTAAATTTGACAATTTGGAAAGTGGATCGACACATGGGTAAGCAAGTGGGAAGGTAAATCAGCAAAAATGCGGCAACGTATTTGGTAAAAAACAAAAATGTTTTACAATCGACGAAACCAAGTTTTACCCTTTCAGAATTCGTGAACTGTTAACTTATTCTATATTGTATGACTGAAATTCTTTAAAATGAAGTGTTTTAGGGGCGATCTCATAATGTCGACCATTAAAATTAATTTACGTGGAAGCTGTGTTGGCATTAATGTAGAAAAATGGCTAAAAATGGGTTGAAGCCAACAAGTTTTTTTACGTTCCCTTCCGATTTTTGGCTTAACCTTACATTTTCTAGACCTATGCCCAAAGAAAGACTTAATGACTACTCCATGGGCAACATGATACTAGTGTATGATTATTTGATATATCCACTGCATCCACTTAAAATTGATGCTGACATTGTGAAGCCGGAATTTCGTTTTTTTTTTTGATTTTTTAATGATCCGGACTCGCAACAAGATAACATTCAAACTCATGATAGGATTATAGTCCGGTCAAAATAGACATTGAAATAGCAAAAATTCCCACAAAGCTGAATTTTGGTGGAGAGCTAGGGTTTGCCATTAGAAGCAACGTCCTAAAAGTCCCCATCGATCCCATGTGTGCAAAAAAAATTATTGGGGGTCAAAGGTCAAAATTTAAGAGTTTTTAGGTTTTCGGATTTATTTTTTGAAAACGGTTGATCTAATCAAAAAGTGACTAAAGTAAATATTGTAGACAGAAAAATTATCTACAAGTTCGACCCTTATAATTTTTTTCTTAGAAGGAACCATTCTTGAGATATAGCTGTTCTAAAAAACAGATGATTTTTATGCACTTATAAGGGAAATATGCACATATTCAGACGAACCGGCTAAAATAAGCGAAGTAATCGGGTCTGTCCCCCCAAAAATATATATTTTCTTGAAGAGCGAAATTATAGCTATCTTCTAAAAAAATTCCAACAAAATCGGAGTGTGTTTAGTAGAGTTATTCAATGTTAGAGTCATTTTATGCAAAAATAGCCCATTTAACCCACATGTATAATCGAAAGCCCAACGGGAACGACCCCAACGAAAACTCTCCGATTTTTTTCAAGTTTTTTCTGATGGTAGGGTTTGTTGCGCTTATTACGGAAATGTATAATTTTCAACGGTTCCGGATCCGGTTCGCCGGTTATTAGACCCGAAAAGCCAAATTTAAAAACCGGGTTAGACCCGGTTCTACTGAACCGATTACTGCAAAGTGGATATCGTTTGAAAGTTTACGGAAGTATCTAACACATAGTGTCGTTACTTTAACCGGTTCGCCTCATAATGTACTTAGGCGGCTAATTTTTTATTTGACCTTTAGATCGAGATATCTCGAAAATGGTAAGTCTTTTTTAAGAATCATAAAGACCAATCTTGTAGACAATTATTGAATCTACAACTTTTACTTTAGCGGGCTTTTGCTAAGTATTACCGTTTTTTGAGAAAAATTAAACAAACTGAATAATGCCTCCAAAAATGACCTTTGACCCCGAATAATTTGACGTTGCTTCTAATGGCCAACCCTAGCTCTCCACCAAAATTCAGCTTTGTGGGAATTTTTGCTATTTCCCCCTTATACGCATGTCTATTTTGACCGGACTATTATAGAACTCGTGATTTTGCGTCCTAGTAATTGGAGTCTAAAGACCAAAATTTGATGCGTGAATTTTCTTAAAAAAAACCTATTTTTGCGTGTTAATTTGTTTTGACAAATCCGCGTACTAAATTCTTTGAAATTTTTACATATATGGAATCCTTTATGCGCGATTATAATATTTGGAAAAGTATGTCATAAATTACAGATATACGCGAGTAATATGAGTATTTTACCCAAAATAGAATGTGGAGGCACATCCGCGGTTCTTGAAGAATCTATTTGAAATAGGCGTACATTAAGGTATTTTTTATGGGTGCTACTGAAATCGGATGCCCATCAAAATCGTATAAACATTGCTCGACTTTTAGCTACTTTAAAGATTTTTGCATTGTGTGATGCAACTGACGGCACACATTGGCCGCTGAGTAAAACATCGAAATATGCATAAATATTGAAAGAGATTGATTCATTGAATCCAAAAGCGGATGCGCATCAACTGATTTCAACTAATTCGCGAATGACAGACTTTTTAATTTTCATATATTTTGTATGATTGTAATTTCAATATTACTCTTAATTTCCTACCCCAAAAGATGCTATTCATTTTTGCATCCAAAGCATGTCATTTACACCAATGCTTTGAAATGTCATTTTCACCAATGCTTTGGCATGTCATTTCCACCACTGCTTTGGCATGTCATTTTCACCAACCCTTTGCAACGACGTTGGTTGTGATTTCGAGTCTCCGACAACATCAAGCCTATTGAATAATTAATCTTATATATTTAGAAAAATGTGTATAAGTAAAAACACAAAATTCACCTCTATTGGATCGATGGAATGGGTTCAACTGCTGATGAAAAGATCGGTTCTTTCACGACTTCCTTTCCATTGGTTCAAATGCTAATGAAAAGATCGGATCTTTCACGTATTCGTTTGAACCAATGCAAAATTTGCCATGAAATCACGTCATTTCATGGAACCCCTTCCTTCAAATTTTGCTGGGATATTCCACCAATGCAATTTAACCCTTTGTGACCCGATGTTGCCTGTGGACAACTTTGCATGTTTGTGTATGCGTATTTCTCACACCGTTTGAGATATTTATATATACTAAGTTGTTGTCGATAGCTTAATTTCAGAGGAATAAAAAATTGGAAACTACTTTTAAATAAATAGCTATATTGGCGAAGTTATGCTTGTTTAAGTATAAGTAGTCGAGAAAAATTTTGGACATGAAATATTTTAGTGATTTTATAAAATGCCCTTAAATGTCAAATGAATTGACTAATTGCAGCCAACATTTTGAAAAATCTCACAGAGATGTTGATCTAATAAAATAAAATAAACATACTAATCAGTAGTTATAATTTTTTGAAATTTGAAAGTTGCCTGTGGGCATCATTGGGCCATGGTGGTAATAAAGTGGTTACGTTGGTGGAAGATGAAAATGCTGGATAGTGGTATTCAATCAAGTACAAAGGGTCATAGGGACATTCGGACGTGTGAAAAAAGTTGTGTTTATATAATTATTCGAAGATGTGGCGGACGTTCACATTTTTTATAAACACGAACAATTCTACATATCAAAAATAGCAAAATTCCCTATAATTCATCGACACACTAAAGTTAATGATGTTAAATATTACCTTTAAATTGTCACCAATGTTTACCAATTGTTAGTTGTGACTTTGGGATTCGTTTGGAGTTGTTGTTGTTCTGTAGACTGGTTTGCTTTTTTATCATCATTATGTTTGGCAATGTTCATCAACATGTTACAGATTTTGTTTGGGCACTATCTTCGGATATATTAATTTCTTTGCTATTGGCAAAATTATTCTTGCATGAAATTCACTTTCTTTCTTTATATTTCACTGGTTAAATTTACCAAAATTTACTAAAAAAACAAAATAATATTCATTGATAAATTATGCATGCTAGTAATATTTATCTCAATGTTTACGAAATAGCTGACAAGAGGTCATAAAATATTGACAGTTAGTCAGTGAGAAGGAAGATGTAAAATGTTTTTGTAATTATATTTTGATCTTGTGTTCTGGTTCTGTGGTGACTTAGTCCACAGATACTGAGCGTAAATGGTTCGTTTCCAAACTAAACGGACATTTAACGTAGCTGTTTGGCAAACATGTCGGATGAAAAACAAGAAAATAATCAAAGATAAAATCATTCAGAAAAATGCTAAATTTTAAATAAATATCTCGAGGGTAGCTCAATTCAAATAAATATCACCCATTTTCAATACGACCGAGCATAATCATGATTCAGATATGTTAATACTTATTGTTGCAACGATGCACACTTATACACCAAATGTGGCAACATTTCCTATTAAAATTCTACGTTTTGGCAATTGTCATTTTTTAAGATATCCAATACATCAAGTTGAGAACGTTCATACAAGAACTTCCTTTCTGTTCAATCTTCCAAAGTGTTAACATCGTTTCAAGTTTATAAAGAAATCAGTTTGCCATACATGAATCCTATATATTTCAAGTGAAATTCCATCAATTTTTGTGAAATCACATATTCTTTGATAAAATTGGTGCATACATATTTTGCTATTACGAAGGTTAGCATATTTGCTAGTGAAAATTGAAGCCAGATCGATACTGCAAAGCGCTTATACCATCAGTATAGACGAACAGAATTTACGCTGCCCAACGGGTAGCGTGATGACTTTTTTTCCCATTAAATTGGAACAATAAGCTCAGTCATGGTTTTCCAAAATACTCCAAGATCACTTTGATTGTTAACATGATTGAAATCCGCATAGCAAAGTGACCACAAAAGCATTCAAAATATGTCATAAAATGATCGCTTAATACGTCTCAACTTCAAACTACCATGGATATATAGAAGGATACGTATTGATGTAATACTGATTACGAATAATTTCCCAATTGATGAGGCACGAAATCACACGGAAACTTCCAAGAACGTCATAATGTAACATTTGGAGTAATCTAAACAACCTGCAACAAATTACACATAAACCTATCCATGAGATACATCATAAAATTAGATGCAAAATGCAGTCATAATTTTCGTCGAATTGAAGTAGACAATATGTTGCAAGCTCCACATACATCCCAGTGATTCCCTTTGGACCGTCACTTCTCTACTGAACATGTATTCCAGGCAACATCATTATAAGTATTCCTGTTATAATTACATTACCTAAGTTATATTTTTTCTATTTGAGTATATTAGAATTCGAGAGGGAGAATTTTTAACTTTTGTAAGAGCAGTTCCTAGCATTTTATTTTTTTGTAGCAGCAGCCATCAGTCACAAACTGCAGGAGGCCTTCTTCAAATGGTGATGTTGGTGGTAAGTCAAAACAGCTGATTTTGCTTGATATTTCGTATATGTCTCTTTATTACTTGCTCTTACATTGAATTAAAAATTAAAACATGTAATGAGATCTCACAATAAAAATGACAGTGCCCTCTCACTGGAGGTGAATATTTCAAAGGTGTATAACAGTTGGAAATAACTCAATGCTCATTTAATTGTGATCTCTCAATACAGGTTGTTTTAACAAAGAGGAATAGAAACAAAACATTTCGGTACCTTAATATATGTATGTACAGATATAAACACGTAAATTTGTAACTACAATCATCATATGATTGTTTATTTTTATCTCTGCTTCGCATAAGCGCATTACTTTACTTATGGAGCAGAAAAGATATTTTTAAAACATTAACCCTTTAAGGACCGAAGATGCACAATTTTTGTATATTATAGTCATTCTTTAAAATGTACTATTATTGATTATTTATGTTTTATTATACATATATTTTATTGAATATAAGTAATGCTCTGAATAAAATGAATTTTGTATGCCAAAGGATGGCTTTGTAAAAGACTAGCTTTATGTTTTCGAGCCGAGTGATGTGAAGAAGAAAGAATGCGTAAGTATGTTAGGGGTTCTGGTATAATTCTTTTGTGCTTACAGAACATTGGCAGGCGAGGGTATTGAGGCACTTATCCACAATTACATCCGTGGAAATGAATCTCCATAAGAAAAGATAATGGTATTTTTATATTATTTTAGAACATTTTCAATATGACTATATTTTGGGGTATTTTTGTAATAGTCATCCTGGTCCATTTAGAGTCAATAGTTAACGTCAAGAAACTAAAAAGGGAGTCTACAATAATTATGTGTAGTGGATACAGATTTATGCGGAAAAAGGACCGAACCTCCCCACACGACTGGCTGCTAGCAGAACAAAGGCTCCCGCAGTCCTTTATCCTCATGAGTTCTCGGTGTGTAAGAAAATAAAAACAGTTTTTATTCAAAATTAACACCATATCCAGTTGGACACTACATTAATTTGGCGCCCAACGTGGGGCCGATAAGATGATCTCATCATTTTGGCTCTATTTTTCATTTAAATAACTTTAACTTTTTAGACTTCATTTATTTTCAGTTCGAATAAATCTCAGGATTTTGGGAGTTGCTTTTATGAATATTTGAAGAAGTCTTACTGGAACTTTAGCATTTTGGCAAAAATATGACCAAAAAGCTAACCGTTTGATTCGCTTCAAAAATTTCATGAGTCAATGACTAAGTGATAGAGATAATTCGTCCTGAAAAAACTTGTCTTGCTCTTTTGATACAAGTAGTAGTTGATCTGAGTTATCAACAACCTTTCATTCAGCTAGGACTTCATAAATTTAGCAGAATAGCAATTATATGACCGTTGTTATGGAAGGACCCATGTAAAGGATAGTTGTATGTTGGTTTGATCCTACTAATATGCTTTGATTGAGTGAGCAAGTTTCCATAGCCCAGTTTTGAAACCTAATCCTGTTGTCTTCCCAAAAGAGAATGCATCTTTCTTCATCACATCATCTCTAAACGGCAAGAAAGCATAAGTATCCATATATATTGCATAAACAAAAAAACAAAACAAAAAAAACTTATTTGACATTGCTCTTTAAAAATAAATTTATATTCAATAAACATTTTTAATATATTTATTTAAACATATATGTATTGTATATGTATGTTATTTGATATATTTCATATGTATTTATCATATTATTACATCGTATTTGTACATATACTTCAATTCCATATTTGAATTCGTCAGATCCTATTTACCTGCTTTAATGAAATATATGCTTTCTTAGATAAAAACAGAACCAACATATATCACCTCAATTATTTGATTTCCATTGGATTTCATTTTTTCTATAAGAGTAAAACCTAATTATATTGGGTAATATAGATTGTAATCAGTTCTTTTTATTTTCAAACCTCTAGTTTGAAAGTAATCAACACATTTAATATCTGATCTCATTTGCGCTGGTAACAAAGACTTTACTCGAAAGGTTATATCTATTGCCAGAATAGATACAATCATTTTATTTTCCTTTTGACACAATTTTTAAACTGAACTGAGGAAGCGTTTCTAAGTTCATTTTGTACAAAATACTAAAAATGCCGGTGCAGAATTCGCCTCCGCCATCATCTTCACAACCGCCACCACCTTCTTCTCTTACAATGGAACCAGGGGTGTGCAACGTCTGTAAAGAGAATATGGAAGACGGCGATGATTGCCTCATGTTAGATAAGTGTTTTCATACGTTTCATAGATACTGTATGGAGGCCCATATGGCATCATCTAAAGAATGCCCAATATGCAAGAGATCTGCTGAGTTAAAAGAGCTTAGGGATATTGTCGTCAAAGCCAAGAGTGTTCCTGTTTTCAAACCTCCTGCTACCAGAGGAAGAGGAGCTATGGCCAAACAGTATAACACTCGATCTTCTTCTCGGAATCTTTTCCAGGATAACCCTATTTCTAGTCAGAATGTTGATAACAGCACTTCTCAAAACATTTTCCAAAGTAACCCTAATGGTAGCCAAAATGTTATTAACACTGCTGATAAGACAGCTACTCCGACTAGCAATGCGGAAGTATCCACCCATTTGTTTTCTCCGATACAGCCCTCTAATCCCAACAGTGGAATAAATACGACTGAAATAGAAAAGATTGTCGAATCAAGTCTCACCAAGATTCTCCAAAATATAAACCTACTTCCTAGAAGTAGCAATGAAAACCCTAACAATAACCCGATTAACGCTGTTAATAATATAAATCAGCAAAATGTTTCAACACAGCAGCAACCTCATAATCAAATCAACAGTCAAGGGAATTATGATTTTCCATTAAATTTCCCTACTAATCCAAATCAGCAACAAATTAATCGCAACGACATTGTTCCAAACCATAGCCCATCTTCCAATAACCCGAACCATCAGTACCAATCAAATGCAATGCAAAGCAACAAGCAAATAGGTTATACTAGTCATGGTAACCAACAACAAACCGATACGATTACGCAACAAGGAACTCAAAATTTTCCTACGAATACGATACCACACAATTCTCAACAAAGAAATGCTTCTTATGGATCAAACAATTCATCCCAATGTTCAATAAGTAGTACTATGCCATTTGATAAGATCACTTCGATCATCCAGAATTGGAATCTGAAATTCGATGGTTCCACAAATGGTTTAGGAGTGGAGGAATTTCTTTATCGATTAGGCTCACTTACTAACGACTATTTCAATGGTGACTATAGCGTCATATGCCGAAATTTGAATTGCCTATTAACAGGGAAAGCCAGGGACTGGTATTGGCGCTATCACAAACAAGTCAAGTTTGTTGAATGGAACTCGTTTTGTGAAGCGCTAATAGACCAGTACAAACAGTTCAAATCATCTTTTGACATTCGGGAGGAAATTCGAGCTAGAAAGCAGAAACCAAACGAAACGTTTGACGCTTTCTTTGAAGCCGTTTCTGCAATGATAGATAAACTCCCAAGGGCGATGTCAGAAGCCGAACTGATAGAAATTTTAGCACGAAATCTTCGTCCTGACATACGCCAGGATCTACTATATGTTCCCATCACGTCAATTTCGCATCTCCGTAAGCTCGTTCAGATGCGAGAAAACTTTTTCAGTGACGAGCATGTTAGGAAATCTCTGCCAAGTCGAAATGTCCCACTTCAAATGACTCGTAGAAATGTAGCTGAAATAGATATTGACGATCATGAGACAATTATACCAGAGGAAAATGCAGCACCTTTTATAGAGGCAATCAAAAGATCTGAGCAAGTTTCCCATTGTTGGAATTGCGATGCTGAGGGCCACCACTGGCAAGATTGCACTCAAGATCGGACCATATTTTGCTACGGATGTGGGTCTAAAAATATATACAAACCCAATTGCTTAAGGTGTGCAAATAGAAAACAACATAATTCAAAAAACTTGAAAAGTTTCAGTCCACAAATGGACAAACTTCAGTAATCCCTTTAAATTTGCATACACGTATAAATCAGGTTGAAGAACAGAATTCTGAAACTAATATCAATACCAATAAAGATAACATATCTGCCAAATCAAAAACGATTAAAATTTTAAAGCGACCACTATCTAATGAAACTTATTATGAAAATGACGTCTCCAAAATTATTTACCCGAAAAACCCTTTTCATGTCAGATGGCAGTTATATTGTCAAAGAAGGAATGAAATATTTAATAATTCTGAGTTATGTCCTTTGTACATTAGGAAGCCAAAGCGTTCCACTTTGCGGTTACGCAAATTTTTCAAAATGAAGAAACTTTGTACTAAGTTTTTAGTATCGACAATCGTATCGAATCCAACGGATTTCAGATACTATGCTAAAGTGTCCTTTTTAGATTTTGTTGAATATGGCCTGATTGATACCGGTGCAAATGTAAGTTGCATTGGATCTGAATTAGCAACAAGAGATTATACTAAGTTCCCCAATTTTCATAAAGTGAAATCAACCGTTAAAACTGCTGACGGCAATTCCCAAAAAGTGTGCGGGTGGCTAGAAGTCAATATCTCTTTTAAGGACCAAATAAAACCTATTCGTCTATTTGTCGTACCCAGCATTTCCCAAAAACTTATTCTAGGGATTGACTTTTGTAAAATCTTCAATTTAATGCCGAAAATCATCAATTCCAATGACATTATCACGTCAAATTTTGACATTAATGATAGTGTAAAGACGAAAAATTTAAACTTTTCAACCATTTCCATGCATAATGAATCAGTCAATGTCCCACCAGTAACAAATCCTGACTCATATCCTCTCAATGATTCGGAACGTCTTCAGTTACAGACAGTCATCAACCTCTTTCCAAACTTTGAGACCAAAGGACTAGGTCGGACCAGTCTTTTAAAACATACCATAAACGTAGGTTCTGCTCAACCCATCAAACAAAGGTTTTACCCTGTGTCCCCTGCAGTGGAAAAACTTATGTTTGGTGAGGTTGACAGAATGCTACAGTTAGGTGTAATAGAACCCTCTAACTCGTCGTGGAGTTCCCCGATGAGGTTAGTTGTTAAACCCAACAAAGTGAGACTCTGTCTAGACGCACGAAAATTGAACTCAGTAACGGAAAAGGACGCATATCCTTTACCCAATATTGAGGGAATTTTCGCGCGTCTACCAAAGGCAAATATCATATCCAAGTTGGATTTGAAGGACGCTTTTTGGCAGATCGGGTTGGATGAAAACTCGAAACATTTGACTGCGTTCACAGTCCCGGGAAGGCCTCTGTACCAGTTTGTGGTCATGCCATTCGGGCTGTGTAACGCAGCTCAAACAATGTGTCGTCTAATGGACGAGATAATTCCACCCGATCTCCGCCATTGCGTCTTCGGTTACTTGGACGATCTCGTGATTGTCTCCGAAGACTTTCCGACCCATATAGAAGTCCTTATGAGGATATCCTCACAGTTACGCAAAGCAAACCTCACGTTGAATATCTCAAAAAGCCACTTTTGTGTCACGAAAGTGAACTATTTGGGATATGTCATCGGAAACGGAGGGATAATGACCGATAACGAGAAGATAGTGGCAATTACACAGTGGCCTGTACCGAAAAACCTTAAGCAGGTTCGAGGATTCCTCGGCTTAGCGGGGTGGTACAGGAGATTTATCCAAAACTTTTCCACCGAAGTGTCTCCCATATCCGATGTTCTGTCCACTAAAAAGAAATTTCTTTGGACCAATGAGGCCCAAAAAGCATTTGAAAGGATAAAGGGGCTGTTAACCACAGCTCCCATCCTGACCAATCCTGATTTTAAGAGAAAGTTTTACCTCCACTGTGACGCTAGTGATTACGGGATCGGGGCAGTTCTTGTTCAGTTAGACGATGAAGGTAATGAAAAGCCCATCGCCTATATGAGCAAGAAGCTGAACTCGGCCCAACGTAATTATAGCGTCACAGAGAGGGAATGTCTTGCAGCTATTGAAGCGATCAAAAAATTTCGCTGCTACCTGGAACTCCAGGATTTCGAGGTCATAACTGACCATTCAAGCTTACTATGGCTTATGCGGCAACCAGACCTAACTGGTCGTCTGGCCCGCTGGGTATTTAAGTTGCAGAGCTACAAATTTACTATAAGCCATAGGAAGGGGAAGGATAATGTCGTCCCAGACGCGTTATCAAGGATACCGGAAGAGGAGATTTTAGCTCTGGAGTTATCCGAGCCAGAAATCGACTTGGACTCCCCTTTCTTCGAAGATGAAGACTACAATACGCTAAAAGACAAAGTGACACAAAATCAGTCAAAGTTCCCTGATGTGAAAATCATTGATAAGTATGTGTACTACAGGACACAACACTATACAGGCGATGACCAAGAAGAAGAAGAAGCGTGGAAGCTATGGGTTCCACTTCGATTGAGGACGAAAGCTATATCGGTAGCCCATGACACCCCTGTAAATGCTCACGGAGGAATGAGCAAAACTCTTCAGCTCCTACGAAGACACCTCTTCTGGCCAGGTATGGTCACAGATGTAAGAAAGTACGTCAGAGAATGTGATATCTGTAAACGAACTAAGGCACCTAATATGGTAATGAAACCTCCTATAGGTAACCCCTCAGTATCACTTCGTCCCTTTCAAAGGATGTACATCGACATACTTGGACCATATCCTCGCAGCAAAAGTGGTTATATCGGGTTACTGATTGTGCTTGATCATTTGACCAAGTATCACTGGCTTTGTCCACTCAAAAAATTTACATCCACCGCCATACAAGACTTCCTTCAGAAGCATATTTTCCATATGTACGGTGTCCCCGAAACAATTATTAGTGACAATGGCAGTCAATTTAGAGCCAATGACTTAAACGCCTTCTTCACCTCTTTAGGGATAAATCACATATATACTGCATTGTACTCGCCACAGTCTAATGCATCAGAAAGAGTGAATCGGTCTCTTATAGCTGGCATTAGATCATATCTCAAAGACGATCATAGGCAATGGGACACTAATCTTTCGGCAATAAGCTGTGCACTTCGCAATTCTTATCATCAGTCTATTGACTGCTCGCCATATCATGCCCTCTTCGGCTTTGATATGATAACGCATGCCTCTTCATACGAACTTCTAAGAAAGTTAAATCTTCTGACTGAACCCACCGTCAAACTGACAAATGATGATCGACTACAGCTAATTAGGAAAGATTTGGTCAAACACATAAAATCTGCTTTTGAAAAGAACCAAAAATATTATAACTTGCGTACACGCCAACAGACGTTTTCAGTTGGGCAAGAAGTGTATCGCCGCAACTTCTCACAATCCAATATGGAAAAACATTTTAATTCGAAATTAGCTCCCTTGTTTCTGAAAGCTAAGGTAAGAGAGAAAATGGGAAGCCATTATTATGTGCTTGAAGATTTAAATGGCAAACTTATAGGTACGTTCCACGCGAAGGACATACGAACATAATCGTCCTTTTTGTCCTATTAATTCGCTGCCAAAATTGGGCGAATTACTCGGTTTTGTGGCGGACGTTCACATTTTTTATAAACACGAACAATTCTACATATCAAAAATAGCAAAATTCCCTATAATTCATCGACACACTAAAGTTAATGATGTTAAATATTACCTTTAAATTGTCACCAATGTTTACCAATTGTTAGTTGTGACTTTGGGATTCGTTTGGAGTTGTTGTTGTTCTGTAGACTGGTTTGCTTTTTTATCATCATTATGTTTGGCAATGTTCATCAACATGTTACAGATTTTGTTTGGGCACTATCTTCGGATATATTAATTTCTTTGCTATTGGCAAAATTATTCTTGCATGAAATTCACTTTCTTTCTTTATATTTCACTGGTTAAATTTACCAAAATTTACTAAAAAAACAAAATAATATTCATTGATAAATTATGCATGCTAGTAATATTTATCTCAATGTTTACGAAATAGCTGACAAGAGGTCATAAAATATTGACAGTTAGTCAGTGAAAAGGAAGATGTAAAATGTTTTTGTAATTATATTTTGATCTTGTGTTCTGGTTCTGTGGTGACTTAGTCCACAGATACTGAGCGTAAATGGTTCGTTTCCAAACTAAACGGACATTTAACGTAGCTGTTTGGCAAACATGTCGGATGAAAAACAAGAAAATAATCAAAGATAAAATCATTCAGAAAAATGCTAAATTTTAAATAAATATCTCGAGGGTAGCTCAATTCAAATAAATATCACCCATTTTCAATACGACCGAGCATAATCATGATTCAGATATGTTAATACTTATTGTTGCAACGATGCACACTTATACACCAAATGTGGCAACATTTCCTATTAAAATTCTACGTTTTGGCAATTGTCATTTTTTAAGATATCCAATACATCAAGTTGAGAACGTTCATACAAGAACTTCCTTTCTGTTCAATCTTCCAAAGTGTTAACATCGTTTCAAGTTTATAAAGAAATCAGTTTGCCATACATGAATCCTATATATTTCAAGTGAAATTCCATCAATTTTTGTGAAATCACATATTCTTTGATAAAATTGGTGCATACATATTTTGCTATTACGAAGGTTAGCATATTTGCTAGTGAAAATTGAAGCCAGATCGATACTGCAAAGCGCTTATACCATCAGTATAGACGAACAGAATTTACGCTGCCCAACGGGTAGCGTGATGACTTTTTTTCCCATTAAATTGGAACAATAAGCTCAGTCATGGTTTTCCAAAATACTCCAAGATCACTTTGATTGTTAACATGATTGAAATCCGCATAGCAAAGTGACCACAAAAGCATTCAAAATATGTCATAAAATGATCGCTTAATACGTCTCAACTTCAAACTACCATGGATATATAGAAGGATACGTATTGATGTAATACTGATTACGAATAATTTCCCAATTGATGAGGCACGAAATCACACGGAAACTTCCAAGAACGTCATAATGTAACATTTGGAGTAATCTAAACAACCTGCAACAAATTACACATAAACCTATCCATGAGATACATCATAAAATTAGATGCAAAATGCAGTCATAATTTTCGTCGAATTGAAGTAGACAATATGTTGCAAGCTCCACATACATCCCAGTGATTCCCTTTGGACCGTCACTTCTCTACTGAACATGTATTCCAGGCAACATCATTATAAGTATTCCTGTTATAATTACATTACCTAAGTTATATTTTTTCTATTTGAGTATATTAGAATTCGAGAGGGAGAATTTTTAACTTTTGTAAGAGCAGTTCCTAGCATTTTATTTTTTTGTAGCAGCAGCCATCAGTCACAAACTGCAGGAGGCCTTCTTCAAATGGTGATGTTGGTGGTAAGTCAAAACAGCTGATTTTGCTTGATATTTCGTATATGTCTCTTTATTACTTGCTCTTACATTGAATTAAAAATTAAAACATGTAATGAGATCTCACAATAAAAATGACAGTGCCCTCTCACTGGAGGTGAATATTTCAAAGGTGTATAACAGTTGGAAATAACTCAATGCTCATTTAATTGTGATCTCTCAATACAGGTTGTTTTAACAAAGAGGAATAGAAACAAAACATTTCGGTACCTTAATATATGTATGTACAGATATAAACACGTAAATTTGTAACTACAATCATCATATGATTGTTTATTTTTATCTCTGCTTCGCATAAGCGCATTACTTTACTTATGGAGCAGAAAAGATATTTTTAAAACATTAACCCTTTAAGGACCGAAGATGCACAATTTTTGTATATTATAGTCATTCTTTAAAATGTACTATTATTGATTATTTATGTTTTATTATACATATATTTTATTGAATATAAGTAATGCTCTGAATAAAATGAATTTTGTATGCCAAAGGATGGCTTTGTAAAAGACTAGCTTTATGTTTTCGAGCCGAGTGATGTGAAGAAGAAAGAATGCGTAAGTATGTTAGGGGTTCTGGTATAATTCTTTTGTGCTTACAGAACATTGGCAGGCGAGGGTATTGAGGCACTTATCCACAATTACATCCGTGGAAATGAATCTCCATAAGAAAAGATAATGGTATTTTTATATTATTTTAGAACATTTTCAATATGACTATATTTTGGGGTATTTTTGTAATAGTCATCCTGGTCCATTTAGAGTCAATAGTTAACGTCAAGAAACTAAAAAGGGAGTCTACAATAATTATGTGTAGTGGATACAGATTTATGCGGAAAAAGGACCGAACCTCCCCACACGACTGGCTGCTAGCAGAACAAAGGCTCCCGCAGTCCTTTATCCTCATGAGTTCTCGGTGTGTAAGAAAATAAAAACAGTTTTTATTCAAAATTAACACCATATCCAGTTGGACACTACAAAGATTGGACTTCCCAGCAAAAATTTGGATCCATTAGTCATTACGTAACCCATTACAAAGTAATGTAAACAAGCTTCTTTTCCCATTACAAGTAATCTGTAAAGTAATGGGATACTTCTTAAAAAATTGACAAGGCAAACCTACTTACTTTGCTCTTCACTAACACTGTGCAACAAGGTTTCTGTGCGGTGGAAAATTCTTTTTGGAGATGAAAGCCCTCAGTGAGTATATTAAGAACCCAAAAGGAAATTTTACCCATAGGTCAAGTTTCTGAGATATCGCGCCATGAATTTTTTGAATTTTCGCCTATGATGCATGAGAAAATAGCTTTATATCTCTGTTTGCCGTTATTGTAGCTTCGTTTTGAGATTACATGTCTTCAGTCAAATCGAATGGCGAATCTTTTTGTAGAACATTTCATTCTTCTAACTCAATTCCTTTCATGTCCTTTTCGTTCTTTCTTTCTTGAACCGTAGTAAAAGTACCACAAGATGAGATTTTACAGCATCCAAATATTCCACAGAAATGTTGCTCAGAGAATTTTAGGTACGGTTCTCATTGACAACTAATCGGTATTGTAACGTTTTCATTGTCTTTTTTGACATTTACCCGGTTTTTGTTCAGAAAAACCCTATGTTTTGTTTTTCTGTATATTCGTTATTTGTTATGTATTGATAGGTAGACATACACATTGGTTATCGCTTATATTGACATATGGGATGTATCTGAAATATTTACCATATATAGCTCCTGATATGCTGAACACGTTAATGACAAATTTTCTTGGAAAATAGATCCGGTTATCTAATATTTTGAACCGGATATAGCGATATAAAACCCGGATTTTGTACCGATTTTAAGTAACCGATTAAGTTTATATGTATACCATTAGAAACCTAATAAAAATGTCAATCAGGGAAAATAAATTTTTTGACAGAATCTTACCTGGGTTCGGTGCTAAAACAAAAAACCCGTATTCTTGAACCGTTTTTAAGGAAAACCAGTAAGGAAAGAATCAAAGTCGGGCGGGGCCGACTATATGATACCCTACACCACTGTGAATACGTAAAATATAAATCGGAGCTATATCCAGATCTTTACCGACTTCAATATAACTTGGCACATTTATTTCCGGACCGAATTCAGTCACACATTCCAAATATCATTGAAATCGGAAATATATAGCGTGTTTGGTGCAGAAAATACGTGAAATAGGCCGAAAATATATATGGGAGCTATATCCAAATTTGAACCGATTTCGATATAATTTGGCACATTTATTTCTAGACCGAATTCTGTCACACGTTCCAAATTTCATCGAAATCGGAAATATACAGCATGTGTGGTGCAGAAAATACGTGAAATCGGCCGAAAATATATATGGTAGCTATATCCAAATCTGAACCGATTTCGATATTATTAAGGACACTTATTTCTAGACCGAATTCAGTCAAATATTCCAAATTTCATCAAAATCGGACGTATATAGCATGTGTGGTACAGAAAAATACGTGAAATCGGTAGAAAATATATATTGGAGCTATATCCAAATCTGAACCGATTTCGATATAATTTGGCACACATATTTGTAGACCGAATTCAGTCCCACAATCAAAATTTAATTAAAATCGGACGTATATAGCTTGTTTGGTGCAGCAAATACGTGAAATCGAGCGAAAATATATATGGGAGCTATATCCAAATCTGAACCGATTTTCACCAAAAGCAATAGCGTTCTTCCTACGGCTAAAAAAATTGTAGTCCCAAATTTTCAGCTGAATCGGACAAAAAATGCGACCTGTACGTTGCGAACAAAAATACATGGACAGACGGACGGACATGCATAAATCGACGAAATGGAATTTATGTTACGGGTTTACTGTCGTGCTCTTAAAGTTCATCAAGAATGTATGCATCACGCCATAACTCAGAAGTTTGACCTATGGCATAACTGTCCTTCCGGGTTCATAATATTAACTTCATCGACTTTCATCGGCAAAAAGAATATTTCACCCACCAATCTTTTATCTTCATATTTACGCGCAGTGATATTTTTCCTTAAAAACGGTTCAAGAATACGGGTTTTTTGTTTTAGCACCGAACCCAGGTAAGATGCTGTCAAAAATTTATTTTCCCTGATTGGCAATTTTATTAGCTTTCTAATGGTATATATATAAACTCAAACGGTTACTTAAAATCGGTACAAAATCCGGGTTTTATATCGCTATATTCGGTTCAAAATATTAGATAACCGGATCTATTTTCCAAGAAAATTTGTCATTAACGTGTTCAGCATATCGGGAGCTATATATGGTAAATATTTCAGATACATCCCATATGTCAATATAAGCGATAACCAATGGGTATGTCTACCTAATAATACATAACAAATAACGAATATACAGGAAAACAAAACATAGGTGTTTTTCTGAACAAAAACCGGGTAAATGTCAAAAAAGACAATGAAAACGTTACAATATCGATTAGTTGTCAATGAGAACCGTACCTAAAATTCTCTGAGCAACATTTCTGTGGAATATTTGGATGCTGTAAAATCTCATCTTGTGCTACTTTTACTACGGTTCAAGAAAGAAAGGACGAAAAGGACATGAAAGGAATTGAGTTAGAAGAATGAAATGTTCTACAAAAAGATTCGCCATTCGATTTGACTGAAGACATGTAATCTCAAAACGAAGCTACAATAACGGCAAACAGAGATATAAAGCTATTTTCTCATGCATCATAGGCGAAAATTCAAAAAATTCATGGCGCGATATCTCAGAAACTTGACCTATGGGGAAAATTTCCTTTTGGGTTCTTAATATACTCAATAAGGGCTTTCATCTCCAAAAGGAATTTTCCACCGCACAAACCTTGAGTTCCAATTTGTGGCACAGTGTAAGTAATGAGGACGGTGGCACAATGAGTGTGTGTCCGACTATAAATCCTAGGGTTGTGTGTTCAACGCTCACTGTCGACACGCGAGTTTTTTTTTTAATTAAAAAATAACAGTTCGTGGTGCACCTGTGCACTGTATATTTAAGTTCTTAAGCAACCCTTAATGTTCGTGTGCGTGGCATAGTATGTAGTGTCTTTGGCTAGAAATCAGAGGGTTCGTGTGTTCAACTCGCACAGCGAGCGAAATAAAATAAAGTAAAATAAAAGTAAGAAGTGTGATGAATTTAAAAAAAAAAAATTCTACATCAACTGTTCTAAAAATAGCATTTTTTTCAACTTCTAGTGGCCACAGAATAACTAGTTATTCTAGTGGTCAAAAAATAACTACAAACTGAGTGCGACATGCCCTTGTAAAAATAATGGGGAAGAAAGGGGGTTTGCGACTAGTTACGGCTGGCAAAAATCCCTTACAAAACCCATGATTTTGGGAGGACTTTTTTTGCTGGGTTGAATTAAGAGGAGATTGACACATTTTTTTTTAGAATAAACATTTTACATTTTAGGGATTTGTAAGATATCAAGCGGATATCTTTTCAAATATCGATGATAATAATTTTATGTATTGGATGAAGGTCAATATTATAAGGTTTAGAGTCTGCAGACAAAATATAAAATATTTTTCAAACGCTTCTTCTCTGAAAAATGTCAATATAAGCATTTCAAATTATATGAACACCATCACATACGTCAAAATTGGCTAATTTGAACTATGATATATGATAGATAAAGACCAATTGTCCATTCCATTTTCATAAATTTTCCTCTAGGAATTAAACAGACTCATCAGTTTATGCCTTTACACGTCATGAATAATAAAAAATATAACAGTAAGAAACAAACTTTTTATAAGCACAATGACTCAATGTTGCCCACAGGCAATATCCCTAACCACGAGGAATTGATAAGAATTTTTTGGGGAGGATTTATTTTTGCGACTACTTATCATAATAAATATGAAACATATTTTTATCTCTACGGAAAAAAATTCGGGGTTCAAAGGGTTAAATACCCAATCTCTATAAATTTGGTTTAATTATTTTCTATGCATTACCTAGATTCTGTAGATATTTTTAATTTATTTTTATAGGTTTGTACAGACTCTGGGGCAGGATAATTTGGATTTACTTCAAGATTTTTTTATTTTTTGTTGATTTTTCGCAAAAATAAAAATAAATTTAGTAAATATTTAAACATACGAATAGATATGGGCATATTTTGTAGAAATTTAACTTATGTTGAAGCGTATGTTTGGTGTATTGTAACACGCGAACTGTTGTACATCAACACAAAAACTCTGAACGTATATCGGTAAAATGAACTGTTTTAGCACGATTCACCGAGGGATTTTTTAAAATAATTATTTGTGCGAATTATTTGTGTTGAAGCAAACACGTTTTTTTTTGTTGTTGTCCAATTATTAGTTTTAAAACACAATGTACAGTTTAATGCTCAAAGAGAAAGTTAAAGAATACACCTCAGACATTAAGCTTCCTACGTATCATTTTTTCAAATTTTCACTTTAACCGCGTCAAAAGGATGCTGACATTTTGAAGCAAAAAAAAACAGGTGGTTTTGGAATTTTTCTCTAATCCGGACGCGAAACTAGATTTGTCTAAATGTTTATTATGTGATTGTAGTACTCGCGAATTCGCATTTTTGATGTATAAGTCGAGCGTGTAGTCTTCATAAGATCGCAGCAATCTTCGCTCAACGTCAAAATTTTTGTGCGTACATTTTTCTGAAAAACCTATTTTTATACCCTACACCACTCTGTGGGGAGGGTATTATAAGTTGGTTTTGGCCAAAAAGTTTGTAACGCATCGAAATAATGGTCGCAGACCCATACTTATATATACCAAAATGAATGTCTCGACGAGCTGAGTCGATCTGGCTATGTGTGTCCGTCCGTCAGTCCGTCCGTCAGTCCGTCCGTCCGTCCGTCCGTCCGTCTGTCCGTCTGTCCATCTAAACCTTGTAATCACGCTACAGGTCGCAATTTTAATCCGATCGACACCAAATTTTGGGTGTTGATGATTGATTTTGGTGATGGTCGTATAATATTTAGGGGTCGGAATGGGCAAAAAACTTATGTGGATAAAAAGACAACATTTTTTTCCAAAGCGAATATCTCAGCTTCTATATGGGGTATACCAAAAGCAAAACCTGACAATGAAAGTAGAAAATATCACCTTTCTAATGATGTAAAGTAGGTTCTCGTGGGTGAGCAAACAACGAAGATATCGCAATAGTCGTAAATTAAACCCAAATTTTCATTTTTGCGATTTTAGTTATAATGACGAATATCACAGCTTTGGCTGGGGACTTTCAAAAAGCAAAGCCTGACTTTGAAAGTAGAAGATTCCACCTTTACAATGATGCAAACTAGGTCGGCGTAGGTGACCAAATTGCGGAGATATCACAATAGTCGGTAATTCATCCCATTTTTCCATTTTTTGGAAATCACGCTACAGGCCACAATTTTGATCGGATAGTCACGAAATTTTGAGAGTTAATGGGGATCTCAAAGAGGAAGAAGCCTATTGATTTTGGTGAGGGTCGAATAATATTTAGGGGTCGGAATGGGCAAAAAACTTATTTGGATAAAAAGACAACGTTTTTTTCCAAAGCTAATATCTCAGCTTCTATAAGAGGTATGCCAAAAGAAAAACCTGACAATGAAAGTAGAAAATATCACCTTTCTAACGATGTAAAGTAGGTTCTCGTGGGTGAGCAAACAACGAAGATATCGCAATAGTCGTAAATTAAACCCAAATTTTCATTTTTGCGATTTTAGTTATAATGACGAATATCACAGCTTTGGTTGGATACTTTCCAAAAGCAAAGCCTTACTATGAAAGTAGAAGATCCCAACTTTACAATGATGCAAACTAGGTCGGCGTAGGTGACCAAATAACGGAGATATCGCAATATTCGATAATACATCCCATTTTCCATTTTTTTTTGGAAATCACGCTACTGGGCGGCAATTTTGATCGGATCGTCTCGAAATTTCGAGGGTTAATGAGGGTCTCACAGAGGAATAATATTTAGGGGTCGGAATGAGCAAAAACTTTATGTGGAAAAAAGTCAATATATATAAAATATCACCTTTACAACGACAAAGTTGTCGTAGGTGGTCTAACAACGAAGATATCGCAATAGTCGCTAATAAAACTCAACTTCTCATTTTAGTGATTTTAATAAAAGCTTTGTTCCTTTACTTTTTAATGGTAAGAGTGGTAATAGAGAAAAGTGTCAAAATTGTTCAAAATTGCTCTCTCATGAACATTTTTACCAGAAAAGTAAATGAACGGAAAAATGGTAGATCCGACAGCAAAAAACATAAAAAATCAATTTTCGTCTTTTATATCACAGTTTTTAATTTAGTATTGTCAGTGTTCTGCTTGGTTTACATTTACGAAATCCACTCGATTTCAACTGTCAAATCCATAGGTTAAACGTCAAATGAAATCCAGATGAGATTTCATTTGACATTTGAGCTATGGAATTGACAGTTAAAATCGAGTGGATTTCGTAAATGTAAACTTAGCATTCGACTTTTTCTTCGGTTTTTCGTCCATTTTGTGAAATAATCGTCAAACAAAAGTCGAAAAATCAGTTCTGCCATTTTCTACCTGCAGAAATTTTGCTGGTAGCCTGTGGTAGAAGAGAAAGCCATTTTCGCTCTCTCTCCCCTCTCACTCTCTTAAAAATTGCTTCCAGTTTTGCCACTTTTCGGGTTAAGGAACGCTTTGCAGGTTAAAATGGTAACCTCAGGTAAGTAAAGGAACACAGCTAATAATGACGGATATCACACCTTTGGTTGGGGACCTTCTAAAAGCAAAGCCAGACTAGGAAAGTAGAAAATCCCATCTTTGAAACTATGCAAAGTAGGTTGGCGTAGGTAGTCAAATAATAGAGATATCGCAACAGTCGTTAATGCATCCCTTTTTTCCACTTTTTCTGCAATTACACTACAGGGCGGAATTTTGATCGTATCATCACGAAATTTTCTCACAGAGATAGAAGCCTATTGATGTTGGTGATGTCGAGAGTAATCAAATATAAAACTAAATATTAATTATTTTGGTTCAGTTCTCCTTAAGTTATTTTGTATAAAAGCCAGATAGGTGAAAACGTTCGTGGTGTAGGGTATCACATAGTCGGCCCCGTACCGACTATAGCCTTTTCTCACTTGTTTTGTTCCAAATTTGACAACTGTCTTACGATTTCCGTGGAAACCCGCGTAAAATTATTTTTTTTGCGTTCTGAATCTAATAAGCCGCAACGCGCCCAAATCGGTCCACTAGATCGGCGGATATGATACCCCTCAAATTTCGAAAATTTACAATTTTTTTTTTTGAAAATATCACGTAGTAAAACGAGTTTTGGATGTGTCAGTTCTACTTAAGTAAATAGATCGATACGCGTGTTTAAAACTTGCGTAAACAGATATTTAAAAACTATCGCGAATCCAGAGATATAATAGATTTTTCCTAAAAATTGAGTGCGATGCAACATCCACGGTTCTTGATGTATCGCATTGAAACGGCACAGAATGATGTATTTTTTAATGGTGATCATTGAAATCGGATGCGCATAAAATGTAAATGTACTTCATGGAAATCATAGCCATTTTACTGTTTTTTTTAACCTCCTAATATGCAACAGATGCTACATCGTGGTCACCAAAGAGAATTTCACGAAGTGTATATCAAATAAAAGGGTTTGATTCGCTGTTTTCGAAAATCGGATGCGCATCATGTCATTTACACTACGCGGTTTCTATGCGCTTCAAAAGTTGTAATATCTACTTTAACTTTATTTTAATTTTATGCCACAATACGAAGTCCTTCTGATTTAATATAATGATCTAAACACTTTCGCCAATAGGTAAACTATAAAGCAAAAATTTATTGCAACGGAATATATTCATTATTGCACGAAATTTTGACGAAAAAGAGAAAGAACTCTAATATTTTTTTCTTCAACTTTTCCTTTAAAATCATAAAACAACAAAATTAGAATAATATAATTTGTATTTTTTCTTCGCATTTTTGCAAATAACATGAATTTTATTTAAAATCATAAAACAACAAAATTAGAATAATATAATTTGTATTTTTTCCTTATATTTTCTTCGCATTTTTGCAAATAACATGAATATTATAGCTTCGGCCTTCACGCCATTGGCTTCATTTTATTTCTCACAATGTCTGGATGCTTCTGTATTTTTTTTTACATACATATTTTCTGTAAGCATAAGCGCTTTTATTTCAAAAATATATTTGCAAATAAGTACAATTTTGTAATAAATTTGATTTTTCGCGAATCCATTGAAACATTTTATGAGTATTTTGACATGATCATAAAGGGTACAATTTCAGATTACAGTAATAAGATATAACAGCTTATTATATAAAGCCACAATTATTTTAGGATTTGTTTCTAAATATTAAAATTAAAATGGTCACATCTTTTGCGCGCAAAGGTCAAGGTTATTAACAAAAATATATTTGGAATGACGATTTTTTCTTAATCTATGTACCAAAAATCATTGATGTAGCATCAAATTTTTTTTTTTGATTTTTTTAAAAAAGGAAAGCTTAATTTTACAAATGTTTGCCCATATGAAATGCTGTTAGTGATTTATGCATAAATTTTAAATTTTTAATTTTAAATAATTTTTTAAATTTTGGAATTGCAAAAGAAATTTGGGCTTTACCATTTCTATTACATGTTTTTATTGGGTTCCACCATAGTACAAAAGGGTTACCATTCCCGCCTTGTTCACTGAACTTTTATGTTTCAGTCCCAGACTAGACAACATTATTTTTTCTTGAAATACTAAGACAATTTCCCCATAAGTGGAGTACTTCGACACTCTTTTTCGATTTTTGAAAACTTTATAATTACAGGTTAGGATCTCTGAATTTAATAGTTGTTTGTAGTCCCAGTTAATAAATTTAGAAATCTTGAACATAAAAGATGTCAATCCTTCGTATAACTCGAATAAGATTACTATCAAATTTTACAATGTTAGAAGTAATAGCTTTGACAGCCCGGTATGTGATTATTAGAGAAAATTTGATTAGACAGAAACTCGGTTTATCACAAAATAAAACGTATTAGGCCCAGAAATTGTTGCATATTATGCCTATCGTGCATATTTTGACATATTATTTGACTAAGTCTTCGTTGGGGGTATGAAACTTTACACCTGAAATTTTTCCGCATGGGTCCTCGTCTTCATATAGCCCCCATAGAACGGTACCTCCCGATTTTCGGTATTTTGAAAGTTGTGGCCTCAGTATCCCACCGAAGTGACTGAAAGTTGATATTTAGTCTTCGTTGGGGGTACATAACTTTCCACCTGAAATTTGTCGGTATAGTTCCAAGTCTTCATATAGCCCCCATAGAACGATACCTCCCGATTTCCGGTATTTTGAAGGTTGCGGCCTCAATATCCCTCTGAAACGGCTGAAACTTGGTGTTACGTCTTCCTTGGGGGTAAAAAACTATCCACCTAAAATTTCTCGGTTTAGGTTCAGGCCTTCAATAGCCCCCATAGAACGATACCTCCCGATTTTCGGTATTTTGAAGTTTGTGGCTGTTGTTATACATTTCCCTATTTTATTGACTTGTCTCAAGAGAATTGTAAACAGAAAAAATTTACACACAATAATAGGAACAAACTATTATTGCATAAGAAAATATGTAAAATGCATACATTTTGTATTTGTACACATTATTTTTTGCATATGCAAAATTTATGCATTTTGCATAATTTTAGATATGTTATATGTTTTGATTGCAATTTAATCAGAAGCCAAAAATATGCCCATTCCCAAAATTTGACATGAATCGGACCAAAAATAGGGGTTGCATAAAATTCCACTATCTAGTGATTATGAAGCGATGTCAGGTTGAAATGCTTTTCTCATTAAGTGGTCCAAAGTGTCAAGAATCTGATACCGTTACTACTTTATTCAAATATATGACATTATTCAAATATATGATGGAATCTCTCAAATAAAACGCTTGCATTTAAACTAAAAATTTTGACAATGTTAAACGCCAAGAGTATTATTTGAGAAAATTGAAAAATTATTTTCATGAAAAATAATTTTCTAGTTTTAAGTGTATTTATAAACAAAACACCGTAACTAAATTTTTTTAATTATTTTTTAACAGTGTTTGACCAACCGAACTAAAACTTTGCACACTTTTTAGATTTGGGTGACAATAAATAAATATGAAACCAAAAGCAATATGGGTCCATTTTTTCCTATAACCCCCATATAGCGGTACCACCCGATTTAGTTCAAATCTAGTAACTCAGTTTTACCACAGTTGCAGTTGACCAATCGAACTGAAACTTTACACACTTTTCAGATATAGATGAGAATACATGAATATGAAACCAAAACCAAACCAAACAGGTCAATTTTTTCTTATAGCCCCCCATATAGCGGTACAACCACCACGATTTAAAGTATTTTAAGGATTCTATCTTCATCTTTAGGCCGAATTAGCTGCAATTTGGCATTTGGGGTTCCCAATGGTACAGAAACTTCCTCACCAAACATGTTGGTATAGCCTCCATATAGCGGTACCACCCGATTTCAGGCATTTTAAGGATTTTATCTTCATTTTCAACCTGAATTAGATGAAACTTATGGACATAAGTCCAGAAATTATGGACATAAGTCCAGGTTTTGGTTTAGCCCTTATATAACGGAACCACACGATTTCAGGCATTTTAAAGTTTTTATCTAAATTTTCGGCCTAAATTGGCTATAATTTTGTTTTGAGGTTCTCAGTGGTCAAACAATTTAATTACTTAAAAGTTAAAAATAAAAAATAACTAAAAAAATTAAGTTACAGTGTTTTATTTATAAATGCACTTAAAACTAGAAAATAATTTTCTATGATGGAAACTCTCAAATAAAACGCTTGCATTTGGAAAAAAATTGTGACAATATTAAACGGCTAGCGTTTTATTTGAGAGATTCCTGACATATTTTGACCATAACCAAATTACAGTCAATTAAGATAAGATGTAGATAAAAACTGATAAATGAAATTCTTCTTTGAGCTTGAGGTCCACCAACACTCTAAAACGTCCTTTTAGCCAAACAAATAATAAAGTTGCCAAACTCGATAAACATAATATTATATACCGTATTGAATGTGATGGCAATGAAAATGACAAATGTGGTAAAATGTATGTGGGTACCACGAAAAACAAACTTAAAACTAGATTATCTGACATAAAACATAGACAGCAGAACACAATCCAAAAAACAGCACTTGCGGACCACTGCAAGTCTAATAACCACTTGCCAAACTTTGAGAGCGTCCGCATACTTCAAACAGAGAGTAATTATAACAGGAGATTAACATTGGAAATGTTACATATCAACGACTTACCAGCGAATAAGTAGATAAACTACAAAAGCTATGCTGACAATGCAGCCTATTGCTATCGCCATTTGACACAAAAGAGATCGTGCAATCGTAGAAACATTGAGTGCAATATTTACATTCGACAATGGTAGTGAAACTACATTAGTTCTATGTAAAATTTGACTTACATATTTTTATGTAAATTGTAAGCGAGCTCATAATGTGTGTTTTTGTGTTTATCTTTACAATTTGATGTGATACTAGCCACTTTATTTTTTGTAGATCTTCCCTGAAGAAAAATTGCAAAATGTTGGAATTATGAAAAGATAAAAATAATAAAAAACGTATGACCTCAAGCTCAAAGAAGAATTTCATTTGTCAATTCGTTATAAAGGTCGAATAGCTTCAAACATAATCATTTGTAGATAAAAACTTTAAATTGCCTGAAATCGAGTGGTACAGTTATATGGTGGCTAGACCGAAATTTTTGGTGGGGGAGTTTCTGTAAAATTGGGAACTCCAAATGCCAAGTTAAAGCCAATTCGAACTAAAAATGAAGACAAAATCGTCCAAACACCTGAAATCGGGTGGTAGCGCTATATGGAGGCTTTAGGAAGAAATGGACACATATTTGATTTGGTTTCATATTCAGGTATTGTCATCCAAATCTGAAAAGTGTGCAAAGTTTCAGTTCGATTGGTCAACTGCAACTGTGTTAAAAATGAGTTACTATATTTAAGTTAAATAAAACACTTTAGAAATATACTTTTTGCCTAAGAAACCTGCCATTGCACAATGGTCCCAAATCCAAATTTTCTGGCCAAAACTATTTCAACGTCCATTTTGTATTGAAATTAATTATTATTTATAATAAATGTGCACAAACAGCAATTCTTACGTTTTATCGACCAAAAACTGTCAAAATTTATTGAACTGGGTGGTCCCGTTGTGTGGGGTCTAAACCAAAACATTGACCTATGTTAATAATTTTTGGTACGAAGGATTCATATCTTCCAAGAGGACAAAATACCAAAATTTCAGCCGTATCGGTCATAAAGTGTCGCTAAAATCCACAAAATATCTAAAATCGGACAGTACTTTTATGTGGGGGCTATGAAAAAAAAAATTTACCTATTTCAAAAAAATTAAACATACTTGTTTTCTACACTCTGAAACCCTTAAATATGAATTTTAAGGGAAATCGGTTGATAGATGTGCGTAATACTGTTCTATTTCAATTGGATACTACGTATAGTCACAACAGGTATTTACAAAAAATTCTCCCATCTTAAAATAGAAAAATCCACTTTATTTTAACTGTGGCAAATTTGAGCACGATTTGACTTCTGAACTTATTAGTACAGACCCCCTGCTATCTTCCAAATTCGATTTGGAGGTGGACAAATTTTGACATTTTTTTAAAAGTTTAAATATATTTAAAAAATATTTGTAAAAAATAATTTTCAATATATATAAAAACATTGATTTTATTACGCTAATTTTACAAATTTCATCGTTCTTTTTGTAAATATTATGAAAGTACTCATTAACAGCTTCCCGATTCACAATAACTTTGGTCTCACTTCTGTATATTAATGCAGCGACGCAATACAACAAAAATTGTATATTTTACAGCACAAAGTATGGTTTTATTTTTACATAAAAAAGTGTCAACTTTGGTACTGCGCCAATCAACGAATACTAACGTTATTTACAAAAACTAATTATTTTCAGATGACTCGAAGTGTTTTTTATTATTCTGTGCAAAAAAAATTAAAATTTCGAAACTTTAAAAATAGGGTTTTTGCCAAAAATTTCCTGATTGAAACCTATGTGCATTGGGCACATAGTGCTCTGCTCGGACTTCTTTTTGATGATATCAGAAAAGTATTCCTTTATGGTTTTGGTTACAAATATAAAATACGGAAACTAGTTGCATAAACATTTGCAATTTGTTAGAAAAAAAACTTGGCGCACACTAATGTACATATTTGCGTTATTATGAATATTGATTTGAAAACTCCTTTATGTGAATAAAACGTATGGGTATTTTTCGCTTAAAATAACGCTGTAAGAAATGTACAGCATAAAATACAGTACATAAAATATTATGTGACCCAATTTGATCAATTTATTGTGACATTTTAAAGCTTAAATGGTAATATACTGTAAGGTATTGATATACTGACTTACACATGTCTTAACATGCATACATATATCCGAGCTAGGGATGCCGTGTGTGTCCATAACACTATTCTAGATCCCCTTTGGATTTGGTTATACTCGCATGTGTGCAATTTGTTTGTACATATATTGACAATAATATATGAGGTTATACTCTCTATACGGACTCATTAATAAAGCACTTCCAAAGCTACATTTACTTGTAGTTGTGTGAAAAACGATGTATAAATACATGCTCATAAATATTGTCCTAAGACGTTCAAATGTAAAATGAATTGAATGAGGTTGTATTTAAAAAGTTTAAATTTAATGCCATAGCCTTTATCGGCGCCGCATAATGTTCGTAAGATTGTGTCTAATATGAAATTCACCAGACCCTTTGGAAAGAAATATTTTGTAATTATTTTGTAGGTAAAATTTTGTGGAAAGGGTTTTACTTACGAGGCCCGCGAATGTTTCAACGACTCTGTGACTTATGTTCATTGGTGTTTAAAAAATGAGTACAACAATTTAAATAAAACATCAATAAAATATAATGCATAGAAATTTGATATATTTATGAAGGTAAGAATGTTGCATATAACAAAGTGTGACATCAGGGGTTTTCAGATGAAATTTGATTAGGTCTACACATTATATTTAAGTTAAGTGCACCTTAGTAAGAGAGGAACTCAAAAAATGTGGAACATACATTCGGTGCATATCAACATATACGTCTGTAATACCCAATTTAAAGTCGTTTGTAATATCTTTAAGCCATTCTTAAGGTATGAGTATCCCCAGTATTTTTCTTTGCAGGTCGAAGATGGTTCATATTAGCCCAACGTTTGGCAGAACTTCAATAAAATCATACCTTCTCATTTTGGTTTATAAAGCAATAGGCCTTGCGCACCTTTAAGCTGAAAGCACATACAACGTTTGAGTAAAGTTGTGCGTTGGGCGTTGGCAAAAAAAACAACAACAACAGGGCGACGCCGACATCAAAGTCCGGCGTTGATGTGTTTGCCGGCATATATTTCAAATGAATTTGAATTTTTCGGCATCATGCCCAACAGTGTAAAAACGGCCAAAACGACACAAAACTACTCAAACGTTGTATGTGTTTTCAGCTTTACCAAAGTTAGTAACTACAAAAAACATATTTAATTCTATACTTGCGTGCAAATTTACTTCACTGTGATAAGCATACCTCGTTTCTGATCTGGTTTTCTTACAAAAGAAGACGAATGTGTCCGGTTAAGTATAAATGCCATCAAACCGCGTACTTTACGTTTATATGTCACCATGCGTTCTTCCGTTTGTTTTTGTTTTTTTTTTTCGATTTTCACATTTAATTTTCCCCTTTCATTCATTTCATTTTCATTTGAAAACGTTCGCACATACAATTCCACAAAATTATATCCTGTTTAAAGTCCCCTTGTCATACAGACTAGTCTGCCATTTTATTTCTTTGGAACTGCTTAAACCTCACCCACCACCACCACATTCGGACCAGGCATCGAGTGTATTATTGTTGGCCTAAAGTGGCTATAATGGATTCTATTTAACTTTTACTGACTGCTAATGGATTTTTCTTGACCCCAAATAAAATGTGAAACATAAAAAATCATTGGTAATGGTTACAACAACAATAGCAGCAGCAGCGAGGGGAAGCTTCAACGGAAACAAAAACACGGTCCCAGAGAAGCATAGGGAGGAAAACAAACATTACTGCAACACCAACAGCAAAAACCGTAATACCGACAGCTTTGTATGTACATACATACGTACATACATATAGAATATGTATGTGTATGTCGTCCGAAAACAACACTGTCACAACTTCTTTGGCAAAGGTAAACCATAAAAACTTTACTTATTTTTCAATTTCATCTGGTTTGTCCTTTACTTTTTAATGCCTACTGCTGTACGATCCAACTTCTGGTTTAACACATCCATTTAATGATATGCAACGAAATTTCAGATAACACAAATTCTTAATAAAATTTAAATGTTCATAAAAATGTAGATTAGGTTTAAAAATATCTGTAGGATACAAGTGTCTCGCTAGCATAGAAAAAAGGCAAAGAAATAGGTATATTTTTATAAAGAAAATTATATATTTTAAACTAATATTTTTTGGAAAAGAAGTAATTTCAATAATCAATGCAGGTCAAAAATGGTGATCAGCATGCAAAGTTAAATGCAAATTACACCATAATAGCAAATAGATAAGCGAAATTAACTACTTTTTTTAGAATGCGTCTTTTGTCATTAACCAATGTGTAATAATGGATCAATTATTATGGAAAGAAACATCCGGCTATTTAAATGTTATTTTTAACTCCAAATAATTAAGTGTATTTTATCTTTTTTATGTTTTCGATAAAAACACATTAGATAAATCATAAATTGATGACGTGACTACATCGAGATGTACAGTAGAGACGTGGACTTATGTCCACAAATCTTGTTGGAACAGTTTCCTTACTGGGAACCCTAAATGCCATATTACGGCCAAACGAGATCGAAAATGTAGATAACAACTTCAGAATATTTGAAATCGAGTGATATGGTTACATGGGGGCTATACCACAACGTGGACCTATTTCTACAATTCTTGTTATAGACATTGTTTGACAACTAAATGACAAATTACCGCGAATTTAGACTGAATATGTACCACTATCACCAGATTTCAGGTGTATTTGGTGGCACCGATATATGGCGGATATACCAAAAGGTTGACTTATGACCACAATTTTTGATGGAGAACTCTGTTGACCACTGGAAACCCCAAATGCCAATCTATACCCAATTTTGACTGAAAATGTAGAGAAAAAACCTATGTCAAAAACTTTTGTTGAATAAATTGTCTGGCAACTGGGAACCCTAATTACAGCCCATTTTGACTGAAAATTTAATTAGGAACTTGCAAGGCCTATACAAGGTCGGCCAATAAGCCTACCTGATTATTATGTTTGTTGTCAAAAAACATTATTGTGATATAAAATACAACGAAACTCAAATCAAAATAATGTAAAATCTATTATGTTTGTTGTTAAAAGTTGTTAACAGAATTCTGAATGGCCGACCTTCTGTAGGCCTTGGGAACTTCAAATTACCAAAATTACAATTACAATCAAATTTGGAATGAAAATGAAGAAAAAAGCTTAAAAATACCTGAAATACACAATTTTTTGGAGAAGTTCCTCGACTGCTGAGTATTAATTTACAGCTAATTCTGTCAGAAAATTTAGCTTAACAGATTAAAATACATACTTAAATTAATTGGATGATACCGTACGGGGCTATGCCGAATTTCAATTTATTTGGAGATTAAAACCGACGGACAACCTGAGCTTTACCCTGATAAAGAATTAGTATACTTTATAGGATATCAAATAACACGGTGCAGCACGATAGAATTCTCTTTACCATATTTCTTCTGTTTCGGGCTTTTAAAGTTATCAAATGTGACTTTTTATACCCTATACCACAATGTGGAAAAGGGTATAATAAGTTTGTTTTCCCAAAAATTCATGTAACGCCGCGAAATATTCGTCGTAGACCCCTCATGTGGTATACCAAACTTCATATCTCGACGAGATAAAGCGATTTAGCGATGTGTGTCCGTCCGTCCGTCTGTCCGTCCATTAAAAATTGTAATCAAGCTAGAGGCCGCAATTATGGACCGATTGTCACGAAATTTAGTATGGAGGTCGGGTTTGGACCAGAATAGAACTGATTAGTTTTTGGCGATGATCGTGAAATGTTAAAGGGATGAAATGGACCAAAAACAAAATTTTTGCTCGATTTTGTAGCCGCTCTGTAGGTCGCAATAATAGTCCGATCGGCGCGAAATTTTAAACGTAGTTTTGGTTTGAGATGAAGAAGTAGCGTGCAAGTCAACGGTATGATCGGATAATATTTAGCGGGTTAAATTGATCAAAACTTTTGTGTATACATTTAAATAAAAGTTATCATTTATCAAAAGCTAGCCCGGAAAGCTAGTGCACAGGGATAGTGGTATAGGGTATCACATGGTCGGCCCCGTCCGACTATAGTCTGTTCTTACTTGTTTTACATAATTTTGTTGTAGTCTTGAAAATATTGAACCCAATTCAGTATACAATTTGGACTTTGTAAATTGTTTCTATCGATTTCTTGATAAGAATATTTTTGGAGCTCTAAGCATCGATTTTCATCATATTCCAAGGCCCTCATACACTTTTTGCTCAATATTTATTGGCAATGAACACTGACTGCCTTTATTTTGAATTACAAGTAGTTTTTTGTAAAAGTTTTCCACATCCGATAAAGAATTTGTGCAAATTCTTATGGTGGTTCTGTCCTGGCGAACCATTAAAACTTGCCAATATTTGGACATTTTTTTTAAAACGAGCAAAAAGTACCGTTATAACACATATATGAAACATGTTAGGTATTGAAAATATCGGCTACTATATACTCTACATGTCCACAAAAATTTACTTTCAATTTCTCTCCTATCGATAAATATAACGGTATTATTAAGCGAAATTGGTTGGCTCTATTCAGATAAACCGGAGTGTATGTATATTTTATATGTAACTAGCACATTGCCCGCTACTTCGTATGCGGAAATGATATAAAAAACAAATAAACAATATATAATATGGAAATGGGGAACACTGAAAATTTTATTGTACTTATACCAAGTTTAATCACTATTTATTGTTATTTTAGTACTGTTCGTACCGCTTTAGTTCGATTTTCAAAAAGATCAGCCGTATCTCACCCTTAAATGTTAACAGACAGACCAACATTGTACACCAATCTTCTTCTTCTTTATTTGCAAATCCGTATTCGGATATTAGCGATCATACAATGTTAATTATTACAGAGTTATTTGGTTATATGTTATAAAATTAAAAATTTCATTCTATAATAGCTAGTTCTCTGTTTCTGGCGGCGCTTAAAAGGCTTATTTCATCTTGGTGTCCTGTCCATTCCAGAATGTTTTTGATCCATGTTATTTCTCGTCTCCCTCTTGGTCGGCGTCCTTCTATTTTGGTTCTTATGATTGCTTGGAGGAGATTATATTTGCTATTTCTCATAAGGTGTCCCAAATAAGCAGTTTTTCTCGTTTTTATCAATCTGATCATTTGACTTTCGGTGTTCATTCGTCTCAGTACTTCATTATTTGAGATGTGATCTGTCCAGGATATCTTTAAGATCCGTCGGTATATCCAAACCTCAAACGAGTGCAGTCTTCTTTCGTCTGCTGCTTTTAGCGTCCATGTTTCTGCCGAGTATAATAAAACGGACCAAATGTAGCATTTAACAAATCGTTTTTTAGTTTCCATGGTTATGTCATGGCTCGTTAGTATTTTTCTATATTTAAAAAAAGAGTTTCTTGCCATTTCAATTCGGCATTTTATTTCCTTTGATATGTCCCAGTGGTCATTAATTTGCACTCTGAGGTATTTGAATTTGGAGACTCTTTCTATTTGAGTTCCATTAATGCATAAGGGAATGTTGGATTCGATATTTCTTCTACTTATAATCATATACTTTGTCTTCATTATATTAATCTTTAAGGCATATGACGTACTAGAATGTTCTAGAGCATCTACTAGCTTTTGTAATCCTGCGAGGCTGCTTGCAAGTAATGTGGTGTCGTCGGCATAACGTATATTGTTTATGAATGTATTATTTATTCTAATTCCGAAATTATTCCCACATATTGACTCCTCAAAATTTTTTTGGGAATATACATTAAATAGAAGAGGGGATAGTATACAACCCTGTCTTACGCCTTTTGAAATAGGAACATCGTTGGTAAGTTCACCATCTATATGAATGTTGGCTCTCTGTTGCCAGTACAGGTTTCTAATGCATTTAAGGTCACTTTCATCTAATCCAATTGATATCAAAATTTCCATCAACTTGTCATGGTTGACCGTGTCAAATGCCTTCTCGTAGTCGATAAAGCATATGTAAACATCCTTTTGCACATCTCGGCAGTTTTGTATTAGTACATTCAAACTAAGTAGGGCCTCTCGAGTACCCATGCCTTCCCATATGTGATTCGCATATTGGGTATATGCGCCTATGTATTATCTTTATGAATATTTTTAAAGCATGGCTCACAAGACTTATTAATCTATAGTCTCCGCACGTCTTCGCATTATTTTTCTTGGGAATCGTTATAAACGTAGATTTCAGCCAATCTTGAGGGTATTGTCCTGTTTCATAAATTTGGTTGTATAATTTCAACAATAGTTGTGTGTTTCTTTCATCTAGTAATTTAAATAATTCAGATGGGACTTCATCCGGCCCGGTAGCCTTATTGTTTTTCATTGAATTTATGGCCATATCTAGTTCACTTTTGGTAATGCGTCTTCCTCTAAAATTGGTTTCTCTATCTGTGTTATTAGTTTCTGTTCTTGTAGTGTCGGTAAAGAGATTTCTAATATAGTTTTCCCAGTGTTTTTTCTTTTCTGCAGTTTCGTATATGGCTGTATTATTCTCAGCAAAAATAAATGTAGATGATCTTTTTGAATAAATTCCAGATGCCTCTTTTAACTTTTTGTGGAGATTGAAATCGTCATGTAGGATTTGGAGTCTTTCAATTTCCTGGCACTGTTTATTGAGTTGCGCATTTTTTGCGGCCCGAGTTGCAATTTTTATTTCTTGATTTATTTCCCAATATCTTTCATAGTTAGAATTTTTGTGCTTGCTCCTTTCTATGCGAAGCGCGCGTATTTCGTCCGTCATCCACGTGTCTTCTGTTTTAGATGTTGTGGTTCCAAGGATATTGCTGGTTATGGTATTCATGGAGTTTTTTACATTATTCCATAAATTCTCGATGTCTTCTCCATCAATATTGTGCAGTTCTACATTAAGGTGATTTTTCATGATTTGTTTAGTGGAGGGATCGTTTAATTTTTGAATGTTAACTCTTTTCTCTGGTTTTTTCTTTCGGATGGTAGTTAGCTTTATCTGTAATTTGCACAGCAGAAGGTTATGGTCCGAGGGTACATCAGCTCCTGGGTACGTAGAACATTTATTTATGCAGGAGGAATATCGCTTATTTATTAAAATGTAATCAATTTGGTTTCTAACAATGTTTCTGTTATTATCCTGTGGCGATTTCAAGGTGTAAAGTCATCTTGGATGGAGGCGAAACATAGTATTCGCAACCTTAAAATTGTGTTCCTGACAGAATTGTATCAGTCGTTCTCCTCTTTCATTCCGTTGTCCTAAGCCATTTCCATTTCGCTTATGGTGTTGTCTAGTTTTCCAAGTTCATAAAGACTTCTCACATTCCAAGTTCCTATCCTAAGTTTTGTTTTTGTTTTACCTCCGGGGATTCTTAGCACCCTCTGATTGCCGGAGACTGAGGGCCGTATGTTATTTTCTGTATTCATTGTAATTGTATGATTTATTAGGGATTGTACTTCAGTGGTTTGCCGTGGCCTTCTGAAGGGTTTAGAGTTTCCGTCTCTGTATTCAGCCGCTCCTCCTGGAATTCAGACGCTGTTTGCTGCCGCCAATCCTTTGGTCAGACGCTGCCGTTTTCCATTTTTTTCTTTTGGTTCGCCCCGCATATTTTATTTCTGCGGTACCCGTCATATCTGATGAGCATTCCCCTATCCACCACCTGGGGAGGCGTCCGATGGGAGAAAAAAAATGAAAAAAAAACTCCGCACGGATTTACACCAATACTCACACTAAATCCAAAAAATTCAGATTCCAGCACTGTCCCTACACCCAATAGTACGATTTTCTAAAACTACCTCAATCTTTCACATCACCAGTAACCTTAATTCCAAAAACAGGATTCCAGTGCTATCGGTGCACTCAAATTGTACCATTTGGTATATTTCGTGGCCATAAGTACGAATTTCAAAAACTACCTCCATGTCTCAATCCTACACTCCAATCGTAGTCTTACCAAATTCCAGGATTCCAGCTTTATCCGTTCATCCAAATACGCACTGTACAAAATTTAATACCATGTAGTGCTTTTCGTAACCATAAGTACGAATTTCCAAAACTACCTCAATCCTACACTTCAACAATAATCTCAATTCCAAATTTCAGGATTCCAGATTCCAAATCCCAATTGTACCAAATTTAATACTTTTCGTTCCCATAAGTACGAATTTCCAAAACTACCACAATCCTACACTCCAACAGAAATCTCAATTTCACATTACAGGATTCTAGGTCTATCCGTTGACCCAAATCCAAATTATACCAAATTTAGTGCTTTTCGTATCCATAAGTACGAATTTCCACACTACCTCAATCCTACACTTCAACATTAATCTCAATTACGAATTTAAGGTTTCCAGCTCTATTCGTTCACCCAAATCCAAACTGTACCAAATGTAGTATTTTTCTTACCCGTAAGTAAGAATTCGCAAAATTAACTCCATCTTACACCCCAACAGCAAGCTTAATTCTAAATTTCATTATTCCAGCTCTGTTCGTTCACCCAAATCCAAATTTCGTACTTTTTGTACGAATTTTCAAAACTACTTCCATTTTACACTCCTAATGTAGCCTACGAATTACGTAAATTATCTTAACCCCATACTCTAACATCAATGTTAAATTTCAGGGCTACAGCTCTATCCGTACACTTCTTCTTCTTCTTTATTTGCAAATCCGTATTCTGATATTAGCGATCATACAATGTTAATTATTACAGAGTTATTTAATTACATATTATAAAGTTAAAACATTTCATTCAATTATAGCTAGTTCTCTGTTTCTTGCGGCGCTTAAAAGGCTTATTTCATCTTGGTGTCCTGTCCATTCCTGAATGTTTTTCATCCATGTTATTTCTCGTCTTCCTCTTGGTCTGCGACCTTCAATTTTGGTTCTTATAATAGCTTGGAGGAGATTATATTTTCCATTTCGTATAATGTGTCCCAAATAAGCAGTTTTTCTCGTCTTTATAGTTCTGATAATTTGATTTTCGGTGTTCATTCGCCTCAGTACTTCATTATTTGAGATGTGATTTGTCCAGGATATCTTTAAGATCTGTCGGTATATCCAAATCTCAAACGAGTGCAGTCTTCTCTCGTCTGCTGCTTTTAGTGTCCATGTTTCTGCCGAGTATAATAGTACTGACCATATGTAGCATTTTACAAATCGTTTTTTTGTTTCCAGAGTTATGTCATGGCTCGTTAATATTTTTCTAAATTTATGATAAGAGTTTCTTGCCATTTCAGTTCGACATTTTATTTCCTTTGATGGATCCCAGTTTTCATTAATTAGAAATCCGAGATATTTGAATGTTGAGACTCTTTCTATTTGAGTACCATTAATGCTCAAATACACACTAAATCTAAATTGTACCAAATTTAGTACCACTTAGTACGAATTTTCTAAACAACTTCCATTCTACAATCCAACAGTAGCCAATCTTATACTCTAGCAGCAATTTTTATTCCAAATTTCAGAAATTCAGCTCTATCCGGTGACCCAAATCTTAATTGTACCAAATTTATTACTTTTCGTAACCCATAAGTACGAATTTCCAAATTATCTCCATCCCATACTACAACATCAATCTTAATTCAAAATTTCAGAATTCCAGCTCTATTCGTTCAACATAAATACAAATTGTATAAAATTTAGTACCATATAGTACTTGTCATACCCATAAGTACGAATTTTGAAAATTACATCCATTGTTCTCTTTAACAGTATCCTTAATTCAAAATTTCAGGATTCCAGCTCCACCCGCTCAACCTAAATCCAAATTGTACAAAATTTAGCACCATTTATTACTTGTCGTACCTATAAGTACGAATTTTCAAAACAGCTTCCATTCTCTCTAATAGCAGCCTTAATTCAATTTTCAGGATTCCAGTTCTATCCGTTCGCCCAAATCGTAATTGTAATAAATTTAGTACCATTTAGTACTTTTCGTACCCATAAGTACGAGTTTTCAAAACTACTTCCATTCTACCCTCCAACTGTAGCCTTAATTCAAAATTTCAGGATTCCAGCTCTATCAGTTCGCCCAAATCATAATTGTACCAAATTTAGTACGATTTAGCACATTCCGTGCCCATAAGTACGAATTTTCAAAACTACGTCCATTCTACTATCCAACAGTAGCCTTAATTCAAAATTTCAGAATTCCAGCTCTATCCGTTCGCCCAAATCGTAATTGTACCAAATTTAGTACCATTTAGTACTTTTCGTACCAATAAGTACGAATTTTCAAAACTACTTCCATTCTACCCTCCAACTGTAGCCTTAATTCAAAATTTCAGGATTCCAGCTCCATCCGCTCGCCCAAATCGCTCAACCTAAATCAAAATTGTACTAAATTTAGTACCATTAAGTACTTGTCGTACCCATAAGTACGAATTTTCAAAACCGCTTCCATTCTACTCTCTAACAGCAGCCTTAATTCAAATTTCAGGATTCCAGCTCTATCCGTTCGGCCAAATCGTAATTATACCAAATTTAGTACTTGTCGTACCCATAAGTACGAATTTTGAAAACTACTTCCATTCTACTCTCTAACAGTATCCTTAATTCAAAATTGTGCAAAATTTAGTACCATTTTGTACTTGTCGTACCCATAAGTACGAATTTTCAAAACTGATTCCATTCTATTCTCTAATTCAAATTTCAGGATCCCAGCTCTATCCGTTCGCCCAAATCGTAATTTTTTCAAATTTAGTAACATTTAGTACTTATCGTACCCATAAGTACGAATTTTCAAAACTACTTCCATTCTACCCTTCAACTAATCTCTAACAGCAGCCTTAATTCAAATTTCAGGATTCCAGCTCTATCTGTTCGCCCGAATCTTAATTGTACCAAATTTAGTACAATTTAGTACTTTTCGTAACCATAAGTACGAATTTTCAAACTACTTCCATTCTACCCGCCAGCTGTAGCCTTAATTCAAAATTTCAGGATTCCAGCTCTACCCGTGCAACCTAAATCCAAATTGTACCAAATTTGGTACCATTTAGTTCATTTCGTACCCATAAGTACGAATTTTAAAAACTACATCCATTTTACTCTCCAACAGTAGCTTTAGTTCAAAATTTCAGGATTCCAGCTCTATCCGTTCGCCCAAATCGTAATTGTACCAAATTTAGTACCATTTAGTACTTTTCGTACCAATAAGTACGAATTTTCAAAACTACTTCCATTCTACCCTCCAACTGTAGCCTTAATTCAAAATTTCAGGATTCCAGCTCTACCCGTTCAACCTAAATCCAAATTGTACCAAATTTGGTACCATTTAGTTCATTTCGTACCCATAAGTACGAATTTTAAAAACTACATCCATTTTACTCTCCAACAGTAGCTTTAGTTCAACATTTCAGGATTCCAGCTCTATCCGTTCGCCTAAATCATAATTGTACCAAATTTAGTACCATTTAGTAACCATAAGTACGAATTTTCAAAACTACTTCCATTTTACACTCCAACAGTAGCCTTAGTTCAAAATGTCAGGATTCCAGCTCTATCCGTTCGCTCAAATCATAATTGTACCAAATTTAGTACCATTTAGTACTTTTCGTACACATGTGTACACTTTTCCTAAACCACCTCCTTATGTCAACCGTTCCTTTTAACCTTGAATCTCACACCAAATTTCAACCTTTAACCTTTATCCGTTCACAAAATACGAATTGGTACCAAATTTAGTACAATTTAGTACTTTTCGTACACTTATAGTTCGAATTTTTAAAAACCCTTTACACATCTTTCCTACACTCCATCAGTGACCTTCATTCCAAATGTCAAAGTTCTAGCTCTACCGGTTCACCAAATACAAACGGTACCATATTTAGTACCTTTTAGTACTTTTCGTACCCTTCCAGTTCGAATTTCCAAAAACCCAGCCTTATCTGACCCCTTCGGACCAAGAGTGATCCACACCCAAAATTTCAGGATTTTAGCTTCAGCCGTTTCGTCTGGGCGTTGATGAATCAATCAGTCAGTCAGTCAATCACTTTACTCTTTTATTAATATATATTTCTTTTCAGTTGGTCACCGTATAACTTAGAGGTTTTGGAGCACTATGTCAGGAAGCATGGAATAATTTTCCACGGGATGCTCGAACAGATCTTAAAATGGACTTAAAAAAAATTTTAAACTTTTGTGGGAAAGGTACCCTAAGGGGAAGACCGATATTAACATCTTTTAAGTTAAACTAAATATGGACAAAATATTAGGAGATTCAAAGTTTGGACCAATTTGGTTGCTCCATTCAATATTTAATATTTTATCCTAACTTAGTTTAAGTTCGAAGATGGGCAAACAATTTTACTAAAATGGTACGCGCTATACCATTTTAGTAAAATTGTTTGCCCATCTTCGAACTTAAACTAAGTTAGGATAAAATATTACGAAGCCCAAATTTTGGACCAAATCGGGTGATCCGACCGAGAGTTATCGTGCGCTCCAACCACTAAACACAGCCAGACAGACGGACGCACATTGCTTAATCGACTATTATTTCGATGAGGCAAATTTTGCTCGTATGAAAGTGTCATGACTGTTTGACCTTTCTTCTCAGAAATTATTTCCAGTAGCGGGAATGAATGAACTTTTGCTTATTAATGACTAAAATAACATTCCATTGAATTATTCCATTGAAATATTGAAAAACCTTCCGCACAATCCACTTTGAAATTATATTTTTGTGAAAAAATACCCACTAAAATGACAGTGTAATATGCCTGATGATCGGACTTAACCACCCGTGAAACGTAGCATAATGGTTGAATGTGTGGGACTTCGGTGGATTCCTAATTTTTCATAACAGTTCAACTCCAAAGAGAATTAATTCAAAAAATGTTGAGTTTGATATAAAATTGTATACACCTGCACAGATGCAACTGAATATATATCAGTTCCGACATTTTTATACCCTCCACCATAGGATGGGGGTATATTAAGTTTGTCACTACGTTTGTAACTACTCGAAATAATCATTGTAGACCCCACAAAGTATATATATTCTTGATCAGCGTGCAATTCTACATCGATATAGCCATGTCCGTCCGTCTGTCCGTCTGTCCGTCTGTCCGTCTGTGGAAATCACTCTAGCGTCCGAACGGATTGACGTAGGTTGATGAAACTTTGGGAAAATATATTATATGTACGTAGGACTTTTGGTATTGAAAGCGGGCTATGTAGGTCCACGCTTTCGTATAGCCCCCATACAAAATGACGCGTGACGCGTCGTCGTTTTAAGGAATTTTTAAGATATTTGTCCCATTTTACCACCGAATTGGTTGTAATTTGGTACTTTGTGTCTCCAGAAGCCAAAAAACATTCCTACCAAAGTTGGGTTATATAGGTCCACGTTTTGGTATAGCCCCCATATAAGGCCCCATATAAAGTACGCGTCATTTTAGTATATTTTGAATGTATTTGACCCATTTGACCACCGAATTGGTTGTAATTTGGTACTTTGTGTCTCCAGAGGCCAAAAAACATTCCTACCAAAGTTGGGCTATATAGGTCCACGTTTTGGTATAGTCCCCATATAAGGCACCATATAAAGTACGCGTCATTTTAATATATTTTGAACGTATTAGACCCATTTGACCGCGGAATTGGTTGTAATTTAGTACTTTGTGTCTTCAGAGGCCAGAAAACATTCCTACCAAAGTTGGGTTATATAGGTCCACGTTTTGGTATAGCCCCCACATAAGGCCACTTATAAAGTACGCGTCATTTTAATATATTCTGACCCATTTGACCAAAGAATCGCTTGTAACTTTGTATTTGTGTTTCCAGAGCATAAGAAACATTTCTACCATAAAATTTTTATATAGGTCCACGTGTTGATATAACCCCCATAATACGATATCTCCAGATTTTCGATATTTTGAAGGTTTTAGCCTCATTATCACACCGAGATGGCTGAAATTTGGTATTTAGTCTTCTTTAGGCTTATAAAACTTTCCCCCAGAAATTTTTAGGTATAGGTCCACGCCATCATATAGCCCCCATAGAACGGTACCTTCCGGATTTCGGGTTTTTGAAGGTTGTGGTCACATTAATCCACCGAAATGGCTGAAATTTGTGGTGGAGGGTATAAAAAGTTCGCCCCGGCCGAACTTAACGCTTTTCTTACTTGTTCAACATTCAGTAAGTATAAATATGTTGAATGTAGTTTTAAGATACAAGTTGTTATCGATAGAGATGGAAAATGGGTAAATACCCATTAAAATGGGTAAATTGGGTACAAATGGGTAAATAGCTAGGTATTTACCCAATATGTGGGTATAAACTACAGAAACTGAAATAATCCAATTAGATACGAAAACAAATTGTTTTAGTAAATTTTAACTGACTATGAATAAGGATACGGGGCAAGTTTAGATATGACCAATTTTGGTCCATATTTTGGTAAATCTCTCACGTATTGTGACAGCATAATTTTAATATTTGAAAGCTTTAGGGCGGTTTGTTTTAGTTCTCCATGCAGAAAAACATAAATACTGGATCGAGATCCAAACTTTATCATATATCAGATGAATTAACCCACGATTTTTGTGGATAATCTTGAGATTGAATTCCTCGATATAGCTATAATTTCGCTTTTCTGGTATTCTTTATGATTTTCTGTCTGACAGAAAAACAAAATGTTGATTTCAAAATAAAATGTTATTTACCCAAATAAACACCCAAAAAAGAAATTTATCGGGTATTGCCCATGTTTTGGGTAAATTTGGTGCCACCGTGGTGCAATGGTATGAACACCCGCCTTACACGCAGAAGGTCGTGGGTTCGATTCCCCGGTGGCAAAATACCCCTCAGTAATGTTGGCGACATTTCCTGAGTATTTCAGCCATGTAAAAGTTCTCTATAAGTGGTGTCTTAGGACACGCCGTTCGGACTCGGCAATAAACGGTAGGTCCCATATCATTGAGCTAATATGAATCGGAGTACACTCATTGATATGAGATAAGTCTCCCTTGTCCCGCCTGGGATGTTATTATTGATTAGCGATATAGCCATGCTCCTGAAAAAGTGGAATACAATAAAACTGTTTTTGATGATAAGCACTCGCGGTTTCTTTCTTAGGCCTGAAAAATTTCTAGTAGCCTTCGTATATTCCACTCACTGAAACCATAAAAACATTCAAATTGGCGCGATCAGTTGTAACTGTTTATTCCTTTAATATATCCCTAAACAAATTGGAGAAAATTTTATTTGTTATGACATTTTTCTTAGAAGTAAGTCACACAAGCCTATTGCACCATTTTATCTGTAGCATTTAAAAAATATCTGTAGTACAACAGTTACTTGACAACGAAAAAATAAAGTTTTTACTCGTTCATACAACACAGAACTGTTTCTATCATTTATATTATTGTAAACGTACACCAGGGGGCCTATTCTGTAACTTTTTAACAATTTATTCATTGTTTATTTTACAACAATTTCATTTGTTGGGTTTGTTTTTGTTACAATAACAAAAGAAATTTAAACAATATCGATAGTTGTTAAAAGTTACAGAATAGGCCTACAGGGGGCATATTCTGTAACTTTTTAACAACTTTACTCATTGTTTATTTTACAACAATTTCATTTGTTTGTTTTGTAGTTGTTACAAAAACAAAAGCAATTTTAACAACTTTCCAACTGATAAAAGTTACAGAATAGGCCTACAGGGGTGCTCAAATTGAACATGTGTTTATCCGTTGCAGTAGAGTTGTGTCATTCCGGAACGAACTAGTTCAAAGGAACTACTCCACAAAAGGAATGACCGGTACTAGGTCCGACTACGCGGTTCAGCTAGTTCCTTTTGCTCCCTCTTTCGTTTTTCTCCCATTCTCTTTTAGTTAGTTGCATTAGTTCATTTAACATCAGTTGTCTTGTTCTCTCCCTGTCTTTTATTAGTGAATAAGAAATCTCATAGTGTCATTTCGTTTTTCATTTCTTACTAAACTGATCTTTGCCGAATTAAAAAAAAAACAATTGAAGTATTTTTAATTAGCAAAACGATTATAAATTTATTAAATTAAAAAAAAAAAATATTAAATTAAATTATTTGTAATCATGATACAATAAGAAGGTAGCATTATAAGCCCAGCTGAAGCTCAGCTGATGGTAACATAATGTGTCAATTGCATTGAATTTATGTCAAATTTTGACATCTTATGTTACCAAAAACGGCAGTTGCTGCTACCTTCTTACTGTATCATGTTTGTAATCTACCATGAAGAAAGCAGAAAACAATTTATTTTTCTTTTGTTTTGATGAAGAAGAAGCACGAACGATATGAACTGAGTGAACGAGTATGAGTGTGGGTATACATATAAAGGTTGGTACTAAAAGGAACTATGGAACGAACTGAACGACCCAGTCCCTTTTGCGGAACGGAACGGAAAAGATCGAACCGCAAAAGGAACGAGATTGCCCAACTCTACGTTGCAGGCCAAACAACGACTGATGCTTACTTTCAATTTACGCTAACATACACAACCAAAACAAAATCCTAACTGTTACACTCATTCTCACATTTATATCAGTAATATCTGGTATATCACGGTGTGCCTTAACCAAATTTAAATGGAATGTGCTTACACCTGGGAAGTTTTTGTAGATTCTGAAACTACAATGCTCATAGATGAGAAATATCAAGAAACGAAAAAAATCGCCGGAGGGATTTTCAAATAAATCGCGATTTAAGTTCACATTTTTAGGGGTTCTTTAGGTTTCCACGATTTTGCTTGGAAACCGTTAGTCCTATGTAAATGAGCCTACAAAAATATTGTAGCTGTGAAAATTCTCCACAATATTGGCCTATATGATATTTTCGTAGGTTTTACCGTTTTTGATATATAGAAGTTCAAATTGAGGCAATGCACTGACTGTATCGCCTCCTTATAAAACAATATCATGCTCAGTGCGCCATAACTAACTTTTGATGAAAACTGCTTACACATGGGAAGATTTTGCGAATTCTGAAATAGCAATGTCCATAGATAAGAAAAATAAAAATCGCCGGAGGGATTTTTAAATAAATCGCGATCAAAATTCACAATTTTAGGGTTTTTTTAGGTTTTCACGATTTTGCTTGGAAACCGCAAGTCGTATCGAAATGAGTATAAAGAAAATGTTGTAGCTGTGAAAATTCTCTGCGAGACTAACCTTTAGGTATTTTCGTAGGTTTTACCATTTTTGAGATATAGAGGTTCAGTTCAAATTTTTAGGATTTTATCTTAAGTCTTCAAGATTTTGCTTGGAAACCGCAAGTCATATCATAATGGGACTAAATAAAGTTAAGGCGCACCGTGATATCTGTTTTGTTGATACAAACAGTTGTACTATTGCACATGTATTATACATATTAGGGCTATAACTAAAAAATACCATGCCAGTACTCTGTGCGGAACGCGTGTTGATACCGAAAACGCGTGTTCTAGTTCGACTCGGTGAAAGAACTTTCCGCGCCGATTAGGATTTTTAAATCGCTTTTGAACGTTTTTATAATGAAAAATTTAGATTTTAATTTTTTGAACAAACATTTATTAGTATACATAGCTTTATTTATGTTAAAACAAACGCTTAAAATATCGCGATTTGACGAAATTTATGTATTGGACTTATGTAGAATTTTCCGATATTGAAGATTATATTCAATTTTAGAAATAAGTAGCTTATTTTATAACGATATGATATTATAATGGAAAACACATAAGAAAAACCTGCAATGAAAAACTTGTAGGGGAAAGTTGATAATGCATTTCTTGATATTTGTCCATGCTCTAAACGGCTATGTGGTGGTATTTTTGATATTTGCAAAAAATGCAGATAAATTATAACCCTAATACATATATGTACTGTTTTGATGATAAAATTAGTGAGAAACTAAAGTATGCATATGTCATTTTAGTTTTGTCGTGCGGTTGTATATCTGCTTACAGTGCTTACAAAAGCTGTCCAAAGGCCCATTTTGTAATTAATATGAAATTATAATATTTGAGATTTTCCTTTCTTCACATATAGTTGTAACATTTACTTAGCATCCTTGGAATATTACAATGGATCAACGGAGGTGATACAAGTTACAAACACAACATAAAAACGTTCACCATGTGGTTGGACATATCAACCAGTATCTACTCGCAAACGGCTGTTGGTCAATGACAGCACCATATGTGCTTCGAAATTGAACGTTGAATATTAATAATTTTGGGACAGTTGAATGAAATTGAATGTACTCAAAGGGGAAAAATAATTTTGATAACTTACCTCAGATGTACAAGAAAATTAAAAGAATCAATTTTTACTGATAGTACATATTTGGGATTTTCATTTCGTTAAACAATTTTGTAAAGATGAAACACAACAACTGTGGTTTTGTGAGAAATAATCACAAGTCGACTTTTGACAATTTTACGTGGTATCCATAGATGTACATTGTACATACATATTTTTTAGAGCTTTCCTAAGCAATAATCTGTCAATGGCGGCTACTAAATAAAAGCATATTTTACTCGCCTGCAATTTCTAACAACGAACATTTTTATACCCTATACCACATTGTGGTAAGGGATATTGTGTGTTTGTGCATTTGTATGTAAAATTAAATGCAAATTACAGTTCGCATTTATTATCATACCCAGGTGAAAATTGAGGATGACCACTTTTTGGACAAAGGACGAACACTATTGCTTTTGGTAAGAATCGTTTCAGATTTATATAGCTCCTACATATATTCTTACCGTATAACATTATTTTATCATTGTTTATTTGCGTTTGTCTTAAAATGTTTATATTTATTTAAGGAAGGATCTGATATATTATCCTTATTTCTTTCCAACTTCTTTCAATTTTTTAGCTAAAAGCGTATATCAGGAATATTGTCAATTATTTCATATTCCATTTCAGGAAAAAGGATAAATTTTTTTCGCGCTACATGAACGATTTTTGATATGTAGGTTAAGAAAAAAATTCCCAGTAAGAATCTGGTCGCGAGCCAATTTTTGGTTGTTGCGGACAAAAGTTATGGCGCTTTTATATCGCTTTTTAAGAAAGAAAATATTATAAAAACGCTAATTATCTTAATGAGCACAATTGTTACAAAAAAGTTCCCTCGAAGTAACTTCAGCGAGTAGATTGCATAATACCTGCAAAATGTTACACAAAATTCGCGGAATGTACATAAAATTGATAAATTATTGAATATAAGACAATTTTTTTCAAAATTAATGCCCATTTAGTGGTCATAAAATTACATAAAAATTTGTTGTGGATCAAAATTTCACGGCGAATCAAATGAGACTACAATCATACAGATTGGTGTTATAGTTTCGATGTTACAGCCAAAATAAGCACATATTTTGGTCAAAAAAAATAATTTTTTGTTTGAAAAAATATTTTTTCACATGCATTATGTAGTAGAAAATATTGTAAAAATTTGTAGGAATACTTCCTTCATTTTGCTTAAATCTCCCAATAAATAGACGGATTTTGCTTTATTGACATTCATATTAAAGCTTTTCCATTAGGGAAGGTAATTGGGTTGATGAGTATATATCTCAAAGCTTCTGAAATGGAAATAGAGGTCAAATAACCCATTTTAATTTATATGCATTTTAAAATACGTGTAAATCGCGTAATTATCAAAATCATTTTTCCGCATGTGATTTTCATGTACAGCAAGACCATATCTATTAAGTTGTATATATTTTACGAAATATAATTTGGACTCTAAGATGTAGCATCGCCTGCATCTTAGCATTAAAAAACCTATAAAATATCGCTAATTTGCGCAAAGTGCATACAATTTTAGTCCGCATCCGATTTCAGTGTTCACCATGAAAATCTACATCGATATATATCTGTTTGAAGGCGATCAATCAAGAACCGTGGATGGACATTATTTTTTGGGATAAAATTAATGTAGCTTCCTTATCAGTGAAGTTTTCAAATCTCTGCTTTCGTTAAAACGAAGATGCTGCACTAGTTTTTTCATTGCAGTGGAAACGATCCGCAGAAAACGCGATAAAATACGCGATATTTTCAAAAACAATTTTAGGTGATTTTTCTACTTTGGAATTTCTCGTAACTTAGTAAATGGATTTTCACGAGGAATGATTTATTGGATCCGTAACGTAAAAACTAAAATGTGCAATGGAGTACGAGGTATTCTAGGGACAATTGCAAATATTAGACCCGCAAAATATGATTTTTAGAAAAATGTTCGCACAACATTTCCGCATTTGGATGCAGATTTCTATGAAGCTGTGCAGACTACATTCACAATATACGTATCAAATAACTCCGAATCGCAAGTACTACAATCCTATATATGATTTTTTGAAAAACCTGGAATGAAATAAGAAGAAAATTTCAAAAAACACTGTAAATCTGGCTTCAAAATGTCAGCATCATTTAATGGTAGAAGCAGTTCAAATTTTAAAAAGTAATACATAAGTGAGATGATCCTTATTTAGTTTGCTTCTACTTTTACTTTGACAGGAAAATCGAGAGAAGTGTGGTTTATTCACAAATTGAGAGAAAACAAAAAAAGACATGGTGCTTCAACCCATTTTTACCCATTTTTGAACATAAATATAGCCACAGCTTCCACGCATGTTATCTTTTAAGGCCAATATTTTTTGCCACGTCCAAAAACATTACATTTTATCTAAAAATATGTAATTTGTATAACATACAATCACAAGTCGCGTGTTCTAAAAGGGCAAACCTTGGCTTCAGCTATGTTAAATTTTCAAAAATATTGGTGATATGCACAAACTGTAAGTTACATTTTATGTTTTAGTTTCATCAATATTTGAAAGTTCTAAAAAATTATTTTATTTACGACAATCAAATATTTAAAAGAAATAAAAAGATCCAAATTGTCAACGACTATTAGTGGTTTCGAGTGATGCAATTATTCTTGGTTTTTTATTTGGGGAAGTAAATACATTTTGTGGCCCTAAGTAACAACAAGAATGCCTTTTATGTGGTTGTGTTATATATTCTATCATCGAAATTACGCCAATCAATGGTATATACAGTGGATCCAAGCGAAAGTCGTACAGCAAATGAAATCCAGTGGCGTGGATCGAAACTAGTCTTCCCTCCCTTACCGCTTGTCGAACAATGCCAAACTTCTTCCACTAATAAATTATTTTTTTTAAATAATAAAACAACAACAATGGTATTAAGCCAGACTATCAAAAAAAAAAAACAAAATTGTATCAGCTACCCCAATAAAAACGACGCCACCAATGTTCTATTTGAGAAACACTGGCATGGTCTGTATGGTTGGTTATGGCTGTGAAAAGCTACCAACAACATTTTGTTATGTTGTCTTCGTTGAGATTCAACGACACATAACAGTGGAAAAGGTTTGGTTTGTTTTGCAAACACTTTCGTCGGGATTGTGTTAGGTTGCCAAAGAAAAACTTCTCATTGAAGTTTTTTCTTTGTTCACCTTTATACTTCGAGCTGACGATTGATGTTTGGGTATAACAAGTTTTTTGTTGGTGAAGTTATTGAAAAATAACTTTGGTGGAGAATATCCACAAACAAGAAACAAGGGAACTGATGAGATCCAGTGGCGTGGATCGAAATTAGTCTTCCCTGCCTTACCCCTTGGCGAACAATCCAAACTTTTTCCACTAATAAATTAGTTGTGGGATTAAGCCAGACTATTTTGAAAAAAACAAAATTTTATCAGCTATCCCAATAAAAACGACGCCACCAATGTACTAATGAAATTTATTTAATTGACTTATATCTCTGACACAAAAAGGGATATGAAGAAAGTATTTACAAGCTGTTTGGTCCATTCCGTCGACAATTTAAAAACACGAAATAAGAAAATAATCAATCCGTTTACATTGTTAAAAAATTAAATTAGCTAAAATTTAGAATATTTGTGACTAGTTTTGTACAACTGTATTATAAATTTTGTCGCCGCTTGTTATGAAAATCTCTTCTATAAGGATCTTTGGGAGTATAAGTCGTCTGGAGACATTTTCCAGCTAGACAACCACTATATTGTTCAAGATTGGGCGATTTATTGTTCAAGATTGGGCTACAGTGTAGCGAACCAATGTTAGTGAAACAATTATTTAATACCAATGACCGCAAATGTTAAGCCTTTATGCTTGAAGTCAGAGTTTTGGCAGAAAGAACAACGTTTACCTAGACCAATACATTTTTCGCCAGTTAGTAAGACCTCCTTTTAACTGTAAAACCTCATAGTTTGATTGATGGAATGACTTACAAAAAAACATAAAACAAAGATTCAAATCTCAAACAAGAAGCGATTTATGGGACTTTTCACAATATAAGTTCTGGTGTTATAGTTTCGATGTTACAGCCAAAATAAGCACATATTTTGGTCAAAAAAAATAATTTTTTGTTTGAAAAAATATTTTTTCACATGCATTATGTAGTAGAAAATATTGTAAAAATTTGTAGGAATACTTCCTTCATTTTGCTTAAATCTCCCAATAAATAGACGGATTTTGCTTTATTGACATTCATATTAAAGCTTTTCCATTAGGGAAGGTAATTGGGTTGATGAGTATATATCTCAAAGCTTCTGAAATGGAAATAGAGGTCAAATAACCCATTTTAATTTATATGCATTTTAAAATACGTGTAAATCGCGTAATTATCAAAATCATTTTTCCGCATGTGATTTTCATGTACAGCAAGACCATATCTATTAAGTTGTATATATTTTACGAAATATAATTTGGACTCTAAGATGTAGCATCGCCTGCATCTTAGCATTAAAAAACCTATAAAATATCGCTAATTTGCGCAAAGTGCATACAATTTTAGTCCGCATCCGATTTCAGTGTTCACCATGAAAATCTACATCGATATATATCTGTTTGAAGGCGATCAATCAAGAACCGTGGATGGACATTATTTTTTGGGATAAAATTAATGTAGCTTCCTTATCAGTGAAGTTTTCAAATCTCTGCTTTCGTTAAAACGAAGATGCTGCACTAGTTTTTTCATTGCAGTGGAAACGATCCGCAGAAAACGCGATAAAATACGCGATATTTTCAAAAACAATTTTAGGTGATTTTTCTACTTTGGAATTTCTCGTAACTTAGTAAATGGATTTTCACGAGGAATGATTTATTGGATCCGTAACGTAAAAACTAAAATGTGCAATGGAGTACGAGGTATTCTAGGGACAATTGCAAATATTAGACCCGCAAAATATGATTTTTAGAAAAATGTTCGCACAACATTTCCGCATTTGGATGCAGATTTCTATGAAGCTGTGCAGACTACATTCACAATATACGTATCAAATAACTCCGAATCGCAAGTACTACAATCCTATATATGATTTTTTGAAAAACCTGGAATGAAATAAGAAGAAAATTTCAAAAAACACTGTAAATCTGGCTTCAAAATGTCAGCATCATTTAATGGTAGAAGCAGTTCAAATTTTAAAAAGTAATACATAAGTGAGATGATCCTTATTTAGTTTGCTTCTACTTTTACTTTGACAGGAAAATCGAGAGAAGTGTGGTTTATTCACAAATTGAGAGAAAACAAAAAAAGACATGGTGCTTCAACCCATTTTTACCCATTTTTGAACATAAATATAGCCACAGCTTCCACGCATGTTATCTTTTAAGGCCAATATTTTTTGCCACGTCCAAAAACATTACATTTTATCTAAAAATATGTAATTTGTATAACATACAATCACAAGTCGCGTGTTCTAAAAGGGCAAACCTTGGCTTCAGCTATGTTAAATTTTCAAAAATATTGGTGATATGCACAAACTGTAAGTTACATTTTATGTTTTAGTTTCATCAATATTTGAAAGTTCTAAAAAATTATTTTATTTACGACAATCAAATATTTAAAAGAAATAAAAAGATCCAAATTGTCAACGACTATTAGTGGTTTCGAGTGATGCAATTATTCTTGGTTTTTTATTTGGGGAAGTAAATACATTTTGTGGCCCTAAGTAACAACAAGAATGCCTTTTATGTGGTTGTGTTATATATTCTATCATCGAAATTACGCCAATCAATGGTATATACAGTGGATCCAAGCGAAAGTCGTACAGCAAATGAAATCCAGTGGCGTGGATCGAAACTAGTCTTCCCTCCCTTACCGCTTGTCGAACAATGCCAAACTTCTTCCACTAATAAATTATTTTTTTTAAATAATAAAACAACAACAATGGTATTAAGCCAGACTATCAAAAAAAAAAAACAAAATTGTATCAGCTACCCCAATAAAAACGACGCCACCAATGTTCTATTTGAGAAACACTGGCATGGTCTGTATGGTTGGTTATGGCTGTGAAAAGCTACCAACAACATTTTGTTATGTTGTCTTCGTTGAGATTCAACGACACATAACAGTGGAAAAGGTTTGGTTTGTTTTGCAAACACTTTCGTCGGGATTGTGTTAGGTTGCCAAAGAAAAACTTCTCATTGAAGTTTTTTCTTTGTTCACCTTTATACTTCGAGCTGACGATTGATGTTTGGGTATAACAAGTTTTTTGTTGGTGAAGTTATTGAAAAATAACTTTGGTGGAGAATATCCACAAACAAGAAACAAGGGAACTGATGAGATCCAGTGGCGTGGATCGAAATTAGTCTTCCCTGCCTTACCCCTTGGCGAACAATCCAAACTTTTTCCACTAATAAATTAGTTGTGGGATTAAGCCAGACTATTTTGAAAAAAACAAAATTTTATCAGCTATCCCAATAAAAACGACGCCACCAATGTACTAATGAAATTTATTTAATTGACTTATATCTCTGACACAAAAAGGGATATGAAGAAAGTATTTACAAGCTGTTTGGTCCATTCCGTCGACAATTTAAAAACACGAAATAAGAAAATAATCAATCCGTTTACATTGTTAAAAAATTAAATTAGCTAAAATTTAGAATATTTGTGACTAGTTTTGTACAACTGTATTATAAATTTTGTCGCCGCTTGTTATGAAAATCTCTTCTATAAGGATCTTTGGGAGTATAAGTCGTCTGGAGACATTTTCCAGCTAGACAACCACTATATTGTTCAAGATTGGGCGATTTATTGTTCAAGATTGGGCTACAGTGTAGCGAACCAATGTTAGTGAAACAATTATTTAATACCAATGACCGCAAATGTTAAGCCTTTATGCTTGAAGTCAGAGTTTTGGCAGAAAGAACAACGTTTACCTAGACCAATACATTTTTCGCCAGTTAGTAAGACCTCCTTTTAACTGTAAAACCTCATAGTTTGATTGATGGAATGACTTACAAAAAAACATAAAACAAAGATTCAAATCTCAAACAAGAAGCGATTTATGGGACTTTTCACAATATAAGTTCTGGTTCCGCACAGAACTTGTATCTATGAAAATTAAACTCTTTTAAGAAAATGTATGCATTCATTGGTATAGTTTTTACACTCAAATATAAAATTTTTACATATTTTAAGATATGAAAAAATAAGAATTCTTATCAGCAACTGACAAGGTGTTTATGTGGTATACATTTGACTGCACATTGGAAAAATAAGCTTCCAAATATTTTTCTCAATCGATTAGAGTGTCGGGACACTAAAAATCAACTCATTTTGCGCTTTGTGTATTAAACTATCCACAAGAAAATATTGGTTATTTATTTTTTTAAATTATTTTAAATATTAAATATTTAAATATTCCCAATCGTACAATTACAATTTAGTGTTACTATAATTGAGTTAAATAATTGTTAAAACTATTACACAATTTTTATTCAATTATCCAAAGACTTCGTGCTTCTGCAGACCCGTCCAAAGTCTTACGAGTTATATAATTTTCATTAATAGTTCTATTAAAAATTTTGAGAGCTTTGTATAATTTTCAACATACGTGCGGACTGATGGACATCGAATTGGCATTTTATGCTGATTAAGAATATGTATACTAGGGTCATATATTTTTTTTTGTTTCTTACAAACATCTAAAATATCACATAGCAGTGTTAAAAATATTCTCACCGAGTGAATGCAAGTTTTTCATTGCAATTATTTATTTTATTTTGTCAATACGGCAGAAAGTCGTTCTTAAAAAAGCTAGTTTTTTTTATTGAATTTGAATATAATCTTTAATACCAACCATTCCACACAAGCCTATGTTATACTTTGTAACAAAACGAGTTTCTTTCATCCGCTACGTCAACCAGCCGTCTGAAGTATTGTAAAGCATATTTAATTTCGTTCATGTATATTTTATTGGCCAACATTTTGGAAATTATAATCAATTGTTGATATTTTATTAATTCCTAATCATAATTAGCAGTTTATACAGAAGGTGCAATTTGACATGTTTTTACTGTGTTCATACTCGATGTTTTTAATAACCTTTTAAAACTGTATTTATGTAAATAACTATCACATATACCGCCCGCGTTATCATATACATACGTACATTTTTGTTTCCTTTATTATAAGACAAAAACTAATGAAAGAAACATTAAACAAGCTTTTGCTCCTTCCTCTAGTCATTAAAGCACTCTGTTGGTCATATTCCACACATCTAATTACAAATAAGAGGCGGTGTCAAAACAAATTGAATGAATAATGCACGAACTGCAACATCAGTTCACTGAGAAACCGGACAGCTCAAGAACTGCTGAAAAGATTTTGACAATTCGCACCAATTCGGAATGGTCTCATGGCAGAAAATGATAAAATCAAAAAAAAAAATGCGAATAATTCTAAAAAAATATTTTAAAGGAAGCCAATTTTTCCACATATTTGTTTAGAGTTTTTACTGTTGATTTACTATGTCTTTGCACCAGGGTTTCGGAGCCGGAGTCGTTGTCTACGAGTCGGAGTCGAGCAATTTTGCTGGAGTCGGAGTCGGAGTCTGAGTCGAAAACAATAACTCGACTCCGACTCCGGGCAAATTTTCCTTTACATTATAAAACCAGTGAGGAAAGGATCAAAGTCGGGCGGGACCGACTATATGATACCCTACACCACTGTGAATATGTAAAATATAAATCGGAGCTATATCCAGATCTTAACCGATTTTGATATAATTTGGCACATTTATTTACAGACCGAATTCAGTCACACATTCCAAATATCATTGAAATCGGACTTATATATCGTGTTTGGAGCAGAAAAAAACGAAATCGGCCGAAAATATATATGGGTGCTATATCCAAATCTGAACCGATTTCGATATATTTTGGCACATTTATTTCTAGACTGAATTCAGTCACACATTCCAAATTTCATCGAAATCGGAAATATATAGCGTGTTTGGTACAGAAAATACGTGAAATCGAGCGAACATATATATGGGAGCTATATCCAAATCTGAACCGATTTCGATATAATTTGGCTCATTTATTTCTTGACTGAATTCAGTCACACATTCCAAATTTCATCGAAATCGGACATATATAGCGTTTGTGGTACAGGAAATACGTGAAATCGGCCGAAAAAATATATGGGAGCTATATCCAAATCCGGACCGATTTCAATATAATTGTGCACACTTATTTATAGACAAAATTCAGTCACACATTCAAAATTTCATCAAAATTGGACGTATATAGCGTGTTTAGTGCAGCAAATACGTGAAATCGGGCGAAAATATATATGGGAGCTATATCCAAATCTGAACCGATTTTCACCAAAAGCAATAGCGTTCTTCCGACGGCTAAAAAATGGTATTCCCCAATTTTCAGCGAAATCGGTCGAACGGACGGACGGACGTACGGACATGCATAAATCGACTCAGAAAGTGATTCTATGTATATCCCTAGAAGAAACTATGGGTCTATCTCGCTTCCTTTTGTATGTTACATACAAATGCACTAACACATAATACCCCTTACCGCATAGTGGTGTAGGGTATAAATATACCATTAATGGCCTGTTTCTCTAAGACGATTCGAATACAAATTCGTTCGAACTACTACCAATATTCAGTTGTTTGAAAAATATTTGTTACATTTTTGTTTTCAATCAAACTAAATTTTTCTACAACAACAGGAGTTTGGTAGTAATTCGAACGAATTTGAATTCGAATCGTCTTAGAGAAACAGGCCATAAATTCGGGACACCAATTCCTTTTTTCAAAAATCATCATTTATTTTAAAAAAAAAAGCTATAAGAAAACATACAAGCAAACGGTATATTATACTAGAAGAAGATTTACAGCATATTTACTATCCTTTGAAGTCTAGTCTTTTCATCTCTATTTTGATCACAAATCGCGAGTAGAAAATATTTTTGGTCCAATTGATCCTTTAAATTTTTGAACCAATAACAAAATCTATGACAATCGAATTATGATTTATTTAATGTCTTCTATATGTGTTACAAACGGAATGACAAAGTTAATTATACCCTCCATATTATGGTGGAGGGTATACAAACAGGGTTTCATAGACGGCCATTTGCCACAAACCTTCTTAATAATTTTCAACAAAAAATTCATGAAGGAAGCTTAAGTTATGCTCATTCTGATGAAGAAAACATCTGTCACAAAAGTTTTCTTGAACAAAAATCATGAAAATGGGTTTTATTGGGGTTTCAACTGGATGTCACCCCTTAAGGCTCTCGAAGCACTCTAAAATGTTGTTGGTCATGAATTGCTTATAAGTTTTATCGCATGTAGTCCTTATGTTTTGTATTGCCCCTATATTTTCACATATTTTAAAAGCTTAAAATTATTTTCACGGGGAAGAGTTTCTTTCAGAATATACTCGTGCAAAAAAAACAGCAAAACCGACAAATACTTTATATCTTGTATTTTGTTGCCTTTTTTTAAGTAAGATTCAGACGAAACAATATAGGTATTAATTTTACTTCATACTTATGTTCTGTAGTTGAGTATTATATCCGAACGAATGCTCTAAATAATAAGTTAGAAAAACCCAACAGATTAGTCTATATGGGCCTAAATATAGGAAAAAGTTAAAATTATTACATTATTAAATTACACTCGGAGTCGACCCGGAGTCGGAGCCGGAGTCGTGAAAAAAAAATGGTCTGGAGTCGGAGTCGACCCAAAAATACCTCGACTCCGAAACCCTGCTTTGCACTTTTTGTCAGTTTTTAGCGAAACCTGTATATACACAAACTGTATGTGACATTTTATATTTCAGGTTTGTCAGGTGTGTCTTTTTACTTACTAAATGTTGCTGAAACAATTTTTTCAGCAACTTTTCCTTTATACAACTGTCAACATTTGAAACATTTGTAATAATTTGGTGTGTCTTTTTACTTACTAAATGTTGCTGAAACAATTTTTTCAGCAACTTTTCCTTTATACAACTGTCAAAATCTGCAACATTAGTAATAATTATTACTAATTATCACGTAAAAAGACACAGCTATTTTTACAAATTATCGAGTACGCAGACAGGCATAATATTTGAATGTTATAAATAATTATTTTATTTGCTACCATAAATTTGATTTGAATTGAAACTTTTTGAAAGAAATGAAAAAACCCAAATTGCAAACTATTATTAGCGGTGTGGTGTGCAATAATTTTTTTGAGGTTTATTTGATAAACTAGATACATTTCAGTGTGAATGAAATACTTTAAAACTGTAAGTTACGACAAAAAATGTTTTTTTTTTATATATGTAGTTATGATAGTCAATTTGGTTTACATATGCGGCTACGAGAGTTTTTAGGTGTTTCGGTTGAATTCGCATTTAAACGAATTCATCAGTCGCACTTATTCTTGAGCTCGAGTCGTCATAAAATTGGGGAAGGGTTATTTGTTTCAATACAAAGAACTAAGAGAACTGATGAGTCCAAGTGGCGTTGGCGTTCTCTGCCATCCCCTAAAGTAATCAATTTTAACTACATCCCACTTTAAACTTGTTGTTTTTAAATTTTAAAATTTAAGTATGAGATTAAGCTTGACTTACCTACAAATAGTAGTTATGATATGTTTTCACATATTTCAGCGCCGCGAGAAAATTCGAATAAACTCTATCAACTGCATAAGAATATGCATAGCGAAGTGTTAAAATGGCCAGACTTCGTGTATTAAAATATAAAAATATACCAACAATTGTCTGCAAAAAAGAAGAAAACGACCAAAATATGTAAAGGAGGCCATTACCCATAATTTGGCTAAAACATACAAAATACCAAATATCGGGAGGTACAGTTCTAAGGACACTATATCAAAACGCGGACCTATACCAACAATTCTCTTCAGGAATGTTGTATGTTGTATCCTCAACGAAGACTATATACATAATTGTACCCATTTCTGTAGATCGAAGCAGCTAAAATCTTGAAAATGCCGAAAAGCGTTCTATAGGGATTATCTGACGTCTATATCAAAAAGTTACCTGTACAGAGACATTTTTGAGGGAAAGTTTTGTAGGACCAACGAAGATTAAAAACCAAATTTCACCTATTTCGGTATTATAATAAGGCTCAAACCTTCAAAATATTGATAATCGGGAGGTACCGTTCGATGGAGCTATATCAAAACGTGGACCTTCACCAACACATTTATGGGGAAAGGTTTCGTAGCCTCAATGAAGATAAAATAACAAATTTCAGCCATTTGCATGGGATAATAAGGCTAAAACGGTTTTATTAAAACCTTCAAAATACCGAAAATTAGGCGGCACCGTTATATAGGGATATATTAAAACGTGAACCGATATAAGCCATTTTCAATACCAAGTAATAGAAACGAATGTAACAAATTATAAAGCCCTATCTAAATTATTGCGATCTGTATCTTTATTTCAACAGACAGAGACGGGCGGACATTATTATATAGAGATGGAAGTTTCAAGAATAGTATACTTCATATGGTATAGTCGGATACTTCGAATGTTACCAACGGGATGACAATGTTAATTATACCCTCCGATTTATGGTGTAATAGTACGTTTATATATAACCGGATTTAACAAACTCACTAGGTTTCAAATGTCAATTCCATTGCTTATATTTCAAATAAATCCTCATAAAGAAGGTTAACCCTGCAAAAGGCTATAATATAAACATGGCCTAAGGTACAAAAAACCGAAAATATGAAGGTACCGTGCCGTTCAATTGGGCGTACATAAAATGCTTTCCTATACTGAAAAATTTTTTGCGAGAAGTTACATATCGTCTGCTCCGTCGGAAAGGGTCGTAAGTCAAAACAAGTCGTATGATACAAAGAAAATGGTAGTATGTCGAGTTTTTCTATATGTTTTGCCATTGTCGGAAAAGGTCGTAAGTCCACAAAACGTACAAATTTGAGTACGAAAAGGTCGTAAGTCCACAGGAAAATGTATACTTTAAAAGAATACTACAGCTAATGTAGTTCAGATATAATGTTTAACGTCATCCATAGTTGGGCTACAATGTAACACCTTTGGATGATAATCGGATGATATTTGGCGGAGTCTGTGGACCAAACTTTTAAACAAAAATGTGAGAATTTCTATATTGCAACGAAAATTTACATTTGAAATCTATTTTCCCCTATAAGCGAACTGATTATGAAAGATGGACTTCTGGCCTTTTCATTGATACAAATTGGGATGCAGTATGTGTTCAAATACCTCATATATTGAAAAATGTGTAAAAAAAATTTACTGTTTTTTTATTACTGTCGTATATCCTACTTAACTTTATCAACTGGTAATTTGTGTTTTCTCTAGGGACATTTATTCACATAACGAGATTAGTCTGTATTCTGAATTCAATAAAGTAATACCTTCTAACGGACGGGTAAGTGCAATGTTTATATTATTAAATGAATCTAAAATAATAATTGATTGAAATGTTATTAAACTAAGAAGGTATCATGATTTTTGCTAACAAAGAGCGGTATGAATTTGAATGGAATTAGACGATGGTGTCATGGGTCTAGTTCCCTATGGTTTTCACGGTGATTCTGAAAGTTCTGATGATAAACTTCTTAAACGCAGGAAGGCATTACATGCTGAAGATTCTACATGGTTTGCAGACAAAAACAAAAGATGCAGTGAGTTGGGGCAGAAATACGTGGGAAGACAAAAAAGGACACTATTTGGGATTACAATGTAGCTAAGAAACCACGTACATTAACGGAATTAATCATAAAATTTAATTCAAGGAAAAGGTCGTAAGGCAAAAATACAAGGTCGTAAGTACAACGTGTCATGTTTTATATTAAATATTAACCGAACCGGTCCACGTTTCTGGCCCTTGAAACAGTTTATGTTACCTTTTCTTATGTCAATTAAATCTTTTTGCATCGCAAATTAGTTGGGATATGCAAGTGAATATAAATAACAAGTAAGAACGTCGTTAAATTCGGCCAGGCCGAACTTGTTATACCCTCCACCATGAGTTGTATTGAATTTTACTTCAATTAGTTTCCTTTCGTTTATGAAGTAGACTAAATACCAAATTTCAGCAATTTCGGTAAAACAATGTGGCTAACCTTCAAAATACCGAAATTTGGGACTCACCGTTCTATGGGGCTATATAAAGGCGTGGACATATATAGACAAATTAATGAGAGAAAGTTTTATACCCGAAACAAAGAATAAATACCAAATTTCAGCCATTTCGGAGGAATATTGAGGACACACCTTCAAAATACCGGAAATCGGGAGGTACCGTTCTATGGGAGCTATATGAAGCCGTCAATACCAAACATCCTAGAAGTAATAGAAACTTCTATACCAAATCTTAAAAATTGCGAGCTGTATCTTAATTTCAAAAGACGGACAGACGGTCATTGTTATACCGACTTAGAATTTTACTCTGGTCGGGTCTTATTGCTAAAATATGTATCCAGGATTGGGCAAACGGAATCGTTGGTAAGTTTTATATATATATTTATATATAGCGCATTTAAAAATAGGGCAAAGGTGTAACCCGCTCCTCCGAAATTCAACAAAATATATAGCCTACTTCCACCAAGGGACATCCCTGTGCATAATCTGAAAATTACATCGAATAAGTACTTAGGGTCGGAGATTCAACAACCGTTGCCTCGCAAATTAATTTTCTGACCGATACTTTCATAACTTTTGCAAAAAAGTGTTTTTTAAAAAAATAGGGCCTGCCCCCGCCCACTCCGAAATTCAAAAAATATAAAGCCTATTTTCACCTTGGTTGTTCCTTGTTTATTCTCTGAAAGGGATTTATAAGATTTCACACAAAAGTTTTGGTCAATTAAACCCGCTAATAATTATCTCATCACCATGTTAAATTGCAAGCTTATTCTTTGTCTTAAACTTAAATCATTCTTAAAATTTCGCTCCGATCGGAATATTACTGCGATCTACAGTATAGCTACAAAGTCGGGTACAAATTTTCGATCATAACCAGCATCTAATGGGGTCACTTCTGGTCGGAACCCGACCTCTCCACAAAATCGAGGCCAGCAGGCCTCTTCTGTAACTTTTTAACAACTTTACTCATTGTTTATATTACAACAGTTTTATTTGTTTGTTTTGTAGTTGTTACAAAAACAAAAGAAATTTTAACAAATTTTCAATCGATAAAAGTTACAGAATAGGCCTGCTGGAGTTTTATTACAATTGTTAATGGATAGACGGACATACATAGATAGATCGCTTTATCTCATCAAGATAGGAAAAAATGGCAAGGGGAGGGGGTCTACGACGAATACTTCGCGATGTTACACGAATATTGGACAAAAAAACTTATAATACCCTTTCCACAATGTTTTGTAAAGTATAAATATTTTATTTTAAAAACGTCCGTAAATTGTAGGAAAAGGTCGTAAGTCCCTACAAAAATACAAAACTGTACAAGGAAAAGGTCGTAAGTCCAAAGACATCCAATTATCTCCCAAACGCGATGGAATTTTATCAAACAAAGTACAGGTATTGAAGCGGAATAAATAAACGAAAAATACTGCCTTTACCACCATAATAAAATCTTTAATAGAGAAAGCGCTGGAATGTTTTCTCTTCATCCTGAAAATTTTATTGAGAGGGACTTACGACCTTTTCCGACGGAGCAGACGATATGTGTTTACCTCATAGCAAATACTAAATTAACCATTTCGAAGTTATCTGTATATGGGGGATATATTACGAGGTCTATATTAAATGTTGCGAGCTTTATTTATTTATTATTCATTTCAAAAGACGGACGGAGGTTATTAAATAAAAACCGTTTCTTTTGACACAACAAATGTACATATAAATTTCGTTCCCTAAATTTAAATTTTAATAATTTCGCCTCAAAGAAAGAGTACAACATCAAATATGTTCCGAACATAATTGCTATGCATATTCGTCTTAAATATTTAAAAAACAAAGAATTAATTCCCATGTTCGTGTGATAGTAATCTCAAAAAAAATATATATATATATTAAAACTGAAATCATTAAATTCAATGCATGTCTTCGAGACGAAGTTGTCCGGGTACACTAGTATATATATAAAAGGAAATGGTGTTAGTTACTACGCTTATAACTCAAGAACCGCTCAACTGATTTTGACAAATCGCACCAATTCGGAATGGTCTCAGAAAACGATAAAACCTAAAAAATCGGCAAAATTTGCAAAAAAAAAAAACAATGATGTGTGAATGTGAGAAAGTAATGAAACTAAAGCCATGAAAACGATTGGTTTTTTCATGCGTCATTACAACAACATATGGGCCTCAGATGAGAAAATATGACATGAAACATGTTATAAAGGTAATAAATCGACACCTCCAAATAATAGTATTCTAAGTCTAAAAAGTGAGTTTTGCAGGAGAAGGACATTTTTTTGAACTTCAGTACTATGCTAAGTCAATATTTGTTTATAACTTCTGTTCGGATTGACCGATCATTACCAAAATTTGACAGAATTTAAGTTAAAGGACGTTCGACACCTCAAAATAATAGTTTGCTAATTCTGAACAGTGAGTTTTGCAGGACAAGCTCTAAAAGTTTGGAAATTTCTTTGACCTTCAGTACTATGCTAAGTAAATATTTGTTTATAACTTCTGTTCGGATTGTCCGATTATTACCAAAATTTGACAGAATTTAAGTTAAAGGACGTTAAATATAAACATGTAAAGAACTTGAAAACATGCTAAGTCGACTTAGCATACTATTGTTTGGAGGCGTCGAAATGTGAAATGAAAAAAATATAAAGAAAATATTTTTCATTTCAAATTTTCATAGAACAAGAATCTAGCACCTGCAATGTTAACCCATCTTCCGAAATACCATTTCTTGAATAGATTTTTTTTTAAAGTTGAAGTTTGAAATTTTGCAAGAGAACGTATTTTAGCTTTATGTATAAGATTCAATTAAAAACGAATTTTGATTTTTTGGAGTTACGTCTTTGGGCATTTATGGATACTATATATGTTACTTTATAAGGTCTCCGACGAATATTTGAGTGTGTTACAAACGGAATGACCATATTAGGGTGGAAGGTATAAACACGATTTATTGAATAAAGCAGAATTATAATGATTCTTACATATATAAATTATTCGCATTATCCTAAAGAAATGGCTGCAATTTAGTATTTAGTCTTCTTTGGGGATACACAACTTCACCCAGAAATTTGTTAGTAGTGTAGAGGACAATGCTTTTGGTAGGGACATCGTGGCGGAGGAGCTTAGTATTTCCATAAACTAAAGGAATCTAATTATTCCATTTTGCCTCAATACAACGCATGGTGGAGGCAGAAGTTTACGCATTTATACTTATCTATATTAATAAAAGAGTAAGGTGATTGACTCACTGACTGACTGATTGATTCATCAACGCCCAGACGAAACGGCTGAAGCTAGAATTCTGAAATTTTGGGTGTGTATCACTCTTGGTCCGAAGGGGTCAGATAAGGCTGGGTTTTTGGAAATTCGAACTGGAAGGGTACGAAAAGTACTAAAAGGTACTAAATATGGTACCGTTTGTATTTGGCGAACCGGTGCAGCTAGAACTTTGCAGTTTGGAGTGAAGGTCACTGATGGAGTGTAGGAAAGATGTGCTAAAGGGTTTTTGGAAATTCGAACTATAAGTGTACGAAAAGTACTAAAGTGTACTAAATTTGGTACCAATTCGTATTTTGTGAACGGATAAAGATTACAGATTGAAATTTGGTGTGAGAATCAAGGTTAAAAGGTACGGTTGACATAAGGAGGTGGGTTAGGAAAAGTGTACGAAAAGTACTAAATGGTACTAAATTTGGTATAATTATGATTTGGGCGAACGGATAGAGCTGGAATCATGAAATTTGGAACTAAGGCTACTGTTGGAGAGTAAAATGGAAGTAGGTTTGAAAATTCGTACTTATGGGTACGAAAAGTACTAAATGGTACTAAATTTGGTACAATTTAGATTTAAATTGAATGGATAGAGCTGGAATCCTGAAATTTTGAATTAATGCTACAGTTGGAGGGTAGAATGGAGGTAGTTTTGACAATTCGTACTTATAGGTACGAAAAGTACTAAAGGGTACTAAATATGGTACATTTACGATTTGGGCGAACGGATAGAGCGGGAATCCTGAAATTTGAATTAAGGCTGCTGTTAGAGAGTAGAATGGAAATAATTTGTAAAATTCGTACATGTGGGTACGAAAAGTACTAAATTTGGTACAATTATGATATAGGCGAACGGATAGAACTGGAATCCTGAAATTTGAATTAAGGCTGCTGTTAGAGAGTGGAATGGAAGCAGTTTTGAAAATTCGTACTTATGGGTACAACAAGTACTAAATGGTACTACATTTTGTACAATTTGGATTGAGGTTGAGCGGATACAGCTGGAATCCTGAAATTTTAGATTTAAGGCTGCAGTTGGAGCGTAGTATGGAAGCAGATTTGAAAATTCGTATTTATGGGTACGAATAGTACTAAATGGTACAAAATTTGGTACAATTACGATTTGGGCGAACGGATAGAGATGGAAACCTTAAATTTGAATTAAGGCTGCTCTTAGAGAGTAGAATGGAAGCAGTTTTGAAAATTCGTACTTATGGGTAAAACAAGTACTAAATGCTACTACATTTTGTACAATTTGGATTGAGGTTGAGCGGATACAGCTGGAATCCTGAAATTTTTGAATTAAGGCTGCAGTTGCAGGCTGGAATGGAAGTAGATTTGAAACTTCGTATTTATGAGTACGAATAGTACTAAATGGCACTAACTTTTGTACATTTACGATTTGGGCAAACGGATAGAGCTGGAATCCTGAAATTTTGTACTAAGGCTACTGTTAGAGAGTAGAATGGAAGTTGTTTTGAAAATTCGTGCTTATGGGTACGAAATGTACTAAATGATACTAAATTTGGTACAACTATGATTTAGGCGAACGGATAGAGCTGGAATCCTGAAATTTTGAATTAAGATTGATGTTGTAGTATGGGATGGAGATAATTTGGAAATTCGTAACTATGGGTTACGAAAAGTAATAAATTTGGTACAATTAAGATTTGGGTCATCGGATAGAGCTGAATTTATGAAATTGGGAATAAAACTTGCTGCTGGATTATAAGAATGGCTACTGTTGGATTGTAGAATGGAGTTGTTTTGAAAATTCGTACTTAAGGTTACGAAAAGTACTAAGTGGTACTAAATTTGGTACAATTTGAATTTAGGGTGAACGGATAGAGCTGTAGCCCTACAATTTCGAATTAAAATTGATGTTAGAGTATGGGATTGAGATAATTGGGAAATTAGGACTTCGTAGGCTACATTTGGAGTGTAAATGGAAGTAGTTTTGAAAATTCGTACAAAAAGTACCAAATTTGGATTTGGGTGAACGAACAGAGCTGGAATAATGAAATTTAGAATTAAACTTGCTGTTGGGGTGTAAGATGGAGTTAGTTTTGCAGATTCTTACTTACGGGTAAGAAAAATACTAAATTTAGTACAGTTTGGATTTGGGTGAACGAATAGAGCTGGAAACCTTAAATTTATAACTGAGATTAATCTTGAAGTGTAGGATTGAGGTAGTTTTGAAAATTCGTACTTATGAATACGAAAATCACTAAATTTCGTATAATTTGGATTTGGGTCAACGGATAGACCTACAATCCTGAAATGTGGAATTGAGATTTCTGTTGGAGTGTAGGATTGTGGTAGTTTTGGAAATTCGTACTTATGGGAACGAAAAGTACTAAATTTGGTACAATTGGGATTTGGAATCTGGAATCCTGAAATTTGGAATTGAGATTATAGTTGAAGTCTAGGATTGAGGTAGTTTTGGAAATTCGTTCTTATGGGTACGAAGAGTACTTAATGACACTCAATTTGTTGTTGGGTGTAGGGACAGTTCTGGAATCTGTATTTTGTTGGATTTAGTGTAAGTATTGGTGTGCAATGTTGGTCTCGCTGTTAACATGTAAGGCTGATCTTTTTGATCTTGTGAAAATCGAACTAAAGCGGTACGAACAGTACTAAAATATTAAACAATAAATATTGATTAAAATTGGTATAAGTGCAATACATTTTTCAGTGTTCGCCATTTCCATTATATTGTATTATTGTTTTTTATATCCTTTCCGCATACGAAGTAGCGGGCACTTTGCTAGTATTTTATAAAAAAGTAGTAAAATATAAATTATATTTTGCGGAAGGATAACGCTACAAACTGTTAAATTAATAATTGAAAATGCTAGGAAAATGCTAAATACTAAATTAAAATTTTACTGCTAAATACAAAAAAATAATGCAAAATTTAACTACAAAAATGCTAAAGTGGTCACACTGGGTATTATGTCTTTGTGAATTTTTATGTAACATGCAAAAGGAAACGAGATAGACCCATTATTTTTGGGGATATACATAGAGTCACTTTCTGAGTCGATTTATGTACCTCCATCTGTCTGTCCATGTATTTTTTGTGATCAAAATACAGGTCGCATTTATTATCCGATTTAGCTGAAAATTGGGGAAGTTAATTTTCTTAGTCATAGGAAGAACGCTTTTGCTTTTGGCGAAAATCGGTTTAGATTTGGATATTGCTCCTATATATATGTTCGCCCGATTTGAGGTATTTGGTGTACCAAACACACAAATTCTGTCCAGTTTTGATGAAGTTATAAAAATGTCGCCGAATTCAAACTAAAAATAAGTGTGCCAAATTATACTGAAATTGGTTAAGATTTGGATGTAGCTCCCTCACCGATTTAAGGTATATGGTACACTAAACACACATTCTGCTCATTTGTCACTTATATTTTCCCCACCGATTTCATGTATTTAACGAGCCAAACTCAAAATTATACAGGTATTTTAAAAAAATTTGGAAAATGTAACGCAATTTGGTCTAGAAAACATTTCGTCAAAATATATTGAAATCGTGGTGGTATAGAGTATCATACAGTCGGTACCGCCCGAAAAATGGTAAAATGGCAAACGTGACAACAACAACATTCTCACTCTCATACAAAGTGTATGCTTCTTGATGATTTTCTGTAGAAGAACTAAAAGAACAGAGCTTATGTGTTTTCATATATATAATGCACCAAACGCAAGATATTTCAATCAATTCCTAACTACTTCCTGAATGGTTAAAAACATCTGCACTGTTTTCACTTTTTATGTCAATAATGTTTAAGTAAAGTAAGTAAATACCACTGTGCGCATTTTTTTTTGAATTATGACATTGCATCGTCATAGAAGAGCAAAAATAAGATGAAATGTTTTCTCGCGTTTTCCCCATCACTTGCACTTTCGCACTTAAACGCACTTGAGGCCCACAGGGACTTACGCAGGTGGGGTGGCACAGGGGGCCGGTTTCAGCGTCGTTATTAAACCATGGATGACATTTGGCAATTAGTCCTCGATGGGGGTATAAAACATTCCAGAAGAGGATTATAAGTATAGGTCCTCAATTTCATATAGCCTCCCATAGGAGTATACCTCCCGATCTCCGGTGTTTATAAGATTGCGGGCTTAATATTCAACCGAAATGGCTGATATTTGGCATTATGTCTTCATGAGCTTTCAAACTATGTCCCGGAAAATTGTCAGTATAGGTCCACGTTTAGATTTAGCCCCCATAGAACGGTTCCTCCCGGCACAAATTTGGTATTTTGTCTTCTTTTGGGGCTCGTACACAACCTTCCCCCAGAAATTTGTCGTTTTGATATAGCCCCATAGAACGGTATCGCCGATTTTCGGCATTTTCAAGGTTTAACTGCATTATCCTGCAGGAATAGGTATAATTCAGTAAATAGTCTTCGTTGAGTATATACAACATTCCTGCGGAGAATTTTCGGTATAGGTTTGATATAGCCTCCATAGAACGGTATCTCCCGATTTTCGGTATTGTGTAGGTTTTAGCCGCTTTATCTACCCAAAATGACTGAAATTTGGTTTTTGTCTTCGTTGGGGGTACAGAACGTTCCCGCTGAGAATAATCGATACATTTTCAAGTTTTGACATAACCCCCATAGAAGAGGTACGCATTGTGAGTTCACAGATTGGAAGGTTCAACGATACCGCTCGATGTCACTGTAGCAACTGTTACTTGGTATTTCGGATTCCCAATAGGAAGACAACCTCCACAAAGAAAGTGATCAATATAGGTTCATATTTTGTTATATTCCCAATATGAAGGTACCTCCAGATTTTACGTAGTTTGAGGGTTGCACACATGGTATTTCGGATTCTGAATGGTTTCTACCCATGCACTATAGGTAATTTGCCCTGTTTTTGAGACAAAAATTAATAATGACGGAATTAAAGGATTTTTTAAATTTTTAAATTATTTATGTGTAACAGTGAGATAAGACAAAGATTTTTACAGATAAATTCGGATATAACGAACAACGGTTATAAGCAACTACGTATATAACGAACAAAGCTATTTTTTCCAATGCCATTTTCATTAGTTTTCTTATACACAACAAACTGTTGAAAACGATCACGGTAGTAAGCAACAAAAATTTTGTCCCCTCGAGTAGATTTTCCAACGAATTGTTACTACAGTTTTGTATATTTTTTGAATACATGTTAATAAATACGAGCTTAGTACTCCTTTAAACCGTATTAATGATTAATATGTAAAAGAGAGATAAAGTAAAGCTTACTACTGCCGCACCGTATATAGAAAACCACGGATATACCGAACAACTTGTCGCCATTACTTATTTCACTTGCAATGAAATTGTAAACAACAATATTTTTTATATTCATTATTTATTTCCTCAAACCAAACTTACACAATTTTAAGACTTTTTATTGAGAAGTAACCTTATAAAATCTGATAAATATGTATTAAAAAACGGACAAAATCGGGTTTTGAAACCTAGTAATACCAATGCAGAAGACTTTAAGTAATATGTTCTAGGTGGCAAAATCACGGCCAAACACGGCCAATTTAGTATAAGTCTATTTGAAGTTAGTTTAACAAAAATAAATTATTTATTTCTGACTTTTTGAGTTTTCTGGTCGTTAGCCAAAATTTTTAAACTATATTATATATTAAATAAGTTCCTCTCGCAATTGTCAATCTATTCCATTTACATATATTTATATTTGGTTTATTTTTTTGCGGTTTTAAATACATTGAAATATGCCTCACAATATATTTTTTTTTAGTTTTTCTTCGAAATTCTCACTTTGACTGCAATTTAAACCGCGATAATGACGCTATTTTGAAAAATATCATTCATATTAATACATTTTGACATGTTCTTTTTTTAATGCCAACTAAAAAATAATTATTATTAAAAGCTGCAAAATCGACTTTTTGCCTCAAAAACTGGGCAAATTACCTATAGTGCCATGGTTGTCTCATTGGTATTAAAACTTGTTTAAAAGAAAGTAATAATCTTTAGTTAGCATATTCCACTTCTCCTAGGAATAAGCATAGACGTGGCAAAAGAGCTTAGTAATTCAATAAACATTTGACTTTTTTTAAGTTGTTTTAGGATTTCGCCTTTAAGAATCCTTCTCAGAAAGTCCGTATGTTTCAAAAAGTTGTTTACTGATATATTTGGTAAATTATTGTAATAGAATTTTTTTTCTTATTTTGAACGGATTAATATATCGTCACCTGAAATGCTCAGGGTTACGTTGAGGGTTACATCTTTGGGCATTTCAGGTGACGATATCTAGATCAGAACCAGAAAAAAAGGATAAAAGATCTAATTTGTGTGATGTTGGTTGCTGTTTGACCCTTAAGAATAGCTACTACAGAGTTCATATGTTCTAGAAAGTGGTATACTGAGATCGTAGGTATACTTTTGTAGTTGGTGGTTTCCTCGAATTTTTCACAAAAATTATAAAAGAAATTTGAACTTGAAGGCGAAGTTTTCTTGATTTTATATTTTCAGGAATTTTGCTCTAAATGACAAAAGCTAAAAATTTGTTTCAGAGAGAAAATCAAAATTCTAAAAAGTTTATAAGATATCAGCCTCACAAAATTGTGCCTTCTTGGGGGCCATAACCGGAAATGTTGATGAGATAGGGAAAAACGACGATACATGTGTCTATTCTTTTTTTGTCCTTCAATCATGTTGTAGTGTCAGAGTGTGGATAATAATTTTCTACTTGCACGAGTTGTTATTGTATCCCTATGAACTAACTTGATTTCAAAGAATAGATCCAACAACATAAAACAATTACAAAATTCTGATTTTAACTGACAAATTGAGGTGAAAATCGATCTAAATTATTTAAATAAAAATTATTTGTGATTGCAAAGGTTTGTTAATTAATATTATTTAGTAAATTACAATAACTTCCTGAATTTGTACTATTATCTAGTTATTCAACTGTTTTGTTTAATAAAAATACGATATTAAATTACTAATTTCCTTTGCTTTGGATCACAGCATTAATGACAAATAAAATTGTATAAAATACAATAAACTTTCATTTCAAAAGTTCTTTGAAAGCATTTAATCATAAATATGCCACAATTTCGCTTTAGGCGTCTCGTACGATGACAATAACACTTAAATTGAACTGTAATTTAAAGATTGGGGTGGCACAATAACGAAACTTCCGGCAACTCATAGCTATTAACGATCAACAGATACAAATAATATTGTACGTTTATGGCTTCCCAAACTATTTAAGCTATTTAAGTCGCATTCGGTATAATCAAACTTATCCCAATAGAGCGATTTACTCGATACTCCCCTCACTACAAATTACTCCCCTTAACCACTTGTACATATTGTATTTGAGTTTATTACTTTGCTTGCGGCTTCTTTTTAATGATGTCCTTCTTAAGAAAGCCTCTTAACATGAACAGTGGTCGTTATCGGGTTAAGGACAATAGACTCAAGTACATTTGTATCCAACCACAGTGGCCAGACATATGTATATAATGCCATGTATTTGTGGATGGTTAGCTTGTGTAGTGGGGGTGTGGAAATACTATTATCATAGAATTTTTTTGGTTGTTGTTGTGATTCGCCAACAATAAATGACTATATATCAGAATAGACGGAGAAATAGTAAACAACAAGTAGGCGACAATGACCATAATGATAATACATACATACATAAATAATAATAACTATGTTTTCCATTTGAATTGGGGGTTGTGGGTGTGAGAAAATGACTGGACATGTATCTCTGTATGTCTGTCTTTATAACATGTAGAGTATGAAAATAATTAGTTACGGTAATACTAATTAAAATCAAACTTAGTCGGCAAACTGTCAGCAAATGGCTAAGATACTTGTGTGTTTTATTTGTCTTTAATTGATAAATACGGAACGAACTACCTTAATGTATGGCTATAAATATTTATGACCCAGACGGGTAATTGAATAACATATCTCGAATAAACAACACAATGTTTAATACATTTTAATTAGAAAACAAATAAACCGGAATCAGTCTTCTTAGAAAAAAGATAAATTCCCTCAGTTCACCCTATTGAAATTGGTTTAATACCCCAAAGAAGACTACAGCCATTTCTGTAGGATATTGATGCCGAACTTTCAGAATAGCTATGTATATAAAGACCATGACCATGGAAAGTTTTGTACCTTCAACGAAGGCTAAATGCCAAATTTCAGTTCCGTGTTATAATGAGGCAAAACCCTTCAAAGTACTGAAAAGCGGCAGGTACCATTCTATGGGGGCTATATAAAAACGTGGACCGATATAGCCCATTTTCAATACCAAACAACCTAGGAATAAGGTAAAAGTTTCTACCTTATTTGCTGGTTCATATAGAAAATGGAATAATAAAATATATTACAGGGTCCGGTGAAATTAATGCGTTTTGCGTTCACATAGGCCATGGATGAACAAGATGAGCACTCACCTTTACGTTTTCGTACGATTCGCCATAAAAATGCTATCTTCGTGTTCATTATTGATATTGACATTCCATAGGCAAACATGTTGATTAGGGTTATGACTTTTTTACAACCTCATATCCCTGTATCATAGCGTGATGAGTTTTGCCATAAGATTACATAAAATCATAACTATAAGGTGATTCGGTGAAAAAACCTCACGCACAAAATTATTTTAAAATTTGAATTTATCAAAATTATGGACAATTGGACAATTGAATTGGATAAAATGAAATGTTTTTAGACCTGTCAAAAAATATTTGCCTTAAAAGTTAATTTGGGTAGAAGCTCTGGCTATATTTATGTCTCTTTTTGTTTTCTCTCGATTTTCCTGTCAAAGTAAAAGTAGAAGCTAACTAAATAAGGATCATCTCCCCAATGTATAACTTTTCAAAATTTGATCTGCGTCTACCATTAAATGATGCTGACATTTTCAAGCCAGATTTTAAGTGTTTTTTGAAAATTTCTTCTAATTTCGTTCCGCAAACAGGTTTTTCAAAAAAATCGTGTATAGGATTGTAGAACTCGCGATTCTGAATTATTTGATATATGTGTTGTGAATGTTGTCTCCGCAAGTTCACAGCAATCTGTATCCAAATACGAAAATTTTGTGAGAACATTTTTCTACAAATCATATTTTTCGGCCCTAATTTTTACAATTATCATTTGATTTCCTCGTACTTGATTGCAAATTTTAGATTTACGTTCAAATGATATTCAAATAAATCATTACTCGTGAAAATCCAACTACAAAAACGCGAGATACGATTTTGAATTGATTGATTTTGAAAATATCGCGTATTTTGTCGCGTTTTTTGCGGGTCGTTTCCACTGCAATGAAAAAAACTAGAGTAGCATCTTCGTTTTTGCGGAAACTGAGATTTAATGATAATTGAGCTATATTCATTTTATTCCAAAAATAGTGTGTGATGCTACATCCACAGTTCTTGATTGATCGCCTTGCAATAGATATAAAGTTAGACAACAAATGTATTGCAAAGGCCAACATTGTAAAAAATTTCATATTAATTATTCGTCTATGGCAGCAAATGATGTAAAAACTATACAGCTTTTTGTGCAAATCTCTTGCCATTGGTCTCCAAAACAATATTCCGTCAAAATATGAAAGGATTATTTGCGACTTATAAAAATACGGTCAAAAATAAGAACTAACTACTAGTTGGAGGTGACACTAAATGTATTGCAAAAATTACCAAATCTACGTTTTTTTTTTTGATAAGTACCAAAGTTATGTTCCTTAATGAGTTTTCTATCCACTGTGGACATTCATTGGAGCAGTAATGAGCTAAGTTAAACCAAAATTTAAGACTCGGCATGTTACACTCTAAGGGTACTGGCTCCCCAATCTTTATTAAATCTTGATCTTTCGTTGGAGGACTTTTATCGAGATCTTTTTTTTCTTAAACTAGACCCAAAAAATTTATAAGAGTTGATATCAGGAGTTTGGCCCGAGGTATTTACCACTTTAGTTTTGTTATATTACATCAACAACTTACACAAATAAGATTAATATGTCATGATCTGGCCGTTTTACCGATTTTCAGAATATTGACTATTAAATATTTCCTAATGATGTCAGCGGGATGTGTTCCCAATCATTGTTATGTCCGTGAACCCGATTTTGCATACTTTTTTGCTTGGTAAAAATATAGTACCCAAAAATTCCAGCTTTTCTAGAAGGTTTATTAGATTTGGCGCAATTTTTGGGATTTATTATGATAGCAGAGTATAATATCTATCCATTTAGTAAAAATGAAGTGATTCCAATAATATTCAGTGAGGAGGTCTTTCAAAATAATACACTGAGGGTCTATTTTTCCCTATAGTGTCCAGAGGTATTTCGATGTTTTCAAAGCCAAAATCGGACTATTTTGCATTGGTCCATTATCCGACAATACATATTGAGTCAAATATTCTTTCGTTGCATACTTGTCTGCGGCCGATTCGTCATTGTTTATTGTCAACATGGTCTCATACGTTATTTACCTGTCTGAAGACCCTCCACGACGGCTTTTATTATCACTGAACTTTATCACATTCAATACTGTTAGTCCATTATTAGCCGCAAAAGTCATAAAAATGCATAATGACTACAAAAATTTTAAAAAATTATTAGTTTTACTAGCAAAGTGCCCACTACTTCGTATGCGGAAAGGACATAAAAAACAAATAAACAATAATATAATATAATGGAAATGGCGAACATTGAAATTTTTTTTGTACTTATACCAATTTTAATCAATATTTATTGCACACCAATACTCACACTAAATCCAAAAAAATACAGATTCCAGAACTGTCCCTACACCCAACAACAAATTTAGTGCCATTAAGTACTCTTCGTACCCATAACAACGATTTTCCAAAACTACCTTAATCCTTCACTTCACCAGTAAACATAATTTCAAAAAACAGGATTCCAGCGCTACCAGTGCACTCAAATTCAAGTTGTACCATTTGGTGTATTTCGTGCCCATAAGTACGAATTTCAAAAAACTACCTGCATGTCTCAATCCTACACTCCAACCGTAGTCTTACCAAATTCCAGGATTCCAGCTCTATCCATTCCCCCAAATACGAATATTAAGTACGAATTTCCAAAACTACCTTAATCCTATACTCCAACAGTAATCTCAATTCCAAATTTAAGGATTGCAGGTGTATTCGTTCACTCAAATCCAAATTGTACCAAATTTAATACCATTTAGTACTTTATGTACCCAAAAGTACGAATTTCCAAAACTACCTCAATCCTAGACTTCAACTATAATCTCAATTCCAAATTTCAGGATTCCAGATTCAAAATCCCAATTGTACCAAATTTAGTACTTTTCGTTCCCATAAGTACGAATTTCCAAAACTACCACAATCCTACACTCCAACAGAAATCTCAATTCCACATTTCAGGATTCTAGGTCTATCCGTTGACCCAAATCCAAATTATACCAAATTTTGTGATTTTCGTATTCATAAGTACGAATTTCCAAAACTACCTCAATCCTACACTTCAACATTAATCTCAATTACGAATTTAAGGTTTCCAGCTCTATTCGTTCACCCACATCCAAACCGTATTTTTCTTAACTTCTTAAAACTAACTCCATCTTACACCCCAACAGCAAGTTTAATTCTAAATTTCATTATTCCAGCTCTGTTCGTTCACCCAAATCCAAATTTGGTACTTTTTGTACGAATTTTCAAAACTACTTCCATTTTACACTCCAAATGTAGTCTACGAGGTACTAATTTCCCAATTATCTCAATCCCATACTCTAACATCAATGTTAATTTGAAATTTTAGGGCTACAGCTCTATCCGTTCACCCTAAATTCAAATTGTACCAAATTTAGTACCACTTAGTACTTTTCGTAACCTTAAGTACGAATTTTCAAAACAACTCCATTCTAAAATCCAACAGTAGCCATTCTTATAATCCAGCAGCAAGTTTTATTCCCAATTTCAGAAATTCAGCTCTATCCGATGACCCAAATCTTAATTATACCAAATTTATTACTTTTCGTAACCCATAAGTACGAAATTCCAAATTATCTCCATCCCATACTACAACATCAATCCTAACTCAAAATTTCAGGATTCCAGCTCTATCCGTTCGCCTAAATCATAATTGTACCAAATTTAGTATCATTTAGTACTTGTTGTACCCATAAGTACGAATTTTCAAAACTGCTTCCATTCTACTCTCCAACAGTAGCCTTAATTTAAAAATTTCAGGATTCCAGCTCTATCCGCTCAACCTAAATCAAAATTGTACAAAATTTAGTACCATTTAGTACTTGTTGTACCCATAAGTACGAATTTTCAAAACTGCTGCCATTCTACTCTCTAAGAGCTGCCTTAATTCAAATTTCAGGTTTCCATCTCTATCCGTTCGCCCAAATCGTAATTGTACCAAATTTAGTACCATTTAGTACTTTTCGTACTTATAAGTACGAATTTTCAAAACTACTTCCATTCTACTATCTAACATCAGCCTTAATTCAAATTTCAGGATTCCAGCTCTATCCGTTCGCCCAAATCATAATTGTACCAAATTTAGTATCACTTAGTACTTTTCGCACTCATAAGTACGAATTTTCAAAACTACTTCCATTTTACTCTCCAACAGTAGCCTTAGTTCAAAATTTCAGGATTCCAGCTCTATCCGTTCGCCCAAATCATAATTGTACCAAATTTAGTACCATTTAGTACTTTTCGTACCCATAAGTACGAATTTTCAAAACTACTTCCATTTTACTCTCCAACAATAGCCTTAGTTCAAAATTTTAGGATTCCAGCTCTATCCAAATCATAATTGTACCAAATTTATTACCATTTCGTACTATTCGTTCACATGTGTACACTTTTCCTAAACCACCTCCTTATGTCAACCGTACCTTTTAACCTTGATTCTCACACCAAATTTCAATCTTTAATCTTTATCCGTTCACAAAATACGAATTGGTACCAAATTTAGTGCACTTTAGTACTATTCGTACACTTATAGTTCGAATTTCCAAAAACCCTTTAGCACATCTTTCCTACACTCTATCAGTGACCTTCATTCCAAATTGCAAAGTTCTAGCTGTACCCGTTCGCCAAATACCAACGGTACGCTATTTAGTACCTTTTAGTACTTTTCGTACCCTTCCAGTTCGAATTTCCAAAAACCCAGCCTTATCTGACCCCTTCGGACCAAGAGTGATACACACCCAAAGTTTCAGGATTCTAGCTTCAGCCGTTTCGTCTGGGCGTTGATGAATCAATCAGTCAGTCAGTGAGTCAATCACTTTACTCTTTTATTAATATATATACATAGATAGTACTGCTTTTCCCTATGCAATACATTTATTG